>NC_138769.1:334391594-334831594 GCF_965119305.1 Pelophylax lessonae | reverse complement strand
CAAGAAAAAAAAATGTATGATTGTGAGAAGCTTTCTGTATTTTTCTATATGTAATCTATACTGTGGTTCTCCTCTCACTGCGGAGAAAGAAGGTAAAAGTGATTGTAGATTATAGTTAGTTATTTCAAAATGCTTTTAAAGAAAATCTGTGCTGAGGGAAATATGAAGGCTTCCATTGTTCTCCTTCTGAGAATTTGAGTTACTGTCTATGACTTCAATACTTTCTATATTGCTAACTTTAAACAATTTTGCAGATTAGTAAATCAGAATTAAAGTGGCTGTAAAGCCTAATCATGTTTACCTTATTGCATTCCTTGCATTAAAGTGGATGTAATCCCTCACATATATCCAGTGTGGTGAACAGCCTCAGATGATACACAGAGATGAAACACATCTCCCTACATGAGTTTGACATGTATATCTGCTGTCTTCAGCTTGCTATATTCTTTAGAAAGTGAGCATTGTGTTTGAATTTGTTCTTCCTGTTTCAGCCATGGGATTGGAGTCTTGGCATACACTGTGTGACAGCTGATTGGAGGAAAGGCACACCCCCCCCCCTTTACATAGGCAGAAGAACGAACATACTTGTAGAGCTTTGCTGTGAATAGACCAGCTCTCTGCTAATCTATTTGTAGCACCAACCCCAACACCAATTATCAGCTACTTTTATCTCCAATGTCGGAGAACTTGTCAGAAGTTATCATGCTGATAACAGAAAAACTGAGCAGCAGAAAATCACTGGACTTAGTGCTTTGAAGAGAGATAAGTAAACACTGCCCAGGTCAAATTTCATGAATCGAGTTTGCATTCACTTTAAGGTATAAAATATGTAGGTAGAAATTTGCCCCCTCACTTCCCCATACTGACCTAAGCCATCAATCCAGGGCTGTGCCCATCTGTAGTGGCTCTCACAGCTCTCAAAGGCTTTGTTGAGGCAGTGGGAGCTATTGGCTCCCACTGCTGTCAGTCAAATGCTTTGAGGAGGGGATGGGGGGCAGGGCCGAGCCATGCTGTCTATTTCTATGAATGTAGGCAGCTCAGGATTGTGCCTGTAGGTGTGCCACAATAGGAAGTGACTTTCTATGGTGGCACACTGAGAAGAGGAGGAGCCAGGAGCGCCAGCAGGGGACCCCAGAAGAGGAGGTTCAGGGACGCTCTGTGCAATTCCATTGCACAAAGCAGGTAACTATAAACCTGTTTGTTATGAAACAAAAAGTTTAGAATCTCTTTAATTAAGAGACTCTGCGTTTCATGCTGGTTTCTGGTCATCGAATAAAGAAGCAACTGGACCAGATTGACAGGCAAGCAAATAGCATTTCAGAAGAAGAGCTCAAAATGGCAGCTTTCTCTTCCCAGGACAGGTTTCTTGAACAATTTATTGAGCTTCCATTTAGCAAGAGTTCTTTTAAGATTAATTTCATTTAGCATCAGCACCCAAGAATGAATATGAAATAGGATGACCAGCTTTTTCATAAAGCTGCATTAATTGCATACAGATTGTAGCGCTATTTTCCAACATCCAGTTCTGGGAGGATTGCAAAACCTCCATATTTTGACTCATTACACAACACTAAATACTCTGCAAAAAGGCAGTAAGAGAAGAAAAATAATATACAAAAGTGCTGCACATATACAATATAGTGCAAAGAAAACCTGTGAACTCAATTATATGAATAAAGTCCAGTAAATGTGAAAAAAGTCCAAAAAAAGCCAAATGTGAACGGTGTGAAATCTTCAACTAGTGTCCATATATTCATATGCCAATGTGTACGTCCATCAAAGACTAAATGGCTCCTGCTTACTAGAACGCTTTGACCCCCTATTACAGAGCAGTCAAACCAAGCTTGTTATATGCCCACTGTGACAGAACCCAATCTCCACTCCAGGTCAGGACTCATGGATCACTCTCCGGTTCTCCGGTGCGATCACTCTCGCACTTCTCATTTATTTAAACCAAAAACAGAATATATATGAATCACGGCTGGTTCCAATAGAGGGGCGGGCTGCTTCCAGGTTCACAGAGCGTGATGACACCACGAACTTAAGAGTCCATCCGCATTGACTGCTCTGTAATAGGGGTCAATGCGTTCTGATAAGCCATTTACTGTTTGGTGGAGGTACATATTGGTGTATGAATACATGGTGTATGAATACATGGACACTTTCTAAAGATTTCACACCATTCACATTTGGTCTTTTATTGGACTTTTTTTCACTTTCACTGGCCTGTATTTATTGATATACAGTGCCTTGAAAAAGTATTCATATCCCTTGAAATTTTCCACATTTGGCATGTTACAACCAAAAATGTAAATGTATTTTTTATGATTTTATGTGATAGACCAACACAAAGTCGTACATAATTGTGAAGTGGAAGGAAAATGATAAATGGTTTTTAACATTTTTTTTACATATAAATATCTAAAAAGTGTGGCGTGCATTTATATTCAGCCCCCCTGAGTCAATACTTTCTATAACCACCTTTCGCTGCAATTACAGCTGCAAGTCTTTTTGGGTTTGCATATCTAGAGAGTGACATTTTTGCCTATTATTCTTTGCAAAATAGCTCAAGCTCTGTCAGATTGAATGGAGAGCATCTGTGAACAACAGGTTTTAAGTCTTGCCACAGACTCTCAATTGGATTTAGGTCTGGACTTTGACTGGGACATTTTAACACATGCATATGCTTTGATCTAAACCATTCTATTGTAGCTCTGGCTGTATGTTTAGGGTCGTTGCCCTGCTGGAAGCGAAGTGAACCTCTACCCCAGTCTCAAGTCTTTTGCAGACTCTAACAGGTTTTCTACTAAGATTGCCCTGTATTTGGCTCCATCCATCTTCCCATTGACTCTGACCAGCTTCCCTGTCCCTGCTGAAGAAAAGCATCACCACAACATGATGCTGCCACCACTATGTTTCACGATGGGGGATGGTATGTTCAGGGTGATGTCCAGTGTTAGTTTACCGCTATACATAGGCCAAAAAGTTCAATTTTGATCTCATCTTACCAGAGCACCTTCTTCCACATGTTTGTGGTGTTCCCTACATGGCTTCTCAAAAAACGCAAATGTAACTTTTTATGGCTTTCTTTCAACAATTGCTTTCTTCTTGCCACTCTTCCATAAAGGCCAGATTTGTGGAGTGCACGACTAATAGATATCTGTAGACAGATTCCCCCATCTGAGCTGTGGATCTCTGCAGCTCCTCCAGAGTTACCATAGGTCTCTTTGCTACTTCTCTGACTAATGCTCTCCTTGCCCAGCCTGTCAGTTTAGGTAGACCGCCATGTCTTGGTAGGTTTGCAGTTGTGTCATACTCCATTTTCAGATGATGGATTGAACAGTGCTCTGTGAGATGTTCTAAGCTTGGGCTATTTTTTTATAACCTAACCCCGCTTTAAACTTCTCCTCAACTTTATCCCTGATCTGTCTGGTGTGTTCCTTGGCCTTCATAAAGCTGTTTATTCACTAAGGTTTTCTAACAAACCTCTGAGGGCTTCACAGAACAGCTGTATTTATAGTGAGATTAAATTACACACAGGTGGACTCTATTACCTAATAAGGTGACTGAAGGCAATTGGTTTTACTAGATTTTAGTTAGGGGTATCGGAGTAAAGGGGCTGAATACAAATGCATGCCACACTTTTCAGATATTTATTTGTAAAAAAATTTGAAAACCATTTATTTTTTTCCTTCCACTTCACAACTGTGCCAATTTGTGTGGGTCTATAACATAAAATCCCAATAAAATACTTATACATTTTTGGTTGTAACATGACAAAATGTGAAAAATTTCAAGGGGTATGAATAATTTTTTAAGCCACTGTAATTTAATTCATGAGTTTTCTTTGTTAATTATAATTTGCACTATATTATATGCGTGCAGCACTTTTGCATATTAGCTGTTGTGACCAATTTATATCTGTTGGTGTTCTTGCTGCTTTACTCTTGTTATGTTTTCACTTTTAGCGCAGTTGCAAGGTTTTCTCTAATTAAGAGAAGAAAAATGGTTGATCCATTTTAAAGAAAACTACAGTGAAACTAAGCAATTTATTATTTTTAATAAACACACAACTTTTAATTAATGAAGGAGGTGACACTAAAATGCTGTAATGACAATTTAAATTAATGCTTTATGCGTGAAAAATATATCTTCCTATAAATAATGTGTAATGTACCTATAGTTTAATAACTGCAAAATTCAACAGAGGTTTACATACCTGAGTGCACTTGTATAAGTCCTATTTTTCATGCACATTCATGCAAACAGATTGTACTGTAATCTAGGCTGGATGTCATTATACCTAAATACACGTGCTATATGCTGAAGACTGCAATTTAAAAAAAAAAATGTTCATTCCATAATGTGAAAATGCAGAAGTGGATTTTAGTCATTACAAATTCAGCAAAATGGTGTGTTAGCAAACTGGGCAGCCCTGCAAGCGTGAGAAGGTTAGTTAATGATACATGCCGCTTTTTCAGAGGCTTAAGAAGATGCAGAAGAAAAAGCAAAGCAGACCTTTACTGAACTGGTGCAGTACAGATTCTTATCATTACTTTAAATGACATACACGCTTTCATTTCTCAATTTTTTTATCGTCTAGTTAGAAATCTGTGCTAGTGTTTTGCAGTAAACCAGTAAAAGGAAGGGTTTTTTTTCAGTTGCCTGGCGTAGGAAGACTAAAGTTGCTTTGATGGAGTAAAAGAGTAAATAACTGGAAAAAATAAATAATATAAACACAAAACAATCTAGCATTGATTTGGATTCATTTAAACTGGAGAAAAGAAAATGAAGCTAAGTGGGCTTGTTTCAAAAAGCAAACAATCACGCTTTAATCTTAGGACGCGTTACAACAAAATGCACTGTGCCACAATGTGAAACCACAGTGTGTTAGGTAGCTGGTTCATTCAGGTCAATAAACTCTCGGTGGAGAGGTTTGGAGCACAGACTCCAAAACCTTTTACCTAGAAAGTAGGTTCCCACAGAAAAAGGACCCCTAAGCCTGTCCAGTACATTGTATTCTCTTGACTGTAAGCAGCACCTAAATCACTGGATGAGCAACCAGACTTTCTGCACTGTTCAAGCATTCACCTTGCTCTTTGGAACACTTTCTGGCAGATTAACTTTCTCCTCGGTGCCTTAGGCCCCACACTTGGGCTTATCTTTCTTGAGACATACAGTATATATCCTCCTCATGCAGCAGACCTGGTAGGTTATGAAAGCCCAGGAAACCATAGAGTTTCCAGAAGGTTCTCCAAATAGTTATACTTTTCCCCATTATGCACCTCTGGCAATAAATCTCCCAGTGGTTGGCTAGTCAACTAACTCAGGTTACAGAATTATACTATAGCCATGGACACTTCCCTGCAGCAGGCTAAAGTAAACAATTTTTTGAACTTAAGGAGAAACCAACAGAAAGCAGAACAATCAATTCAGGCGTAGGCTGTCTGCAATCCAACAGTACTAAACTTAGCATAGGGACACTACTGCTTATGTTGGGGTCTATACATTTAATAGGAACTTTCTTTTATCTTAACCAGTTCCCGTCCGGCCACTAGAAGATTGACAGCCGGGCGGATGTTTTCCCATCCTCACTGTACCAGTCCCATCTCACTGCCAGTACCATGTGACTGCCATGACGAATCACAGCAGGTCACATGACAGGCTTCCTTTCATGCCATCCAGTGTGTACATTGTGTTGCTAGCTGTGATTGGTCAGTGTGATCACATGTTACAGACAGGGTGAATCACAACCCATCTGTACCATGTGATTAGCTTTGCCTAATGACAGCTAATCACAACAAAACAGACTGAATGCATAAGTTTCATTCAGTAAAATTCTTGCTTATAGCAATGTAATGCACTGCTAATTATAACTTTTTTTTTTTTCATACCGTCACCAGTCAGTGTCCCTGACCATTGCAACACCAGTTATATGATGACACTTTACTGCACCAGGTGACAGTATGTAAAAAAAAAAAACAAATTGTGAAAAACATTTTTTATTTATTTTCTTCATTTTTCAAAGAAGTATGGCAACAAATTACAACTTCAAAAAAAACCGCCATGCCTCTTACTAAATACCTTGGACTGTTTACTTTATAAAAAGGGACCATTTAGGTGGTATTTCTACTATCTACTATTTCTACTATTATAAAATTAGATAGGTCATCAGTACATCAGGATTGATCAATTTTCAGATATATACCATGGTTTGTGGACTTTTCTACAGACTAAATAATATACAATGATTTGGGTAATTTTAACCAAAGAAATGTAGCAGAATACATTTTGGGCCAAATGTATGAAGAACAATTATTTATTTGCACATTTTTTTAACAGAGACAAAGAAAAGGTGTTTTTTTTGTTTTTCATAATTTTAAGTCTTTTTTCATTTATTTAGCAAAAAAATAAAAAAACCCATTGGTGATTTAATACCACCAAAATAAAGCTCTATTTGTGTGAACAAAATGATAAAAGTTTAGTTTGGGTACAGTGTTGCATGACTGCGTAATTATCATTCAAATTGCAACAGCACTGAAAGCTGAAAATTGGCCTGGTCAGGAAGGGGATAAAAGTGGTGGCATTGATTAAATATTAAAACAAAGCCACCTTTGCAAATGTTTAGTAAGGGCACTTTACAAATACTTATAAATAATTGCAGATTTTTTTATTTTTCACATACCTTATGTGTAGTTACATAGTTGGTAAGGTTGAATAAAGACACAGGTCCATCCAATTCAACCTATATTTCTATGCAAGTGTACATGACACTATGGACTCCCATATCCCTCTAAATTGTGTTTTGCTAAGAAATTCACCTGGGAGTTTTTTATATTAACTAAGCTCTCAGCTGATACCACTAACTGTGAGGGAAGTTCCACATTTTTATTGTTCTGACAGTTAAGAACCCCGTACGCGGTTTATGATTATTTTGCTTCTCATTCAATTTCACGTTGTGGCTATGTATCTTCTTCAGAATCCCCACTCCTGCAGTCACCACTGATACATTGTATAATATTATCATACTCCCTCGCAAGCACCTCCAGGGGGAATATGTTTAATTTTTGTAATCTTTCTTTGTAGCATAGGTCAACCCCCTTAATAATTTTGTTGCCCTTCTTTAAACTCCCTCTAGTTCAAACGTTTGTCTACCAAGGTACAGCCGCTGCTGCTGCAAGCTGGAAATCAGCTTTAAAGGCTGGAGAAAGGTTTTCCAATAAAAGTGATCGGGCGGCTCTTTTATTTATCACTTTTATGGGGCTCTCAAAGGGGGACTTCCTGGCGGGGTGGTGGTTCCTGGGCTCTAATTCCCCCCATCCCCCCCCCCCCCGTGACACCCATGCCTTTGACTGGAGATCTTGTGAAATCTTGTAGTTTACAGGGAAGACTTCCCAAGAAGGGACTGATTATGATTCCAGGATACAGCTGTGAGGTCAGGGCTGCATTACCAGTGCCTCACTAACTAGGAAGTGGAAAAACAGTAATTGGATGTAAAAGCACACCATGTTTGTTAAGTTAGAGAGCTGCAAGCTGATGAATTTTTTTAGCAAAAGGAGGGAAAGGTCTGCTTAAAGAAAGTCCATTGATACCTAATACAAACTTTAAGTTCAGGCAAGTGTTAGGGTTATATTTAAATTCAGATAAACAGAAATTGAACTGACAAGCGCCAGTCTTGACTCCTTTTTATCAGCTGCATGGTGATTTGTAATGCCAGTAGCGTTGACCCACCCTTTGTGCCCCCGGGTGGGTCAACTCCTCCCATAGCAAATGCAGCGCTCATACGGGAGCTCTTTCCCTCCTGTCCCCCGCATGTTGCAGCAGCCCTGTGGACACAGAGACTAAGCGGAGAGCACAGAGTGGAGGGAGGATCTGCCCACCTACACACTGATCAATGGACCAGAGCCACTCTGACCTCCCTCCATTCTCATTGGAGGCTGTGCCCAGATCCCATGTCAGAGATTCGTGTGGGAGATGGTGGTGCTGGTATATGGAATTTGTGGAGAGTCCGGGGGGATTTGTGGAGAGCGTGGGAGATTTGTGGAGAGTGGGGGGGGGGTATTTCTAATTTGTGACAGGGATGTAGAAAAGGGGTGGTCTAGGTGGTTAAAATGCCTGGTGTCCCTGCTCTGCTGCCGCCCACACATAGTACCATCGACAAGCAGCATAGCAGAGCAGTCAGTGGCAGAGTGTAGTTGTAGCTGCAAGGGTTAATATTTATTCCTGTTTAACACGGTTCTATGCCACTGGACTGGGCTGTTGGGCCCAGGCTAAGGTTGGCCATATACAGTTCGAATCTCGGCTGGTTCAGCAGTAACCGAGATTCAAACCATTAATGGGCAGGCTGAATGTACCAAGTTGATCGATCGCCTATAGCCGCTAGCAATAATCACTGTCTTCCCCCAGTGGGTACAGCTTCCCTTGCCCCCCCTCCCCCAGAGCAGACCATGGCCCGACAGGAGAGATTCCCCTGTTAGCACTGTCTGTGTTGATGGGGGATTGCAGGAAAGAAATTTGCACCATCTATGGGCTGCCTAACAGCTTTTGGCACAGAGCTGTATTACAATGAGGCAGCACAACAAGCACAGCGGCAGTGTACGGCGCCGGTCCTGCTCACCTCTCTATTACCATTGGCTTGCAGTTTCTCTTCCTGCCTTGGGGGGAGGAGCTTTGCCTTAGCCAGGGAGCACAGAACGCTGGGTGACTACTGCAACTTTCCACTCCAGGTGTGTCCCTCTTTTTTTTTTTTTCGGCCTAGCCTCACTGTCCTCAGTCAGGCTCAGACTAACTTACCACTGTTGTGCTGCTGCTGGCAATACAGTACTTGCACTACTTTTGAGGGTTATTATTGCGTCCACTGACACCAATGCTGGGGGTTAACAGTGCGTCCACTGACACCAATACTGGGGCTTAATAGTGCATCCACTGACACTAATACTAGGGGTTAATAGTGCATCCACTCAAACCAATACTGGGGGTTAATAGTGCGAATACTGACACCAATATTGGGGCTTAACAATGAGTCCACTGACATCAATACTGCCAACTAATAATAAGTCCACTGTCATCAATACTGCCGCTTAATAGTGCGTTCACTGAAACCAATACTGGGGATTATAGAGCATCCACTAACACCAATTCTGGGGGTTAATAGTGCATCCACTGACACCACAGCTGCAGGTTAATAGTGTGTCCACTTACACCAATACTGGGGATTAATAGTGTTAATAGTGTGACCACTGACACTAATGCTGGGTGTTAATAGGGCACCCACTGACATCAATGCTGGGGGTTAATAGTGCATCCACTGACACCAATGCTGGGGGGGGGCTAATCGTGTATCCACTGACACCAATGCCTTGGGGTTAATAGTGAGTCTTCTGACACCAATGTTGGGGGTTATTATTGCGTCCATTTACACCAATGTTGGGGGTTACTATTGTGTCACCTGACATCAGAGCTGGGATTTAATATTGTGTCCACTGACTACAATTCTAGTGGTTATCATTGCATCCACTGACACCAATGCGGGGGAGGGTTAATATTGCATCCACTGACACCAATATGGGGGGTTAATATTGCATCCATTGACATCAATGTGGGGAGTTATTACTGCATCCACTGACACCGATGTTGTAGTTTATTAATGTTTCCACTGACACCAGTGTTGGTGGTTATTCTTGCGTCCACTGACTTCAGTGCTGGGAGTTATTATTGCAGCGACTGACAGTATTGCGGCATTGATATCTTGCCTCCCCACCTCCTCCAATCAGAGAATGCTTTTCATTCATTCAGAAAATACAAAGCATTTTCTGAATAGTGCCTGTGCTGAGCGGGCGACCTTTGTGTTCAGAATGCAGCAGACCAGCTGCTCAGTGCAGGACTCAGGTGCTAGCTGTTCATTGGTCTTCATTATACATTGTGACGTATTTAACATAAGGGATTATTTACACAGCCCTTGTGTTAGCTAAAATTGATTTAAACTGTAAAGAAAAGCGTTTGAGTATTTTCCTCTCTTTCTCAGGTCTAAAGCAATTCCAGGGGAAGAAAGGAAAATTTGAAAGCTTGTATTTCAAGTGTTTGGTTAGTACAATAAAAAGGAATCATTGCATACCGCATTACTCTCATATTTTGCAATCCTATTTATATATACTTATCTAGTTTTTTCAGTGGTAAAATTTAAAGGTGAAAAATATTAGTGACCCCCCCAGTTTTGACTGTATCTTAGGTGCCCCCAACCTTTATATTGTTCCTAGAGTCGCTACTGGGTAAAGCCTTTGGGTCTCAGAAAATCACTATAGCCTTCCACAAGTGGCAAATAATATGAAATTATTTCAGAGTTTGGAGTATTGGCTGGACGAGTGCTGGCTCTTTGAAGCTGATGACCTGTGGCTCTGGAGCAAATGGGTACATTGTAAACAAGATATAAATCAGAATCTTGTTCATGTTTAATTGTTTCATAAACTAATGAAAAGAAATCCTTATAATGCCAAGACCTTGGAGCCAAATGTAAAAACTATGCTGTCAGTCCCTCGTAGATAGCTGGGAAATCAATAGTCCAGCCAAAATAGGGTGATTGCAGTCCCTAGTTATCAAGTGAGCTACTACTGCAGCAGAGGGTCTTTCCTGCACAGTGGCAGCATTCACATAAATGACACACAGATACGCTCTTAATCGCTTTGGCAGTCTTTAAGGATTATGCCCTGTTTACATAAGTTAATTATGAAAAAAACAAGTAAGCCTTCTGCTTCGTTTGCAACCCTTCTGCACCACACGTAGAAGCCAAAAGACTTTACTTCAAAAGCAGAATGGATCCTTTTTTCATACACTGCTATAAATCCATCAAAAGGCAGTCAGTGGAATGTATTATACACCATGTAATCTTCTACTGTAATAAAAGAAAAGGGAAATTGCGCTTGGAGGGCAAATACAGCCACTAGCACATCAATTGACATAAAATGACCCAAGATTAGCGAAGAAATCAGTGCCACGCGACAAATGATACAGATTAATGAATCATACATACCTTAAATGCAACAAATTATACACATACAGTGATATATATATATATATATGTGTATATATATATATATATATATATATATATATATATATATATACACAGCAGGTTTTCCAGGCATTGAGCCTGATGTGGGTCTGCCATTGTTACTGGTGACACCTTCGGCCCATTTAAGCTGAATACCCAAGTGTGAGATTGGAGACAATGACCATTCCGGCATCTTTGGTTTGTTTTGTTAATTTGATAATATTTTGCGTTGCCACCATTATTTAACAGCACTGCCTTAACCCTCTTGGGCATGGAGTTCACCAGAGCTTCACAGGTTGCCACTGGAGTCCTCTTCCACTCCTCCATGACGACATCATAATAGAGTTTGCATGTTCGCTAGAACTTTTTCCCCGTTCAAGATGTTCTGGTGCGAACCGAACAGGGGGTGTTTGGCCCATTACTAACAGATCCATACTACTGTGCAAAAGGTTTAAAGGTTTAGGCAGGTGTGAAGAAAGGCTATACATTAGGAATGATTTTAGAAATAGCAGTGTTAAATAGTTTATTTCTCATTATTAAGAAAACGGAAAGTAAATAAACAGAAGAGAAATACAAATAAAATCAATATTTGGGGTTCCAACCCTTCAAAACAGAATCAATTTTGCTAAGTAAACTTGCACACAGTTTTTCAAGGAACTCAGCAGGTGGGTTGCCCCAAACATTATGGAGAACTAACCACAGATCTTTTGTGGATATCGGCTGCATTAAATCCTTCTGTCTCTTCATGTAATCCCAAACAGACTGAATAGTGTTGGGATCAGGGCTCTGTGGGGGCCAAAACAACACTTCCAAGAGTCCTTGTTTTTCTTTCCCAGGAGAGTTGAAAGGGTCAAGTGGGAAGTTTGTTCGTATATGCTGTCTGTGGTAGGGTGGGAGCCAAAGAATAGTAGGAATATTGATCAAAGTTGCAGAATAATATTTGAGGCTTACCCAAAGTGGTAAGATGTTGCATGGAGAAGAGAGAATTGGGCAGTTTAGGTTGTGAAATAGCTGAAAAGGTGTAGTATGCCCAAATGCCTTTGGGCAGGCAAACCTGGCATATTCTAAATAAATTCTAGCCTACAAACCAGAGGAAAAACCTTATTCTAATAAATTACTAAAGTATGATCTGACTTTTATCTAAATGATGAAGATAATAAATAAATACAGTCTTTAACAAACAACAATGCCACTTCCATGACTATTTATATTTATAAAACCAATCCATAAATTGAAAAAGTATGTTTTTTCTACAATTCTGACATTAAAAATAGTAATTGGAGTCTGTGTGTTAGGCATTCCAAATTGTTATAGTGTGAGCTTGACTTATCCTGCCATATGCTCTTCACTAGAATATGAGTGGTGTGGTAGGGCCTTACCAAAAATGTTCAGAGAACTCCAAAAAAAAGTGTTTCTTAATTTCTAAAGATGATGTCCCTTCATAAGTTACAAGTAAGTCGGACAGTTTAAATATAAGAAATTCTACACTTGTTTGTTTCCTTAGAATATTGTGCCCTACATTAATCAGGGCCAAACAAATAGAAAACGCTAGATAATATTGAATATTTACCACAGAGGTGATACGTCCCTCCAAACAAATTAGCTTCCCATCTAAAACTGGTGAAAACTACCTGCACACTGCATATACACACAATAAAACCCTCATCACAACATGACATAGGGAGTATAAAGTTGGGTATACACTAGTAGAAAAGTGTAGGAACTTTCATTCCACATTTTCCAAAAGTACATTGCTTGCTTATAACAAGAGTATTAAATCCAATCATAAAAGACTAAGTTTATTCTAAATTACAAAAATCAGCACAAGGGACATAACACATTTAGTATGATGTGCTGATCCTTCTTAGTTTTCGAATACATTTTCATCTTTCCAATCCCCCCCCCCCCCCCAGCATCAGATGTTTACAGGCAAGAGATTTAATACAACCGAGGGGCTGAATAGAGGGGGGAAAAGCTGTCAATCACATTCCCACCCCCCATTCAGATATCATGTGTCATTCATAATGACACAGTAGGGCAGAAAGCATAGGCATAGTCAAGCTCCTGACAGCCCCCATTGCACAAAAGATTACAGTGGTGGGGATGGGGGTTGGGCTAGGAAAGATGAACATTTCTCCTAAATCAAGAAGAGTCAGCACAAGAAACACATTATACTACAAGTAAAATTTGTCCTTTGTGCTGATTTTTATGTTTGTAATTTAGGTACAACTTAGAATAAATTCTATATTTATGATGTCTAGGTCAAAGCCTTAAATCCCAAATGTCTCTTATGTGGAGGAATTGGTCCTCATTTAAAACCAAATCCCTCTGTCCCTCATTCTTTTTCAGCTTTTACTCTATTTGGCCTGATGTATAGACCTCAATACAAAAATGTACAATTTAACTACCAAAAGTTATTGGATTAATTAACCATAATCTAAAACATAAATATGGGTAATATCCTACATCTCAACTAAACCTCTAGCCATCAACCTAGTCTATTTTAAGTAAACCCTACCCCAAATCCTTCATCTTCAGCCTTAACCACTTGCCGACCGCCGCACGACTATCTACGTGGGCGGTCAGCCCCTCACAGGCAAAGTGACGTAGGTCTACGTCGCTCGCCTGTGAGGGTTTAGGGAGCGAGCGCGCGCCGCCGGAGGCGCGCTCCCGCTCCCGCGTGGTCACGGACCCCCCCGCGCGCGTGACCGGCGGACCCGATCGCCGCCGGCCACTCTGCGATCGGCGGGGGAGAGGGAGATAGTCAGGCAGCTTGTGTAAACAAGCTGCCTGTCATTCTCCTCTCTGTATGAGAGCTGATCACATGGATCTACTATGTAGATCCATTGATCACTCTGCATACAGTTGAAGCCACAGCCAATCACAGTTAGAATCACGCCCCTAGGGACACATACAGCCCCTCCCTCTCAAATAAAGTTAACCCCTTCACTACCAGTGCATTTTTACAGTAACAGTGCATATGTATAGCACTGATTACTGTAGAAATGTCACTGGTAACCCCAAAAGTGTCAAAAATGTCAGTCAAGGGTCCGATCTGTCCGCCGCAATGTCGCAGTACCGCAAAAAAAATCGCAGATCGCCGCCATTACGCGTTAAAAAAAAAAACAACAAAAATGACAAAAATCTTTCCCTTTGTTAGTAAACGCAATAACTTTTGCGCAAACCAATCAAAATACGCTTTTTGCGATTTTTTTTACCAAACATAGGTAGCATAAAACAAATTGGCCGAAAATATTAAAAAATTTTGATTTTTACATTTTTTTTGGGGGGAATTTCATATAAAAAAAAGGGAAAAATATTGCTATTTTTGCAAAATTTACGCTCTTTTTTTGTTTATAGCGCGTGATCAAAAAATCGCACAGGTGATCAAATACCACCAAAAGAAAGCTCTGTTTGTGGGAAAAAAAGGACGCCAAATTCGTTTCGGTACAGCGTCGCACGACCGCGCAATTGTCCGTTAAAGTCACGCAGTGCCGAATCGCAAAATGCCCTCTGGTCGTTTAGCAGCCAAATCCTCCGGGGCTTAAGTGGTTAATATGCAAACAATTTATTGTTCCAAAACAAACCTACCGTATTCCTTAAAGCGAATCTAAGCTCAAACCCAAAAAAACATATATTGTAGTTCTTAGGTGTGGTAGCTGCATTATTTTCTATAGAAAGGGTTTTTATCCTCTATTTTAGGCTGGTAATCCTGTCAATCACACATTTTCTATCCTAGGGTGACAGCCATCACATACTGTATCTATAGGAAAGCACTGTTGTCACCCGAGGCTGCTCTCCTGATTTGGATGACAGACTTCTCCCTTCTCCTCATCTCCATTACATTGGGGAGGGTGTCACTAGTGTGTTGCTTACTGATGCATTTATTTGAAGTTCTACCCCCACACAGAGACACAGTGCAAAAACAGGGTTAGTAAGACAGCTTTGAAGAAAAGTTGATCAGGATTAGAGGAGAGGCGGTTTAACCTTAAACTACATAAGGGTTTTTTTTTTTGCTGTAAGGGTGATAAGATAGTGGAACTCTCTTCCACAATTGGTGGTAACTGCGGGGAATCTAGCTACTTTTAAAAGACTATTGGGCGTGGATCTCAAAGATCACAACATTCAGGGTTATGGGAAATGAATACGTCCACACACACCTACACAGGTTGAACTGGATGGATTGTTGTCTTTATTTAACCTCAACTACTATGTAACTATGTAAGGAGGGAGCATGCAGACATGGCTAGTGACTAGTCTTTTGCACTCAGCCTGCTTTTTTGTTCACAGCTTCCAGAGTTCACATCTTACTTAAAGTGGTTGTAAACCTCAGACATGAAATATGAACAAAGCATGTACCTCTATAGTGTGTACCTGTCTTAAGCCAGAGCCCTAAATGTAATTTCTGTCTGCTAAATGTAGTTTCTCTGCTACATGCATGAGTCACTTCTGACAATTTTTCCTGACACCAAGAAAAACATTGTGACGGGGGAGACCTCTAACACACAGAGAGTGACTGACAGGGAGTGAGTGACAGCCTCAGATCTGTCCCTGTGTGCTGTATGAAGGGGGGGGGGGTGTTCCTTCCCTCCAATCAGCTCTCAGAGCTCTCCTCACCGAGCTCTGCAGTGTGTAATCTCAGCTCTCTGTCCCTATTTTCTGACAGCTCAGGCAAACTTTATTAATTCTGGACTTTGAATGGATGTAGAGAAGAGAAGACAGATAAACAGGTACAACCTAAGTAGGAGAATGTATTTAATCTCTGTGTATCACTTCACTGGGTATATGTAAGAGTTCACAACCACTTTAACCACTTCCCGCCTGGCCAATGTACATAAACAGCCAGGTGGGCGCCCTCTTGTTCCAGTAGGATAAACCTATATATTCTTCTAGAATTGCACCTTGTGCACGCCCCCTGGGGCACGCAGTGGTGCGATCTGTAACTGGCTGTGTCCATTGTACACAGCTGATTACCGATTACAGTACCGGAACGCTGTGCACCACCCTGGTACCAAGTGATTGCTGTGACCAATCTCAGTGATCACAGTTACAATAGTAAGCAAGGTTGTTATTCATGATGCATTGCTTAATACTGTGATGATCGTTGTGATTGTTCACAGTGATCACATGGTACTAGGGCCAATCATAGAGCCCTGTACCAATCACAGTATCACAGCAGTAAGCAGGGTTTCAGGAATAAAACCTTTGAGCAGTGTTAGAGATTGCTTATTACAGTGATCATCACTGTGAATGATCAGACAATCAGAGTGTAAAAAAATCCCTGATCACCCCCCAAATAGTACAGTAGTACAGCATTACTATGGTAACACTGCACTGCTCTGGTGACAATATGTAAAAAATTATATATATATACTGTATATATATATATATATATATATATATATATATATATATATATATATATATACACACAGAGGGGCCCAAATATACACATTTCAACATGAAAAATATATGCACATAAATGTTATTACTAGATTTATAAAAAAACCAAAGCGTAGTTGTAAGTCATGTTTGAATTATGCAACTACATTAGGTGCTTAAAGTGGAAGTTAACTTCCATCACTGACTTTTACCTATAGGTAAGCCTATTATAAGGCTTACCTATAGGTAGTGTAAAGTGTAAATATCTCCTAAACATGCACCGTTTTGGAGATATTTACTGTACATGCAGTCAGTAACATCACCGGCGCATGTGCTCTGAAGGAACAGCCACCCACGGCATTCTTTCAGAACCCTGTGCCATAAACAGCGGCTCCTGCACATCTGCGCAGGAGTGACATCATCACGGCTCCGGACAGTCTCAGAGCTGGAGTCTGCGAACCCGGAAGCAAGACGGGTGCAGATGGAAGCGGCTTTCAGCTCTGACATCTCAACGTGGGAGGCCTTCGTTTTAAGGTAAGTTTACCTATAATCTGCTAGTATGCAACGGTGTTCAACCGCTTTAAAGTGGTCATCATTAGCATCCAGACATACAGTATTTGATTTTGGTGAACTAATGCATGAACAACATTGATCAGAGTGTCCAAAGGAATTGCTCTGCATGGTGTTTCAATTTCTTCCCATAGTGCAGTCAGTGTAGGTGGTTTTCTATGGTACACCACATCCTTTAGTGTTCCCCACAAATAGAAATCGAGGGGTGTTAAGTCCAGAGAATGTGGAGGGAATTACTGTCTCATGTGCACATTGCTTAACAGACTTTTGCATGTAAATTGTTAGAACACCATATCCGAAGAAGCAGAACTTGTTGCTGTGCGACACCTCCCAGATCTTTGCTTGTGCACATCACACACAGTGCCATCGGATTCAAACTTATAACAAATTTGTGCGATTGTCCTGTTGGTGGTTCTGTTGCAAACTCATGTCATCATTGTCATTGAACACACATTTTCAAATTTACAATACCACTTCAAAATAGTCTTGCATTGCTCGAAAGTCAAGCGTACCTCCTTCATTTTCTTTGACTCCTCCTGACTGTCACCCTCCTAACAGTCACCTGATGACATCAACAATGATGCAATTACTGACATTTTTAGGGAAAACATAATACTACACATTGCTGCCAAAACTGAAATTGGGTTTTTAAAAAGGGCATAGATAACTTTTAAAGTGTGAATAGATTTTATGAGCTCCTCTGTGTATATATATATATATATATATATATATATATATATATATATATAAAAACCAGTCTGTCTGTGTCCTTAATCACTGCTGCTTCAGTCAAGTGTCCCTAATCACCACAGTCCACTCACAGTGTCCCTAATCACCACCACCCACTCATCAAGTCCATAATCACTGCTACCAATTTACAGTTTCCCTAATCACCGGCGCACCAGGCAGTGTCCTTATTCATTGCCCTTCATTAATTGCCCCTTATCGCCGCCACCCACTCACAATGTCTCTGATCACCACCACCCCAGTTATAGTGTCTCTGATCACCACCACACCAGTGCAGTGTTGCATGCCACCTGTACTAACTCTGATCTGTTTATTGATCATGCTTCCGCCTGCTGCTTGGATCAATCCTTTGCCTGTTTACTGATCATGTCTCTGAACTGAACAAAGTTAATATGGGGACTGGAGGACCTCAGTTACGAGGAACGACTACAATCATTAAACTTATTACCTCTGGAAAATAAACTTTTGCGAGGTGATATGATAGCAATATACAAATACCTCAATGGCGATTCTGGCATAAAGAATAAACAATTCAGTCTCTCAGGAAGTGTAAAAAGACACAGGGCCACTCAATGAAATTGGAGGAGAAGCGGTTATACCTTAAACTGTGCAGGGGGTTTTTCAATGTCAGGGCGGTAAGGATGTGAAATTCACTTTCACAATCAGTGGTGTCAGCGGGAAGTTTTGATAGTTTTAAAAAACTTTTGGATGGGTATCTTAGCAAACACAGTATACAGAGATACGAAAAAATGAATATGAACACACACAAACAGGTTGAACTGGATGGATTGATGTCTTTATTCAACCTTACCAACTATGTAACTGACCCATTTGCACATACCACTGACTACTTTCCTGCAAGACACCAGGCCAGTGGACATGGCATTCCTGGGGGCAGCCATGTACCAGTAGGCTAGGTTTGCTTAACCTATAGGAACTGGGACTACTACAGGTGATGCTACACTGAGATCTTTTCCCTGACCACTCGCATAGAAGTGACTAATACAGTACAGTTGGTTTGGACACAATATACAATGTCCAGTACTTAATCAGTTCAGACAGTGAAAAAGTCTCACACATGTATTTCTATATTTGGAAGAAATAGCAGAACTGTGATAGGTAGTCAGAAAATTTGATGTGTAATATATGTTCCTTGAAAGCCCAACAGTATTCCTTAGATTTTGGGCCCCTTTATGCATCTAGGCTGTGAAAAAGTCTCACACATGTGGTATCCCTAAACTTGAAAGGCATAGCAGGATGTGTTTTGGGGTGTAATTCTAAGTATGCCTGTGCCGTATGTGAGAAACAACTTGTTAAAATAGCAACTTCATGATTTTTTTTTTTTTATTATTTCATCATTTTCGCCCAAAAAAATTACAAAAAATGACAGCTTCAAAAAAAACTCAAATGGCCTCTTTCTAAATACCTTTGACTATATACTTTCTAAAAATTGGTCATTTGGGAGGTATTTGTACTGTCCTGGCTTTTTAGGCCCTCAAAAACAGAGATAGGAACAGCAGTCAATACATCAGGACTGATCAATTTTCAAACGTAGACTCTATAATGTTCACACAGAATAACAGAATATATATTATACACCGGTTTGGGTTATTTTTGCATAAGAAATGTAGTAGAATACATTTGGGTCTAAATTTATGAAGAAAGATTACGTGTGCATGTGCATAATTTTAGAAACTAAGAAACACTTTTTTTCAAAATCCTTATTTTTTTATATAATTTTTTTGACAGAGTTAGAGCTTTCTTTTGGTGGTATTTGATTACCACTTGGTTTTTTATTTATTAGTTTTTTATCTTTTATTATATAAACAAAAAATATGAACATTTTGGAAAAAAAACTATTTTTAATTTCTGCTATAAAAACACCCCCCCCCCCCCAAAAAAAAGTAAAAAAACAAATTTCTTCATAGGTTTAGGCCAAAATGTTTTATATTATTTGATTTGTATGAAAGTTTTAACATCTACAAACTATGGTATATATATACTGGAATTTGTTAGCTATGAAGCAATACTGGTAATGGTGGTGATCAGCAACCTATAGTGGGACTGTGATAGTGTGGTTGACAAACTGCCACTACCAGACCCTCGCTGAGAGGTACACTAACTGACATCAATAGTGACACTAATACAGTGATCAGATATAATACTGTACACTGTCACTGTACTAATGACAATGTCTGGGAAGGGGATAACATTAGGGGCAATCAGGGGGTCAACTGTGTGTAATGTGTGCTGCTTTTACTAACAGATCTGGCTGTTTCTTCTCCCTGCTTTGCAAGGGGAAGAAACAACATGATCACTGTATGTGTACAGAGTCCCGTGTGTTTGTAACCACAGGACTCTGTGTTGTCATTGGCCACAGCCGATCAGCAGGTCTCAGCCATAAATCATTGGCTAACACCTGCTGACAAAATCGTGCTGTGTCCAAACCCGGAAGCAAGCCAGAAATGTTTATTCACATTGCTGAGCCTGCAGCTGTCACCTAGTCCCAGTAATTCTACTGTGACGGAGCAGCAAGTAGTTAAAGTGATTGTAAACGATCACCTTGTAAAACAACCCATTCAGTTTACAATAGAAATGAAAGGTAAAACATTTTGTATAGATATAAAAAGACATTATAAATATATTGTCTCCCTTTAACCACATAACGCTGCTGGGCAAAGTGACTTAGGGGTACCGTTCGTTCACTAGCAGGATCACAAGGGATAAAGAAAGCAATAGAAAGAAAACAGGATACTTTCTCATACAAATACATGGTGCAGCAGGCACATATCAAGAATATCAAGTGTTGGGGTAACAAACACTTTAAATACCACCAAAATAAAGCTCTATCTGTCTCAGGCTGGGTTCACACTAGTGCCAATTAGATGTGGGTTTCCTCCGCATCCATGTCGCATGTCAGGAAACTGTGACCAGCTCTCAATGAAGCAGGTTCAAACAGTTCCGGGATGGCTGCGGAGCGGTTTGCAGAAGAGTCCTGTGTGTCTTCTGTTCCATTTCAAGTCGGATTGCAACCTAAAATTCGGGCCTGATTCGTCCCTAAAACAGAGAACAGGGACGCGCCGGACACCTTCTCTGAGCTGCTCCACGCAGCAGTGTGAACCCAGCCTCAAAGAATGAATGAAAAATATTTTTTATGGTTAAAGTAATGACTGAGTAATTGTCATTCAAAATGTTATGCTGAAACTTGAAAATTTATGTAAACAAAAGGGGATGGGACAGCGCTCAAAAAATTAATTGTTAAAAGATCTCATAAAATATGTATGAAATTCTCAAAAAAGTGTATAGTGCAATCCAACATATACCAAACTCAATGCATCAATTCTTAGTATATCACATTTCAATAAAGTGACCGTGCTTAGTGTCAAAGTCTAGCATTGGTAAGTGGTATTCAGAATCCCAACAGAATGGATGCCGACTTCAGCTAGAATATGGATCTCTCCACTTAATCCGATCAGTGTATCGCCTGATGACATCACACGTAGGTCGGGTCCACGCATTACGCCAACGTCCCTTCCGGTTCCTGGAACGCAGCCGGAGCACAAACCGGCGAGCGGTGCTGTATTGCCTTCCATGCTTAACCTGATGTAAGTGGCTCCATTTTTCTTTGATTAAACAACGATTACATACTACACCATGGAGTTTATTTCTCTTTTTATGATCGGGGTGGCTATGGTCTGAGGAGAGGTATTAAAGGCGATACACTGATCGGATTAAGTGGAGAGATCCATATTCTAGCTGAAGTCGGCATTCATTCTGTTGGGATTCTGCATACCACTTACCAATGCTAGACCCCAAGGGGCCATCTGGTAAGTGTGATATATACCCGGTGGTGGATTTCCCTTTTCTTCTCCTTTCATCACGATCAAAGGAAGCACTCCTGATAAGACATTTGAGCACTTTCAAGCACTTATCTCTGCACTTGCTTGTTTGCACATAAGGACTATTTATGTTTTTTACTTTTGAATTTATGCACTGTCACTTTGTTCAGATGGACTTTGACACTAAGCACGGTCACTTTATTGAAATGTGATATACTAAGAATTGATGCATTGAGTTTATTTGGTATATGTTGGATTGCACTATACACTTTTTTGAGAATTTCATACATATTTTATGAGATCTTTTAACAATTAATTTTTTGAGCGCTGTCCCCTCCCCTTTTGTTTACATTTTTAAACACGTGTTGTTTTAGGACTAGCTGCTCAACACCACTTAGTATTTATTATCTACTAGCACTGTAGGTCCTAGGCGCGGTCACGTGATTTATAAAATCACCCCTTGTTTACTCCGAAACTTGAAAATTTGCTTGGGCAAGAAGGGAGTGAAAGTGTCCGGTATTGAGGTGGTTAAAGAATATTCTATTCTATCCTATTCTATTCTAAAGGAGAGCACTATCAACATGCAACAATATTGTATTTAAGTTCATACTTCAAATAATTTTTTAGGAGCTTTCAATATACATATAAAGGGTAGATCTGTTGTTAAGCCTAAAAATAACAATATGTTCATAGGTATAGGTTCCAGTATAATTTAGGAAGTCAAGTAAATTACATAAATTGATTTTTATCAAATTGTACAATAATGAGATGAACATAAAAATAAAATACAATAAATCATCATATAGGTAAACAGGTTCAGTATCATACACATTCCAACCAAATGAAGAAGCATCTGATGTCTTTGTTAAATCATTCATCTGTATATCTGCAATCCATACAAAACAGTGACTATGCAAAATGCAAGCAAGGATAGGGTGGACATGCATCCCACCAGCATTCCATCCATCTCCCAGGCATCATTCTCATTAGAAACCATGCAGTTCCTATACTTACTTGACCCGTGATAGAGAGACCATAGCCGTGTCCCCTTTGATGAATTTTAGGCGGAGTGCAGCAGCTGGGACAGTTACAGAAACATGAGTCAGAATATCGCTTACATGGAAACCTAGTAAAGAGTGAGGAGAAAAGGAAGCTAATACAAGAAGGAAAGGATCAAACATCGACTTTTTATCATGTACAGAAAGGCTTTATGATGTAAATTGTTGATGCCAAATGGCTTTTCCATCCATAGAAGCCAGTGCAGTAAAACAGTGGAAGGAGCAATGCACTAAATAAAAAGTGCAGTGCCAAAAGCAGCTCATCAAATCTTCTTGTACTGGTCAAAGACTTGTCTTGTACTGTTCAGACTTGAGTGAGGAAAAATCTCACCAGCTGCTCTATGTCACTGCATTTTGCAATTAGTGTTCTAGACTTTAGTCTGTACCCAATAATAATAAAGAAATCTTTTACAGAGTAAAGCTGGTCATACATTATACAATTTTCTTATTCAATTTCCTTTAGATTTACCTTCAACTATGTAGTGCAAGGGCCTGTCTGGTTGCATACAAATTGAAAATGTTTAGGTTTGACCTCATATTATATAATTTTGGTAAATCTAAAGGAAAATTTTACAAGAAAATTGTATAATATATGGCCAGTCTAAAACACAGAGCCTGCCATTGCCGACTTTACATTCCTCAAATGCTTGTTGCCTGGCTGTTATGCTGGATTCGATATTTGTTGAGTCACTATCCTGGGACAAACATAAAAGTATAGATTCCTGGCATTCTTTTGGCTTTTCTGATATGTATAATCATTACAGTCAAGCAACTAAACAAAGGTCAGCAATAGAAGCCCTCGTATATATTTTAGGAAAAGATTATTTTACTTGGTTCCAGCCACTAAATCGGATACCCTAAGGCGCTGTTCACACCTGAGCGTTTTTCAACTGGCAAAACGCTCGTCTCTGAAGTCTCAAAATGCCCAACAAGCAAAATCCCATTCATTTTAATGGCCCCTGTTCAACTATGAGCGTTTTGTCATCTGAAGCAAAACGCCGGAAGCTCAAAAAAGTGCACAAGGTTTTTTTTTGGCACATTACAAGCGTTTTTGTTAAATGTCAATACCTGCCTCCAAACACCTGCATAAAATGCCTGAAAAAGGCCCAATAAAAATGCCTGAAAAAGGCCCAATAAAAATGCCTGAAAAAGGCCCAATAAAAACGCCTGAAAAAGGCCCAAAAAAAAAGCCTGAAAACGATACGCTCAGGTGTGAATGGAGCCTAAAGCTACACAGCCTTCCTTTTATTAGGAAGTCAAATAGATTTGACTAAGGGCCCAATAACATTTAGGCACATTTGTAATTCACAGTAAAATGTGCTGCACTGCAGTGTCTTGTATTCTGAATTGTAACCCAATGCACTGTTACAGTATCAGGCAATGCACCAGTACTGCAGCACAGCACATAGAACATACTGAACATTTTAGCGCAGTCTGTTAAAAAAAAGTGTCATATCTGATTTTCAGCATTTTGCTGTGTGTTGGCAGTCCATTCGTCAGACTACCCTGCCCTAATGCAATGCATCTTCATACAGAAATAATATGTTTTTTTTTTTTAATAAATAAATGTGTTACTGAGTGTAGAAACCTGAATGGGCAAAATAAAACTGAAAACAACACTTTTTCATTTTGGATAGAATAAAGTAGGTTTATAACCTCTAAGTTTTTTTTTTTTTTTTTTTGCCATATCTGTCCCATTTGGGAGATTTCCCTTCTTTCCCTATCCCATAGACAAAACAGGAATAGAGAGGAAATCAATCCAAGTGGGAGAAATCCCTGATTGTCACCAGTGTCTGTACAACTAGTATTCCAATTGAAAGATGTCTCCTCTATTCCTATTCTGGTGGCCACTCAAAATGTGAGATTTTCTTTCACTTTCGGTGATTACTGTCACCAGGACAAATGAAGAGGGTTATCCTAACAGGGATACATTCCTAACAGGAATAAAGGAACCAATAAAATCCCTCTCTATTCTCTCTAAACCTAGCACATTTTAAAATATGTATCTGAAAATAAAACATAGCAAAATGTGATTTAAACAAAGCACACTATATGGCATAAAAAAAAGATGACCATTCATATGAAATTTCAATTTAAGACTGTTTCTTAAAGAACTACTGTCATCTACATTTGGTGCATTTTAATTGCAACTTTGTTAACCACTCCTGGAAATCCTGGAAATCCTGGACTTTGAATGGATATATCTGAATGATGCCTGCAGCTTTTTTAGCAGGTGATTCCCTGCAAAATAAAAGCCTTCATAGCTGCTGTTTAGCCACTTGATTGCTTTTACAGGCGTCGGGAGGGGACATCTGAGATGGAGAATGAATCCACCAGCGGCAGTGGTTTAGCATAGAGCTGACCGCGGACTAGATGGTCCCGGCCATCTCTATGACCCTCGGAGGCAGGAAGCGATGTCATGACGTCACTTCCGGTGCTGGCAGATGTAAACACAAACTACCTATAGCAAGCGCTATAGGTAGCCTAGAATAGACTACTTTCTTATATAGATGTAAACACTGCCGTTTTTTTGGGAAGCATGAGATCTTTTTTTTTTTTATCTCCTGTCCTGCCCTATTCCTATTAAAAAGGATGTTTACATTCCTTGTAATAGGAATAAAAGTGATAAAAAAAATAAAAAAATCAATTTAAAGGGAAAGTGTAAAAATAAAAAATAAATGTAACAATAAAAGAAACATTTTTTTTTAAAGTGCCCCGTCCCCTCGTGTTTTCACGCCGAAGTGAACACATACCTAGGTCGTGCTCGCATATGTAAACACCATTCAAACCACACATGTGAGGTATCACTGCAAACGTTAGAGTGAGAGCAATGATGGTCTCTGCTAATATATATATATATATATATGTGTGTGTGTGTATATATATATATAAAATGTTTGGGGGTTCTCAGTAATTTTCTCACAAAAAATTATGATTTTTACATGTAGGAGAGGAATGGCAGAATTAGCCCAGTATAGAAGTGACAAAAGCACTGGCTCCATCAATTGATTATAACTTTTTGGAGGTATAAAACTATGATATATCATTTTATGCTAACCGGTTTTTAAACTCCCTGTACAGTCTTTATCAATTAACCCAGTATTTCTAATACACCTTACTATTGCATGAAATTATTTTAATCAGGTCAAAATTACAGAATGAATAGGATTTTATGAGTGAGACTGCTGAATTACAATTCACGGGATGACAGAACTAGCACAGCTCTGACATGTTTTGGTATTAAGAGTTAAGGTAAAAAAAAATACATAGTAAAAATGCTCAAATTAAAATTACCATCCAGCTCTAATAAAATAGACAGAAGAAATATGTTTAGGGAATAAAAGTCAATGTCCAGTCTGCAAAGGGTCTAAGGGAGATTTTTTTAGTGTGTTTTATTATTAATGTATCTGTTTTCCTTTCATTTTTTTCCGCTTTTGAAAGCAGCAAAATCAGTTTGGACTTTAGGAAGCACTAAACATTAGCAACAAGGGTTGAGAACGGGCTGTGCCTTCCATCTTCTAGGGAAATAAGACAGTCTGCCAATGGCACAGGACAATTATTCACTTCTTGGAGCGTCTGAATTAAAAGACATTAATATCACAACCACAGATAAGAGAGCTGCATGCCAATGCTTTTTAAGAGCCCTTTTATCTTTGCAAATTATTAAAGCATAACGCTATTCAAAAATGTTGAAAAAAATGGGTCTGGATAAGTAAAATTCGAACATTAAACTTATGGGTTTTTTATTGTGAAAGACAGCAACTCATTTCAAAGTTCTTCACCTAATACTTTTACCACCACTGGAGTGTGGAGGCATTGATAAACTGTGAAAAAATAATTCTTAATTCAATTCTAACATTTCCATAATAACAATGCTGAAATGCAACCCTAAGTCTTTTGGGTACTAGGTTTAGGCTGTACAGAAAGCCCCAATGTCTTCTTAAGTTGAGATTCTATTGTCAATTTCCAGTAAAGGCCCTCTGGCATTTAACTGTCAACAGTTATTTGAAAGGGAGTGAGAATTAGCACAGGAGTTGATGGGACTAAAGGAATATGTTACCCCAACATTTCATATTCCTGATAAGTGTCTATTGTACCATGTACTTGTGTTAAAAAGTATCTTATTCTCTTTGTATTGTTTCCTATGTGTAAAATACCTGGTGTTCGTGCCAGTTCCCCTGCTTTCCTATTTCAAACTGACAATGCTAGGCATGAGAACATATCCATCCTGGTAGCCAGCTGTGCTGGGAGAGCAGCCTGCCTGTTCTCAAATGGACAGACTTGTGCTGAACACCCCCTGCACAGTCATTCACTGTTTCTCAACCCCCACCGCGCCAAACCCCTTATGCAGCGGATCATATAAAAAAAGATTTAATATGATCAAAAGGTATTTATAATGTTTTTGAATATATATATATATATATATATATATATATATATATATATATATACAGGTCCCTCTCAAAAAATTAGCATATTGTGATAAAGTTCATTATTTTCTGTAATGTACTGATAAACATTAGACTTTCATATATTTTAGATTCATTACACACAACTGAAGTAGTGCAAGCCTTTTATTGTTTTAATATTGATCATTTTGGCATACAGCTCATGAAAACCCAAAAATCCTATCTCAAAAAATTAGCATATTTCATCCGACCAATAAAAGAAAAGTGTTTTTAATGCAAAAAAAGTCAACCTTCAAAAAATTATGTTCAGTTATGCACTCAATACTTGATCGGGAATCCTTTTGCAGAAATGACTGCTTCAATGCGGCGTGGCATGGAGGCAATCAGCCTGTGGCACTGCTGAGGTGTTATGGAGGCCCAGGATGCTTCGATAGCGGCCTTGAGCTCATCCAGAGTGTTGGGTCTTGCGTCTCTCAACTTTCTCTTCACAACATCCCACAGATTCTCTATGGGGTTCAGGTCAGGAGAGTTGGCAGGCCAATTGAGCACAGTAATACCATGGTCAGTAAACCATTTACCAGTGGTTTTGGCACTGTGAGCAGGTGCCAGGTCGTGCTGAAAAATGAAATCTTCATCTCCATAAAGCTTTTCAGCAGATGGAAGCATGAAGTGCTCCAAAATCTCCTGATAGCTAGCTGCATTGACCCTGCCCTTGATAAAACACAGTGGACCAACATCAGCAGCTGACATGGCACCCCAGACCATCACTGACTGTGGGTACTTGACACTGGACTTCAGGCATTTTGGCATTTCCCTCTCCCCAGTCTTCCTCAGGGTCCGGTCACCTCTTCTCCTTGTGCAGCATTTTCTGCCACACTTTTTCCTTCCCACAGACTTCCCACTGAGGTGCCTTGATACAGCACTCTGGGAACAGCCTATTCGTTCAGAAATTTCTTTCTGTGTCTTACCCTCTTGCTTGAGGGTGTCAATGATGGCCTTCTGGACAGCAGTCAGGTCGGCAGTCTTACCCATGATTGCAGTTTTGAGTAATGAACAAGGCTGGGAGTTTTTAAAAGCCTCAGGAATCTTTTGCAGGTGTTTAGAGTTAATTAGTTGATTCAGATGATTAGGTTAATAGCTCGTTTAGAGAACCTTTTCATGATATGCTAATTTTTTGAGATAGGAATTTTGGGTTTTCATGAGCTGTATGCCAAAATCATCAATATTAAAACAATAAAAGGCTTGCACTACTTCAGTTGTGTATAATGAATCTAAAATATATGAAAGTCTAATGTTTATCAGTACATTACAGAAAATAATGAACTTTATCACAATATGCTAATTTTTTGAGAGGGACCTGTATATATACACATATACACAGTATATACAGTATATATATATATATATATATATATATATATATATATACACACACACACTATATTACTATATTTTCAGTGTTAGTCCATAGGATTCAATATTGAGTTGGCCCACCCTTTGCAGCTATAACAGCTTCAACCCTTCTGGGAAGGCTGTCCACAAGGTTTAGGAGTGTGTCTATTGCAATATTTGACCATTCTTCCAAAATCGCATTTGTAAGGTCAGGCACTGATGTTGCACGAGAAAACCTGGCTCCCAGTCTCCACTCAAATTCATCCCAAAGGTGTTCTTTCAGGTTGAGGTCAGGACTCTGTGCAGGCCAGTCAAGTTTCTCCACCCAAAAACTCGCTCATCCATGTCTTTATGGACCTTGCTTTATGCACTGGTGCGCAGTCATGCTGGAACAGGAAGGGGCTATCCCCAAACTGTTCCCACAAAGTTGGGAGCATGAAATTGTCCAAAATGTCTTAGTATGCTGATGTCTTAGGAGTTCCCTTCACTGGAACTAAGGGGCAGAGGCCAAACCCTGAAAAACAACCCTACACCATAATCCTCCCTCCACCAAATGATTTGGACCAATGCACAAAGCAAGGTCCTTAAAGATATGGATGAGCTTGGGCTGGAGGAAACTGACTGGCCTGCACAGAGACCTGACCTTAACCCAATAGTACACCTTTGGGATGAATTATAGCGGAGACTGTGAGCCAGGCCTTCACGTCCAACATCAGTGCCTGACCTCACAAATGGGCTTCTGAAAGAATGGTCAAACATTTCCATAGACACACTGCTAAATTTTGTGGACAGCCTTCCCAGAGGAGTTGAAGCTGTTATAGCTGCAAAGGGTGGGCCAACTCAATATTGAACCCTAGGGACTAAGACTTGGATGCCATTAAAGTTCATGTGCGTGTAAAGGCAGGCGTCACAATACTTTTGGTAATATGGTGTAATTATATATATGTAATTATATATATACCATTTTTTTTGTTAAACTGGGTGGTTTTGCAAGGGTTCGCATATACGTTAATCTAGACTTGAACCAATGTCAAAGGGGCTTCACAGCACCCCCAAACCCCCCGCCGACATTAAATAAAGATTAAAGTGTATTAAAAGCCAAAACATGTTTAGGTAGGGAAAAATAGGGAAGGGTTAGCCCCTCTGCCAAGATTTTATAGAGGTCTGTGTCCATGCTGATGGAGATTGAACCCTCTATTTGTCTTGATGACCACTGTCACTAAGTCAGAAAGAGAGAGAGGAAATTCTAAATTTTAGAGTTGCAAGAGAGCAAGAAGTGAAGATAAATCATCCAATTGGGACAAATTCTCCAGGGACAACTGTCTCATATAGAAATTCTAATCAGGGGAGATTCGTTCTTTCTTCCCATTGATTCTTCAAGTCAGGAAGCGAAGGGAAATCTCAACACCAAAGACAGCAAAAAAAAAAAACCTGACATACCTCCCCCACTCCATCCAAAACCAAAGAAAAAAGGTTTAAACATACACTTTAATACAAATACTCATAGGCACCATATAATGCCTGAACTTAAGCAAATAAAGGCCAGGTCAGAGCAACAAAAAATTGTTTCTAATGATAAAATTGATTCAAACTGATTTCTGCGATTAATCAATTTTTACCAAACCTTGGACTCTTAGGCATTTTTTTGGCATAAATAAATAAATATTCATAAATATATATTAAATATGTGAAAAAAGTCCACAGTGAAAATAGAAAAAAGATGTATAAACTTGTCAAATAAATGATCCTTCTGTGCCGTGCAAATATTAAATATAAAGTGCTGGTGCTCCAATCCATACACAAGTGCTCCATGTGCTTCAATAAGTGCTCAATGGCAGCTCACCTCACTCTCTGACCCATATATTCCAATACTCCTAGTGCTCTCTGAATATGGTTTATTCAAAAAATAATATAACAGTAATAAACTCACAGATCCAGGCACTTGAGCAGTGCAGGCTTTCACAGGCTCAAACAATAATAATGGATATGGCGTCTGTGCATAGGTTCCGCCACCGTACGTGTTGCGTCACTCAATCGACTTTGTCAGCAGGGGTTATATTATTATTTTTTTAATAAACCGTATTCAGAGAGAACTAGGAGTATTTCTTTTTTTGCCTTCACATACCAAACAGTACTTATGTCTGCATTTCCTGAGATCTGAAGGAGGAAGGAGGAGAAGGTCATTCCATTATATTTATGGCACCATTGAGTGTAACAGCCTATCTGACTCATTGGAATATATTGGTCAGAGAGTGAGGTGAGCTGCCATTGAGCACTTATTGAAGCACATGGAGCACTTGTGCGTGGATTGGAGCACCAGCACTTTATATTTAATATTTACACGGCACGGAAGGATCATTTATTTGAAAAGTTTATACATCTTTTTTCTATTTTCACTATGGACTTTTTTCACATATTTAATATATATTTATGAATATTTATTTATGTACACATATATTTTTCTATTTTGCACGTTTACTACTGATATTAATTTTTTGGAATCACCCCTGTTTTACACCAGATTATTGGGAACGAATTGGTGTTGGCCATTATTTATTCATTAATAATTATTTATCTTTGGCACTGCATTATTTTGTTATTTGGTCTGATATTTGTGTTTAGTGAAAGGCACTGAATGTATGCTGCCATTGGGGTGTAAAAATGTATTTTATTCATTTGGGATTGCACTGATTTTTTTTATATTTATTTCTTTGGCATGCTCTTATTGGATTGCATGTATGCGAATACTCAATTCTGGGCCATTTCCCTGCTCCTGACAGAAGCCCCTGTTTTGCGGAGTGTGGCTAAACCAGATCCAGTTTGTTCATGACAATTTTGGCGACCCTAGATTGTCTGAATTTAGCAACCTATTTATTCTTACATTTTATCCTTCTTTAGTGTCTTTTCTATTGTTGCAAAAATCACTAATCATTCAAATATTTAATGCAATACTACAAAAAATATATTTTTAAATAAAACAGCTGCAGCTAAAACTGAAAGGTATTTATGTTGTTTTAGATATAGTGTTTCCAAATTTTCCAAATTCCTAGATTTTTCAAATTCATACATGAAAAGGCTTTCACAGGCTCAGGCACAGTCTGAAAGCCAAGTATAGACCTTTAGAGCTTTTTTTTTTTTTGGTGTCACCTTACAAACTGAATTCTGTCATATTAGCAAGTTTTAATGCAGATTTGTACCTGCAATACAAGACTCTTCAAGTACTTGTCAAGATATATTTACAAATGACCAAGTAGACTAAGCAATGAAGACTATATTATAAAATCTTACTTCAATTTGAAATACCATGATCATAAAAAAATATATTTTTCTGTAAAAATTGTGTTCCAGGTGTACTTTTTTTTTTCCTATGATTATTTTTAAAAACCATACCAGCAGCCTTATGCACACTGGGGATGATTTATTAAAGCAGTGTTCACTTGGCAAATTAAATGACAGACAAAAAAGTGAACCAGTGTTAGTTTTAAATTTCCATTCATGTGTGAGAGAAATAAAGGGGGAAAAGGATATAATTGCTAGGATATAATTGATTAGAGTGAACACAACTTATTTTTTTTTTACTAAACTCAGTAAACTTTAATTTTTTTATTATACAGTCACTATTTCTTTAGGAAGGTACTCCCATTTTGTTGAAATGTGTTGTACTGCACATCATTTATCAGGAGCGTATTCATAAAGATTTGTCTTCAATTCTATTATCTTTACACTTACTTATGAAGGCCTTATGCACTTAAACCTTTGTGTGGGCAAAAATTCATGTTAAAATCCATGTGTTAACTTGTCTTACTGAAACGAGATACAACTCTATTATAGCCAGATAAAGATATAATGGGACTTTTGGGGTGTCTAATAAATAGTAAGCCAACACTTCATAAAGTGTAAATGATAAAATGACTTATTTAATAATACATCTCAGTAAAAAAGAGGAGGTCAATATTCGTCTTAAATAGAACTCTAGGCAAAACTTTTTTTTTTCATTTTGGATAGCGCAAGGAGGATTATAACCCCTGTGAGATTTTTTTTTGTTTTTTTGCCATCTTTGTCCCAATTCTAAGTTTTTCCTTCACTTCCTGTCCCATAGCCAAACAGAAAGTCAGAAGAAATCCCTGCAACCTCCTTGGGGCCCCCCTGGTCAACCGAACTAGTGTCCCCATTGGAAGATTTCCCTTCTGTTATTTTTCTGGGGACAACCCAAAATTTGGGATTTTCTTTTACTTTTACCTTCAATGATAATGGTAAACAGGACAAATAGAGAGGGTGAAACTCCTTAATGGGGGGCACAGACAGCTATAAAACTTGACAGGTGTTCTAATCCCTCGCCACTCTATCCAAAACTCTATCCAAAACTAAAAAAAAAGTGTTGCCTTTAATTATAATTTAAGTGTACAACAGTACATACATACTGTATAATAAACACAGACACCCTATACCAGTGATGGGAAACCTTGGCACCCCAGATGTTTTGGAGCTACATTTCCCAAGATGCTCATGCAGTCTGTGGTGTAGTTGAGCATCATGGGAAAAGTAGTTTCCCATTCTCGCCATCACTGCCCTATACAGTAAGCTACAGTAAGCCACTGGTTCTCAAGGAACACTTCCAAACATTCATAAGTGTATCATGGTAGAAACATAATGCGTTTTACAGATATTAAGTTCCTCAGAAGACCTGTAAAGTGGATGGGTGTGCTTCCATTCCCTAAGAAAAGGTAAATACCTTCTCTGGGGAGGTTGCAAAGGATAAAAAAGTGCCACCGATTGAGCCTATCCAAGTAGTGCACAAGTCCTTCAAAAAAAATGGATGCTCCCTCAGGTTAAGGCAACATCTGAGATATAAGGGAATTCCTTCACATCCCTAGATGGAATCTCTACTAGTGTCTCTTTTAGGAAAGGTACTGGGCGGGTACACATATTTGTTTGGACTGTTATCTTGTGCTGTATATGCTTATTGAAAACCTTAATAAACAACTTTGTAAAAGAAAAGGAAAGGTATCAGTCTCAGCGGCCAGTGCCAGAAAAGCCAGTTCTCACAGGGACAGTTGCCCAGGGGAAGCTATTGTACAGTTTCATGAGACTGCACTGTTTTTATCTTGAATATTGACCTGTTCAATTTTACTGAGATGTATCAATAAACAAGTGATTTTATCATTTACATTTTCTGAGGTGTTGGCATACTAGTTGTTAGACACCCAAAAAGTTCGGTTATATCTGTATCTGTCTATATGAACTTTATTGGGAAGTGGTGTTGAAACGTAGAGACCCCTTAGAACCAGTTATATCTAAAATAACATGATACAACTTGTAGTGTATGTGCTTTGCAGTGCTGACTAAAGTATAATCAAAAGCGCCAGCCCTTTATTGTACCCCAATGCATTTATGTGAATGCTCTATGCATTGTGGTGTGCTGTGGTGACTTAAAAAAAGTGGAAGCATGTTTTTTTTTTTGCATTAAGGCTTGCAAAGGGCCCATACACACTTGAATACAGTGCAGGGAAGCACTGCATTCCAATCACATTTCCCTTGTTATCTTAACGACACCCCAAATGCAGGTTGCAAACACAAAGGACCATGCAATGTGGTTGCTGTGCTTTCCAAAAAGTAGTGCAAGCACTACTTTTGGTTTGGTGCGATTTCAGCCCATTCAAAATGAATAGGGCTGGAATCGCACTGCCCAGAACTGCATGTGAATCCCACAGGAACCACACAGCATTCATATGCAATTCGCATTCAGTTCCTAGTGTGGATGAGCCCTTAAGGTCCATTTTAAGTGAATAGGCTGTCTTAAAGCAACGCACAACAAAAAAAAGTTAACTTGTGAATTAACGTGTTTGCAAAAGTGTGAAGGTGTGAAGAGAGCTCTAATGGTATTAAAGAATAATAGCCTACTGTTACCAACCCCAGAACACCAAGCATACAGGTTGGTATCCCCGCAGTCATGGTTGAAGATATGTAAGTATCTATTTCCCCACCATGCTATTACCAGCACCTATGCCTTTAGGCACTTGTCAGTTATATAAAACCCAATTTCTAAAATTACCAAATAAAAAAAACAAATGCTTGTCAACTCTAGGGGTGTAATACATAACTTACTCTTGCTCCAGATGGGGTTCCATTATCTGTGCAACCAGCCCTCTGAAGCTTCTTTTATAGCGCACATGGTCAATAGCAATGCAGGGTCAATAGCAGGAGTGAGCAAAAAAGGTAAGTATTATTCCTCAAACCCTAGAGTTAACAAGCATTAAACCCTCTCAGAGTGTGTTTTTATTTGTGGGGGGGGGGGGGGGGGTTGTTAATGCTTACCAACACAACCAGGATCATGAGAAGGTGATATACATATGGATTTTACCACTGTCTCAAATTAATTAGTAAAGGAGTAATGCTTATTCATTACGTATTCATCCAATGCAAAATACAGATATTTAAAAATATTTATTGGTAACAAAATCTTTGTCTACCTGTGTCTACCTTACCTGTGTCTAGTCCCCACTTGACTAAAAAAAACTAGAGTCTAGGGTTTGAGGGTAAAATTACTTAATTTATTTTATTTGTTTTGCTTTAAATAAAAATTTTCCTAAACAGTTATTAAAGGTTTTAAAAAAAAACTCTATATATTAATTTAATGTTGTTAAAAGTCACTTTTTATTTTAATCTGAAGTCAGCCACAGAATAATAAAACTGACAAAAATATCTTATTTTTCTCCTAGCTTACATGGCAACAGGAATCTGCACAAAATGCAGCAAACCTCTGATTAATATGGCATTTTGCATTTCCTAGAAGTCAACACAAAGTCTGCAAAAAAACAGGCATTCCCTGCAAAGAAGATATTTCCTCAAGCTGGCCAAACACACATTTTAAGAACATTTGTTTGATTTTTTAGTGGGATCAAATTAATGTTTGAAAACTGAAGCAGTTGCATGGAACATTTTTGTTGAAAAAAAATATTTCTAATAATTTAGTGTATGTGGTTTTTGTTCGAGAAAATGCATTCATTCCAAAAATCAAATGTTAAAAGCAAACAAAATTAAAAAAAAAAGCCTTCAAATGAAAATCATCAAGTCATTAAATGTACTAAGAATGTTTGTAAAAATGCTCATACGATTGTTAAATAATCTACTAGTGTATGGCCAGCCTAACACTCATGAACATATACAGGGGGTTGTGAGGCCCCTTTTCTTACTGCTGCACTAAGCCTGATCTGGAAATGAAGAAGAAACCCCACTACCCGGCAGTCAGTTTAACAAGGGGTTAGTAAAGCTGGCTAAACATGGTCCGAATCTCCGCCAGTTCAGCAGAGATGGGCTGAAATTCAAACCATCTATGAGCAGGCTGATTGTACCTATCTATTGATCACCTTGGGTACAACAAGCAGGTAGGATTTTTGGCATGTGATTATTGCCAGTGGCTATAGCGGCTGGCAATTATCATTTTGTTCTCCCGGCAGCAACTGCTCCCAGCCCCCCCACGATAGCAGCCCCCCCCCCCCTCATGAACAACACAAAGATCCCAGCCCCCCCATGAATAACATGATAGCTCTGCGGGAGAGATTTCCCCATCAACACTGACTGTGTTGATTGGGGAATCAAGCAATTCCCATAATCTATGCCCCGCCTAAGGGCTCCATCAATATCAACAAAAGCTGGTCCATATCTGCAATAGAGGTTGCTAAAATGCTTGTAATATACGTAGGCTATCTTGGGGAGATCATTTTTCCTAACAAAACTGATTATTAATTACAAGAATGGCATTGTGGTAACTGCAGCATAGAACTATCTCAGAATCCCATGTTTCAGTTAATATAATAAATCTCTATTGGGAACCAAGTCATTAACTAAATTTCCCTGAGTGAACACATGGAGAGATCAGCTTTGCAATCTCTAATTTAAACATGACTTTTGATAGAAAAAAAGACCATGCATGGGATGGATAAAATAAAAAACCTAGAATGGTTATTTAATAAACTAGTGTTTGAGTTTGACTTTATTTACAAAAAAAATGTAAAAAATGTTTATTTACTTTGCATTAGGCAATTTGGTAGGTGGTTGGAATTAGCTTTACCAGTTTATCGGTGAAGGTAACAGTACATTAAATGCCCCTGCAAGTTTTGAATAATGGACTTGGACTAAGCTGGCTGGGTGAATTTTTCTAGGTGTCCTTCTAAATTTTGGGGGTCAGCAATGGTGAGGGCATTATACTTTGTGGTCCTCTGTCTATAGGCTGACCAGCCTGTATGCTTTGTGTGTATGTGAAAAGATCTAATTAGCTTATTTCTGTTTGAAAATAGGTAATATTCATCATAAAATTTAATTTGGTATCATTTGGACATAGTAAAAAAATATAACCGTAGCTTTTCATGAATAGGCAAAAAGAGGTGATACTGAAAATTTAAGCTAAAAAAAGCAGTTGAACAGTTTCAGTATCACCCCATGTTGTCAGTGAAAATACCTGAAACACTGACAGTGTGAATATGGTTAAGAAGAATTTCCTACTTGGTTCTGGGATGGTCAACACTTGAAGACCTGCGATATCTTTCACGCCGGTTAGCACCTTTGGGTGACATTTTGGTGCTGGTGTCAGAGTCTCCACTGTCATCATCCCCCATGGCTTTGATGTAGCTGCCACTTCTCATTCTTCGGCAGGGTATTTCTCCTTCTTTTCCAGGTGCTGGGTATCCCCCCCATTCATCTGGTGGTACCTGAAGAAAGACAAATAGGGCATTTTTGCACAGCAAGTTGCTGAATGCTCTTACTTTATCTTTTGCCCTATTAAATGTATATGTTAACATCAAGTAAGCAGAAATGTTACACATTAATATTTGAGCATTAACATTATTTCACTATCTGCTGTTAATACTGGGGATATTTGGGGCATTACCTCCGTTTGGGTGGCTAGATAGTTCAGACCATGTATGTAGACAGACATACAGTTTTCAACTAATGTAAGCGGCCCACTAATCATAAACCTGGCCTTTTTTTTTGCCAAAAACTGGGGTGAATATATGCACAAAATGCCTTTTTCTGAGCAGTACTGAGGTGGTTTTAATTAAATCTTACCCATTCATGATGATATATGCACTTTTATTCACTGGAATAAAGATACAATTGCAGTTACAAAACTGTGTAAAAGTTGGCCAATAATCTAGTGTACGGCCAACATTAAGGATACTTTAGAGACATTCAAAAGGTACTTCTACTAGTCAAATTAAACTAAGAATGTTAGTCTAAAAGTTTAGCAAATACTTCATTTTAAACAAAAAAAGCAAACTTGTTATATTTGGTTGTTTAGAAAGCATACGTAATTGCCCAGGAAATTACTAATATAAACTTAGTGGAGTTATACAAAAGCTTTTCGTACTTTATCAATATATACCAGGGGTACCTAGTAAATAGCTTCTTGTAATAAAGGAGTACATCATATAATAAATATGAGAGTTTAGTGGTTTATATGACACAATTGAAAGGAAGTATAAATGCTTTAAAAAAAAAAAAAAAAAAAAGGCTTATACTTACCTGCTCAGTGCATTGAAATTGCACAGAACAGCCCCAAACCTCCCTATTCTCAGGTCTCACACCAGTGCTCCTGGCTCCTCCCTGCTGGCAAGTGCCCCTATAGAAAGCTGCTTTCTATGGGGGCACTCATACGGGCTATAGCTACTATAGACACAGACAGCGGAACTTGGCCTTTCCCCACTCCCTCATCACTGGCTTTGATTGACAGCAGTAGGAGCCAAAGGCTTTTGCTGCCTCAGCAAAGCTTGCAAGACCAGGATGTGAGGGGAGGGAAGAGCTGCAGATGTGCACAGTGCTGGATCGAATGAGGGGGGCTCAGGTAAATAAAAGGGGGGCGAGGGGGGATTCTGATGCCTAAACATATTTTACTTTAATGCAAAGAATGCATTATATTAAAAAAATATTTAGGCTTTTGAACCACTTTAACCACTTGCCGACCGCCGCCAGTACATACACGGCGGCAGTCAGCCCCTCCTGTGCAAAGTGACGTAACGGTACGTCACTCGCCCGCGAGCCAATAGGGGGCGGGCGCGCTCCCACCCCCACTCATTCACAGGGATCCCCGTGCAAGTGATCGGTGGCTCCGATGTCCACCGGTCACTCGGGATCTCCTGCTGGAGAGGGAGAAAGGCAGGCAGCTAATGTAAACAAAGCCGCCTGTCATTCTCCCTGGTGTAACTGCAGAGATCATACGATCCTGCTATGTAGGATCGTATGTCTCTGTGGTTACATCAAAAGCCACGCCCCTTGACAGTTAGAAGCATGCCCGTAGGGACACACTTAGCCCCTTAATCACTAATAAAGTTGACCCCTTCCCTGCCAATGTCATTTTTACAGTAACAGTGCATATGTATAGCACTGATTACTGTAGTAATGTCACTGGTATCCCCAAAAGTGTCAAAAATGTTAGTCAGGGGTCCGATCTGTCCGCCGCAATGTCGTAGTCCCACAAAAAAAATCGCAGATCGCCACGATTACTAGTTAAAAAAAAAAACAATAAAAATTACATAAATCTTTCCCTTAGTTAGTAAACGCAATAACTTTTTATGTAGCAGAAAACAAATTGGCCTAAAATGTTAAAAAATTTTGATTTTTACATTTTTGGGGGGGGGGGGGGATTTCATATAAAAAATGTGAAAAATATTGTTATTTTTTCAAAATTGACGCTCTTTTTTTGTTTATAGCGCAAAAAATAAAGGTGATCAAATACCACCAAAAGAAAGCATTGTTTGTGGGGAAAAAAAGGACGTCAATTTCATTTAAGTACATTGTCGCACGACAGCGCAATTGTCCGTTAAAATCACACAGTGCAGAATCGAAAAATAGGCCCTGGTCTTTGAGCAGCCAAATCCTCTGGGGCTTAAGGCTTAAAGAGTTACTAAACCCAGGACCCTGCATTCACTATATCTGGCCTCCCACTGGACACAGAACATGGAAATGCAATTGTTTTAGTAAATATGAACTGCTAAATATCTTTTCTCATTAGCAGCATTTAGCAGTGTTGTGACTTTTATCAGTGTCTGGTTAAAGGTTGTAGGAGTAGTTTTCATTCTCCTCTGGTTATCCTATGAAGCTGCAGGACCCCTGACCCTCTCTCTGGTAAGTGCTGATTTGCCCTTTGCTGATCACATGCACCCTCCCAAGAAAAAAAAAAGCTCTCTAGCAACACACCAAACTAAGCATGTTCAGAGTGCCCCTAAAGCTCTGTACTGTCAGGAGATGGATTGGGGACCATGGAAGTAGGGGGATCAGAGAAGACAGAATCAAACAGCCTTGTTACACAATGCAGAGGAATGAACCCTTAGGTTCCACAGTGGGTAAAAGCATGCTTTACTGCATATACTGGTTAGACTGATTTTTACTGCTGTGGGTTTAGTAAAACTTTAATACCTCACTTGAATTTCTCCTTTTTACACCATGAGCTTGGAACAAGCACAATAACTCATCATATTTAAACAGTTTTCTAAAGTGGAATACTGCATATCTGATCCCAAAGCACAAGTTTGCAGAAAAGACAAACTCAGCACACTTTAGGAGAGAAATGAATGCATACCTCTCTTTTGCATTTCTCCTGTCAGATACATTTCTGCAAACTTCTGCAATACATCCTCCTTAGAGAATAATTTGTAGAATGAATACAAACAATATACATTTACATTTTGGCTATAGTTTTCGTTTTTGCAGTTAACCATATTCAGAACAATTTATTTTACTGCAAACACCAGTAAAGTCACAAAGGCAACTACTACAGATCCTAGCACTCTGTTCAATAGCAGACAGCTATCCCGCCACCTACTAATTTTAGCAAAATAAATACCATTTATAACCATAGCCCAACATTAACAATAGCTATAATACATATTGAATGTAAACAGATTGGGAGTGGACATGCCCCTTGTGGCTGATCCTTGCCAGATTTAAGACTGTTCTCTAAATGTATGTGTTACATAGGCAGTGGAGGTAGAGATTATCCATCATGATGACTTACTTAGGTGACCTACCTTGTATTCCCTAAATTGATTGTGGGACTCATGGCACTTTGTTATAGCTGTCCAATGCAGCACCAAGCAAATATCCAAATGACTGCCCTTAACTGATATGAATTTGTTTTTGTGCATACTCAGTAGTTTTGCAAAAGCACTGGTTTCTCCATGTGGCTAGTGCTTGCCCTTAGTTGCTATGGGTAGCAAACATTTCAAGCAGAACTCCTGCTTGAAGAAAAGTAATAACCCATTAAAATATACCAATAAAAAAACACAGTTTTGCTGCAATACCTACCATTAATCCACAGCTGTCCCCTGCAGGTATATCTGCTGCTACTGGATATCCTTACTCTTACGGGTTTAAAGACTGCCTGCATCATTCTGTTCACTTCCTCCGAGCCCAAGCTTTTACAGATTCACCCACTGCGTTGGGATAAATTTTATATGAACGTTGTACAGATACCACCAGATACCACTAAATGTCACTGGACCAGCCAGAAAACACCTGGAAAAAAGATATTCCTGCTTTTTTTTTTAGTGAAAAAAGGGGGGAGGGGCTAAAAGACCATCTGCACTCAGTATCTTCTTCAAATCACAGTTAGATTTTTTAAATTGTTAAGCTCAGTAGAAAAATTAGATTTTTGACTTACCGTAAACTCCATTTCTCAGATGTTCATTGATGGACACAGCTCCTGATCTTCTTAATCATTGGGTTATACTGCCTCCTACAGGAGTAGGACACTAGGCAGATAAAATGTCTGGCTACACCTATGGGCAGTCCCAGGGGGTATACTCCCTCTCTCTGCTATAGGTACTCAGTTTTGTTACAAGCAGTGTCAGAAGAATTACAACTCCACAGGGGGGTGGGTGCTGTGTCTGTCAATGAACATCAGAGAAATGGATTTTACGGTAAGTCAAAAATCCCATTTTCTCTTTCGTTTAATGGCAGACACAGCTCCTGATTTTCTTAACCATTGGGACGTCCCAAAGTAGTGTTAAACATGAGGGATGGGAACAGTAAAAAAGAAATTCCCAAGGCTAAGCTATAGTCAACCAAGTAATCAGGAGCTCAACCAAAACAACTGGACCCCACCTGAAAAAAACATTACACTCTCAAAGAGGACCAGGTCCTCTAAACAGCAGCCTGCAAAACCTTGAAGCCAAAAGAAGCATCTGCAGATGCCAACACATCCACTTTATAGAACTTTCTGAAAGTGTGCACCGACAACCAGGTGGCCGCCTTGCAAACCTGTGTCACTGACGCCTGATGACAGAAGGCCCAGGGGGCACTGGGGGCCCGAGTAGAGTGCGCCTTAACAGGGAAAGGAGGAACCTGACCGTTTAATGGAATAGGCCTGAATCACTGTCTGTCTGATCCATCTGGAAATAGTCGCAGAGAAAGCGGACAACCGAGGCCCATCCGTGAGCACAAATAGTGAGTCTGATTTTCTAAAAGACTCCATAGCTGCCAGGCACACCCTTATTGCCTGGACCGCATCCAAGGCATGCAAGGCAATTTCCTTCAGATATTTTGGCCTAGGACACAGGGAAGGCAATAAAATGACTTCATTCAAATGAAAATCAGAGACAACCTTTGGAAGGAACGACAGACAGGGGTGAAGAACCACCTTATCTCTGTGAACCACCAAGTAAGGTGAATGATAGGATAACGCAGCCAATTCCGACACCCTGTGCCCAGAGGTGAGAGCCACCAAAAAAGGCCACCTTCTAGGACTGCATAGGTAGGGGAATCTCCTGAAGATTCTCAAAAGGAGGCTTCTGGAGGACTGAGAGCACCAAATGGAGGTCGCAAGGAGGCAAGGGAGACTGCACTAGACTCCCTGAAGAAACATACGCACCAGTGAGTGTGTGGCCAAGAGCCGTTGAAAGAAGGTCCGCTAAGGCCAACACCTGGCCCTTGATAGTACTCAAGGCCAGTTTCTGCTCAACCCCCCCCCCCCTCCCATTGAAGGAAGGTCAAGATCCGAGCCACCAAAAAAGAGTGAGGATGAACCCCATGAGACTCACACCATGCAATGTACGTCTTCCACTTATGACGGTATATCTTTCTAGAAGTAGATTTCATAGCTTTTAACAGCGTTGGAATGACCGACCCAGAAAAAACTTCTATCCATCAGCACCTAGCGTTCAACAGCCAAGCCGTCATAGCCAGCGACTGTAAAGCAGGATGGAAGATTGGTCCTTGGGACAGCAGATCCTCCCTTAGAGGAAGCTTCCAAGGAATGTTGGCAATCAGCCGTCCCAGATCAGCGTACCAAGCCCAGCGAAGCCAGTCCAGGGCCACTAAGATGACCAGAATCCCTTCTGCCTCGATCCTGCATAGAAGTCTTGGCAGAAGCTTGAGAGGAAGGAAAGCATAAATCAGACGATACTGACCCCACGGGGCCACCAGTGCATCTGTGGCATCTGCCAGAGGATCCCGTGACTGAGCCACAAACCTCTACACCTTTCTGTTGAGCTGAAACTCCAACAGATCCACCTCAGGGATGCCCCATTGGAGACACAACTGATGAAACATCCTCTGGATGAAGGGACCACTCGCCTTGGTCCAACGTCTGCCAACTGAGGTAGTCTACCTGCCAGTTTTCCACCCCAGGAATGTGTACGGCACAACTGTTCTGTCCACCATAGAATGCAGACTACCTCCAGAGCCACCAGGACACTTCTTGTGCCCCCCTGGTAATTGACATAAGCCACAGCCATGGCATTGTGAAAAATGGGTTGGTGCGCTAAACAAAATGTGTAGGACAACAAATATGTTGGTATACACTACATAAAAGGTGTGTGAAATGTGACAAAATCAAAATAAACAATTCCAAACAGCTGAAGAGACTAAAATATCCAAAACTGTGATTCACAACAAAATCAAAGTCCATCAGGTGATAACAAATGAATTGAAGTATCTTGACATGTGGGTGCTTGAAATATTCAAAGGAAGGTGATGTTAAAGTGATAAAGGATTCCACCACCAGCTGACAATCCTGCTTACCAGATAGATAAATTTCTCAGGCATTAACTCTATGCAATGGCATGCACAGTTCATCCTGGTGTGACACACAGTGGAGCCTCTTACCAGATGTCTCTAATAACTTGCGTATCTGAGATAATTCCCCTGATTGAATTGGATAATGATGTTGGTATCCTCCTGAGTGTTCCCCAGACTATCATTTTATTCACTCTTCCAATGATATAGCTCAGCTTGTAGCTCCAGTAATGAAACAAATGAACCGCCCGTAGTGTATTATCCTTGGTTTATTAGGAAAACATAGGCAAATGTACTTACAGGAAACAGGTCTTGGTATTGGCATGTAAATGTGTAGCCTTTCAGTATCCTGTGTCCGGCTGCAGCACGGACACCTCGGATGACGTGGGTGGCAGGCGCGACACGCCTCTTCTCCAACGCGTTTCCTCTGAAAAGACTTCTACTGGGATAGGAGGGCCATGGCATTGTCCGATTGAATGCACACTGGACATCCCTAAAGACGATCGGTCCAATGTTCCAGGCACAGTCTGATTGCTCTGAGTTCCAAGACATTGATCAGCAGTCTGGACTCTTCCAGCGTCAAGCCCCCCTGAGCAGAATTTTTGCTGAGGACACCTCCCCAGCCGGAGAGGCTGGCATCCATGATGACCACTGTCCAATACAAGGGGAGGAAGGATTTGCCCAGCCAAAGTGCTGGAGAACGATGCCACCATATCAGGGACACTTTCGTTCCCTGGCTCAGCCGGATCTGAATTTCCAGAGACTGCGGATTCTTGTCCCATTTGCTCAGAATATCACTTTGCAAGGAATTAGTTTGGAACTGTGCAAATGGAACCGCCTCAAAAGGTAGACACCATCAGGACAGCAGGAGATGAATCGCAGCCTGCAGTTTCTGGAATTTGTCCAGACGAAGGAGCACTCTGGCTAAGGACAAGTCCAGAGTCAGACCCAGATAGTTCAGCTTTGTGGATGGAACCAGAGAAGACTTCTGAAAATTCAGAATCCAGCCAAACTCTCTCAAAGTTTGTATGGTAATCTCCAGGTTTTCCACCAGAGCATTAGGAGAAGGAGGTCCACGTAGCCCTATACCGCGATCCCCCATTGGCGTAACAATGCTAGAACTGGGGCAAACACTTTTGTGAAGACCTGAGGAGCAGAGGTGAGAACAAAGGGTAATGCCACAAACTTATAATGCTCCTCTCCCATGGAAAAGCGGAGAAAGTGCTGCTGACTACCACATATTGGAATGTGAAGGTAAGCATTCTTGATGTTGATAGGGGCAAGAAAATCCCCCTGATGCAGGGATGCCACCACTGTGCGAATGGACTCCATTCTGAACTTCTGCACCCACACAAAGCAGTTCAGTGCCTTGAGTTCCAGGATTGGACGCACCTTGCCTTCCTTCCTGGGAACTGTTAACAGGTTTAAGTAAAAACCTTGAAAATGTTCTGATGTCAGAAACGGGACAATCGCCCCTTAAAGTAACAGGTCTTGCACCACCCCAAACAGACCCTGTAAGCAGTCTGGGGACAGGCACAAGTAGGAAGGAAAGAACCTTGCTGGGGGTAAGAGCAAAACCGTATAACTTTGTGGACCCACTTGTCTTGTACCAGCGAAGTCCACGGGCCCAGAAACCAGCAAAAACTCCCCCACCCCCGATACGGGTGAGGGCGTACCATCATGCTGAAGGAGCCTTGTCCGCGGGTCTGGAGCAGCCCAGGCTCAACTTGCCAGACCAATTTCACCAAAGGAGGCCCTGAAAGGCTTTCATTCCTTGTCAGTTGCCCCTGAGGAACGAAAAAACTTCTTATGAGCCGAGATGGATGACCCAGGTCTACAACGAGGGTTCTTGACCTTACTAGCCTGCGGAATCAAGGTACTCTTCCCCCCTGTGAGACCCTTAAAGATGTCATCCAGGGTAGCTCCAAACAGGCAATCTCCATGAAAAGGAAGATCAGTGAAGGTCTTTTTAGAAGTCTGGTTCGCAAACCAGCTTTTGAGCCAAAAAAATAGACCGTAGGACCACTGCTGAAACAGAGAACCTAGCGACTAGGGGAGCTGCGTCCAAAGAGGCATCACAGATAAACTGCAGCCCATGGACCAATTTGTTCACCAGCTCAGCAAAGGCATGGTGGAGCTGCTCCCCCTTCAGGTCATGGCGTGAAAGCTTAGCCCACTCGGTCAGAGTTTGCGACACTAGTGCAACAGTAAATACAGGCCTCAGTGCCAAACCAGCCACAGTGTACATATTACAGACCACAGCCTTCGCCTTCCTGTCAACCGAGTCCTTAAAAACCGGGGACTCTTCAACCGGAATCATGGTTTCCTTGTTCAATTTGGAGACTGGAGGGTCCACCACTGGTGGAACAGTCCACTTTTTAGGAAGGGACTCCTCATAGGGGTACCGCATTGCAAATCGCTTAGGGACCACAAGGGAATGTTTTGGCCGTTCCCACTCTTTAGCGACAATTCTGTCAAAATAGGCAAGGAAAGGAAACACCTTTGCCACTTTGTATGGCTTGTGAGTGCCAAAGGGAACCGAGGCCTCCTTCACAGCTTCAGCTGCGTCCTCCATTTCTCATGCACAGATACAATCAGTGCATCCACCAGTGTCTTTTTGTGCACGGCTACAAAGTGGAGGAACTATCCTCATTATCTGAGAACTCAGGGCACGTGGTAGCAGACCCAGCAGAGTGACCCATGTCCGTGGCGGCTGACTCAGATTCAGGATCTGAGGAGACAGATGAGGCAGGGGAAGGCGGGGACACTTTTTGCTAGCCCTTCGCCCAAAAACCATCTCCACCCGAACACAATAGTCTCCAGAACCGCTGTCAGTGCATCAATGGATGGTTGGGACCCGGAGGGCCCCACAGCCTCTGAGAGGGGATCAGGTGGAGAAATGTGCTCCAAAGACTCCATGAGTTAATAGGGGGACCCCACAAAAGAAGGTGTAAAAACACTGCTAAAGCACACCCCCACCACTCTAGCAACACCACTCGGTCACCAGTAACAGAGCACCTAAATGCCCCTTAGCAGAGAGGGAAAGGACACCACCAGACTCACTACCCATCAGAAACAGGCACCTGCAGCCACCAGGATAATCTGCACTCCATGTGCTGCGATCAGGAAGTGAAAAGATCCAGGATTCAGCACCAGGGGATGAGGAGGGGCTCCTGCCGCAGAAATCGCCGTCCATAGGGCTCCACTGTCATGGCCGCCGCTATTTTCAATGGCAAACTACCGCAAAATGGCCGCCAGACTACACAAACATGGCCGCTGTTCATTAAGCACACAGGCTGCAGTAAAATTGCGGCACCACGAGGCTCCCACTGACCCTGGAGGGGTCCCTAGGATTCAGAAAATGGGACAGGCAGGGGGGCCCCTGGCAGGAGCCCCCACCAGGTACAGCCCACCCACAGCCAATCGCCCAGTCATTGGCGGCGCACCCCCTCACCCCCAAATAGCCACCCTGCCCCAGTAGGTGGACCAGGCTACCCCACAGCCCCAGAGCAAGTGGAGGGGGGCGAGATGGCCCACAGGGCCACCATGAGAGAGGGTGCCTAATGGGAAGGAGGGGAACCCTGGGGTCCAACCGTTCCAAGGAGAGGCCCACGTCCACCCCAAAACCCTCCATTGGGAGAGGGGGAACAGTTACTTGCCATACCAGGAACCAGGCAGGCACCACTCCAGACAGAACCTCCTTTTCATCTAAACGGGGGGCCGTTGACCAGGAGGAACTCTGCGACTCGGGCAGAGACCCGGTCATATGCAACCTCGCGAGGCATTTAAACCGCAGGCCAACCCCTATCAGGTAAGTCTATGTTGCGGCCGACCTAGCACGGAGCTGAGGTCTGCGTGCACTCGCTGGCCAGACTGGGGTGACCACTGGATCTAGATAATCCAGCCCGTCGCCCAGTCCAGCAGTTGATTGTAGATCTCACAGGAAAAAAACAGAAGAGAAAATCTGTCTAAAAAGAAAAAATTGCCAGGACCAGAGATCCCAGCAAGAATCTAGGTCCTCACTCCTAACTAGGCAGAAAAAAACTGAGTACCTATAGCAGAGTGGGGGAGTATACCTCCTGGGACTACCCATAGGCGTAGCTAGACATTTTTCTGCCTAGTGTCCTACTCCTTAAGAAGATCAGGAGCTGTGTCCATCAATGAACGAAAGAGAAAGAACAAATTTCAGTTTACTGAAGGCATATTAGGGTACAGCATTTTGCACACCACTACTTTATTCAATAAGCTTCCTGGCTTATTGAAAGACTGGTTCACCAAAGTACCCAGGAAAAGCTCAACCATGATGCCAATGGAATGAATCATATTTTCAGGGATAATACAGTGTTGAGGTGGGTTTTAGAGGACAAGAGCATTTGAAGGTAGTGTGCTGATGACCCATGGATGGAGGAGTATTTCCAGTCATGCAGTCTGCAGCACCTGACATCACTTGTGTAGGTTGTCAGTTTATGTAAAATAACACAGAACACAATCAGCATGTCCTTGTTAATAATGCTGCATTCTGCTCACACAAAGCAGGTGTTCTGCAGGATGACACTGAAACTTGACTTCACCTCCAAACATTTTTCACCATAGGAAAAAAAAGAAGCTTTCCACTTAGCTTAGCTATACTCCCTATTTTTTATAGCAACCTGCAAGAATACCTACCAGAGGTTTCAATACTTCAATTGCAGAGCCAACAGTGGAGATACCTACCGTAGTTATATATTTGTGTGAATCGCAAATATTATATTTTTTTGCGCTGGTCAAAGAGTGGAGCCGTGTTCTTATTTGAAGGGATTGTTCTCATTTGTGAATCCTAAGATTAAGGTGACCAGATTTTTAAATAGAAATCCTGGGTACAGGACTGCATAATACACAGAGCGCTAGGCACAGGAATACATAATATACAGAGCATGGGCACAGGACTGCATAATACACAGAGCACTGGGCACAGGACTGCATATTACACATAACGCTGGGCACAGGACTGCATAATACACTGAGCGCTGGGCACAGGACTACATAATACACAGAGCACTGGGCACAGGACTGCATAATACACAGAGCGCTGGGCACAGGTCGGCATAATACACACAGTGCTGGGCACAGGACTGCACAATACACAGAGCACTGGGCACAGGACTGCATAATACACAGAGCACTGGGCACTGGACTGCATAATACACCAAGCGCTGGGCACAGGACTACATAATACACAGACTGCTGGGTACAGGACTGCATAATACACAGAGCTCTGGGCACAGGACTACATAATACAGAGCACTGGGCGCAGGACTACATAATACACAGAGCTCTGGGCACAGGACCACATAATACACAAATAGCTGGGCACAGAACTACATAACACACAGAGTGCTGGGCACAGGACTACATAGTACACAGAGCTCTGGGCACAGGACTACATAATACACAGAGCACTGGGTACAGGACTGGATAATACACAGAGCGCTGGGCACAGGACTTCATAATACACAGAGTGCTGGGCACAGGACTGCATATTACACACAGTGTTAGGCATAAAGTGCAGGGTTCAGAGGTTTCCTATGTACAGAGAACACTTCTGCCCCCTCATCCATAGTTCACCTCTGCACTCATCTCAAAGATTATCTCTGCAGCCACCTCTTAGCCCTTCCCCCAAAACAGCTAAACACGCAATCTCTCCATGCAGCTGCATCAACTCTGACCCCTGCTCCCCCACTGCCCTCACCTGTGTACAAACAGACCCCCCTCCCATCTGCTCACTTCCCAGTCTTAGCCCTCCACATGGTCAATTTGTGTCTCTGCCTCTCCTCCACTGAACAGCAGTAGGGGCGGCAGTGTTTCTTAGCCAGCATGGGATGCCCTCTCTACGTTAATCTGGCCCTGAATCCAGGGATAAAACCAGGGACAGACTTGGACCGGGGAAAGTGTCCTCAATCCGGGGACTGTCTCTGGAAACCGGGAACGTCTGGTCACCCTAAGACGGGTGGTGACATACCAAGTAAAGCCAAATTAGGGTGAAGTCTGCGCAGACCAAAATCCCAGCCATACTAACAAGCAACACTTCAGCTTTTTCTGATAGCAACAAAGCTTTACTGTCACTTTCTGCCTCCTCAAATAGTGATGGACCATAGGAATGTGTATGAGTTGAGGTAGCAACAAGCTTTGACACTACCTGAAAGTGTCAGAGCTTTCTCTGGCAGCATAATCTTGGAGGTGCCTACACTTTGTAGCTGCATGAGTATTTTTTCTTGACCGAGTCTCTTTGTTTTTCTGGATGGTATGAGTGAATCACATAATACACGATTTAAAATTCCCTAGTCCTCAAACCTGATTGCTTGCAAGCTCTCTAATGTTAATTATGGTATAACTAATAATCGCATATGTAAAAAGAAAATATGCACTCATACTGCTAACCTCTAAACTTTTTCCACTAATAAGTGCTTTGTTGTTGGCCCCAAACTTTATGAAGCTGGGTCCTAGATGCTGGGAAGATCCATTCAGGCCAGCCATTGCTTTATTCATTGGGGTCCTCATATTTTAAATCTATGAATATCTACCTTTAAAATAAGTAGATTAAAATGTGTTTTTTTAAAGCAATTTTACCACAATATGCCTGTAACATAGTATATATTGTGGAGCAAATATAATGTAGATGGTGACCTTAGCTCACCAATGTAAAAACTTGCATCTTTTTAGGTTCTCAAAATAAAACATCCAAAACTTGCAATTGTTTTTAATTTTTTTCCAAGTAAGTTTTAGTCTTGGATAGAATTATGGAAGGTTAAATCTCCTATGTATGTGTATATATATATATATATATATATATATATATATATATATATATATATATATATATATATATATATATATATATATATATATTTTTTTTTTTTTTTTTTTATTTATTTATTTTTTGCAGGCTGTATCTGCTAGGTAGATTTTCCTTTAATTCCTATCTTGGGACCCTCACCAAATGTGTCCACATCTTTTGATCTGGTGACAACCTTAAAATTTTAGAGTTCACCTCTTTTTTCTTGGTAACAACAGTCTATCTTAGAGACACAAAAGGAAATTAGTGGGACCCTCACCAAATTTGTCCACATCTTTTGATCTGGTGACAACCTTAAAATTTTAGAGTTCACCTCTTTTTTCTTGGTAACAACAATCACCAAGACAAATGGAGAGGGTGAATCTCCCCAATGGTGAGACAAATGGCATTAAAAACTTTACTGGGGTTGAAATCCTTCCCCACACTATCCAAATATTAAACATGTTGGCTATACATACAGTATCTCACAAAAATGAGAACACCCCTCACATCTTTGTAAATATTTTATTATATCTTTTCATGTGACAACACTGAAGCAATTACCCTTTGCTACAATGTAAAGTAGTGAGTGTACAGCTTGCATAACAGTGTAAATTTGCTGTCCCCTCAAAATAACTCAACACACAGCCATTAATGTCTGAACCGCTGGCAACAAAAGTGAGTACACCCCTAAGTGAAAATGTCAAAATTGGGCCCAATTAGCCATTTTCCCTCCCCATTGTCATGTGACTCATTAGTGTTACAAGGTCTCAGGTGTGAATGGGGAGCAGGTGTGTTAACTTTGGTGTTATCGCTTTCGCTCTCTCATACTGGTCACTGGAAGTTCAACATGGCACCTTATGACAAAGAACTGTATGAGGATCTGAAAAAAAGAATTGTTGCTCTACATAAAGATGGCCTTGGCCATAAGATTGGCAAAACCCTGAAACTGAGCTGCAGCATAGTGGCCAAGACCATATGGCGGTTTACCAGGGCAGGTTCGACTCAGAACAGATCTCGCCATGGTCGACCAAAGAAGTTGAGTTCACGTGCACCAGCGTCATATCCAGAGGTTGTTTTTGGGAAATAGATGTATGAGTTGCTGCAGAGGTTGAAGGAGTGGAGGGTCAGTCTGTCAGTGCTCAGACCATACACCACACACTGCATCAAATTGCTTTTCATGGCTGTTGTCCCAGAAGGAAGCCTCTTCTAAAGATGATGCACAAGATAGCCCGCAAACAGTTTGCTGAAGACAAGCAGACTAAGGACATAAATTACTGGAACCATGTCCTGTGGTCTGATGAGACCAAGATAAACGTATTTGGTTTAGATGGTGTCAAGTGTGGCCACAACCAGGTGAGGAGTACAAAGACGCCCATATGCATGAGGGCTAAATGGGTAAGAAGCGTCTGTCTTCAAACTGGAAGGTGGCGGTGGCCTCCTGTCATGGCGAAGGAAGCCTACTGGATTGGGTGCACTGGTGAGAGCAGACAGGTGATGACCTTCCTGAATTGTTGATAACAATTTTGCTCTGTCATGATATTACTACCAAAATGCAAAACAACTCTTACTCTAACCTGATGATTGACCCACCCTCCTTTAGGAACCTAAATATAAAAACATTAGCATATCAAAAAGTATTGCACTAAGCCCTTTCCAGTGTGGTATAGTTGTATAAAACAATACCTTCCTTAATGTTTTGGCACAAATGTAACTTTTTAAGATGGAGTTCTTAAAATTTTATAATGAGGGCCAGTTAACTGTTCATCAGACTAGTTTATGGTCCAACTGTGGTCAGTAGATGTAGAAAAAAAATACCCTGGCATTGAAAGTCAGTAGGAGTAAGAAATGTTTCTGCATCAGTGGTCAGTGGAAGTGAATCATTCTCCAGTTTCGGCGATAAAAAATTTGGTGATCAGTGAGAGTGATAAAAGGTCAGTGGGAGTAAAGAATGTCTCTGTGCTGGTGATAAGTAGAAGTAAAAAATATCCCTGCATGGTACTTATACGGTATACGTTATACCCACAATATCACAACTCTTAAATCAACTCTGTTGTCCTTTAAAAAATGTAAACCTGTAAAAACCCTACAAAATAGTAGTTATGATACTTACCAGTCTGAAAAGGAGTGTGTCTGATCTATCCTCTCTTGCAAACCCACAGACTTGCTATGGTTCCACCAACTGGCTTCTAGGTCACACTACTATGTTCCTGCAAGCTGTAGTAACATAGCAGGCAATAGGTAGAACCACAGTGCCCAACACACCCAAAGTGTGTCAGATGTTGAAGATTCTTCAGCCACTGTAAATATGAAAGACAACAAGGATCAGAGTCACCGGGCAGACTGGTAAGTAAAACAGTTCTTTTGTGGGATGTCTTTTTTTCTCAGCCAAGGTGCCCTTGAAAAATATCGAGGTACCCCTGTCCAAGACTTGGTTTACATTATTGTGTGTCATGGAATGCATGCAAAATTGCGGTCCTTCCTGACACACAGGCAGATGATCTGCTTTTTAGGGGTGCAAATAATTCCTAATAGCATCCCAAACATTGGCAAACGTGGGGTGTTTTTGGTGCGGCACAACTTTTAAAAAAGGGTCGGGGACATCTTTCCCTGCATTTCCATGGGTATGAAATAAATGGGCTGCCTTACACGCAGCACACAGCCACACAGATGTGAACCAAGAGGTAGTTCACATGTAAGGAAGGCCATAAAACCACGTGGCTGAGCTTTTGAGTTTTTACCATCCCCAACTACTCCCCCTTTAGCTGCACATGGAGTAACTGGGGGTGTACACATGGTGAGGCTGTACCTGGAAGTATATCCCCAGGTAAATGGGGTTGCACTACAACCAACCCACAACTGTGTGCATTGCACCCAGTAACGATGTGGTGATACTGCATTTACAGTGTTAAAACAGGCGGTGAGGAGGTGAAATATTGCCTCTTTACCGCCTGTCAAATGCCTCTGAAAAGTGATCTAAGCATGGATTGCTTTTCAGAGGAGCGGCAGCCCTTTATGCTATTACGAACCCTAAAAAAGCAGTTCTGATAGTACAGGAATAGCTCTGGGCACAGGACCACATAATACACAAATAGCTGGGCACAGAACTACATAACACACAGAGTGCTGGGCACAGGACTACATAGTACACAGAGCTCTGGGCACAGGACTACATAATACACAGAGCACTGGGTACAGGACTGGATAATACACAGAGCGCTGGGCACAGGACTTCATAATACACAGAGTGCTGGGCACAGGACTGCATATTACACACAGTGTTAGGCATAAAGTGCAGGGTTCAGAGGTTTCCTATGTACAGAGAACACTTCTGCCCCCTCATCCATAGTTCACCTCTGCACTCATCTCAAAGATTATCTCTGCAGCCACCTCTTAGCCCTTCCCCCAAAACAGCTAAACACGCAATCTCTCCATGCAGCTGCATCAACTCTGACCCCTGCTCCCCCACTGCCCTCACCTGTGTACAAACAGACCCCCCTCCCATCTGCTCACTTCCCAGTCTTAGCCCTCCACATGGTCAATTTGTGTCTCTGCCTCTCCTCCACTGAACAGCAGTAGGGGCGGCAGTGTTTCTTAGCCAGCATGGGATGCCCTCTCTACGTTAATCTGGCCCTGAATCCAGGGATAAAACCAGGGACAGACTTGGACCGGGGAAAGTGTCCTCAATCCGGGGACTGTCTCTGGAAACCGGGAACGTCTGGTCACCCTAAGACGGGTGGTGACATACCAAGTAAAGCCAAATTAGGGTGAAGTCTGCGCAGACCAAAATCCCAGCCATACTAACAAGCAACACTTCAGCTTTTTCTGATAGCAACAAAGCTTTACTGTCACTTTCTGCCTCCTCAAATAGTGATGGACCATAGGAATGTGTATGAGTTGAGGTAGCAACAAGCTTTGACACTACCTGAAAGTGTCAGAGCTTTCTCTGGCAGCATAATCTTGGAGGTGCCTACACTTTGTAGCTGCATGAGTATTTTTTCTTGACCGAGTCTCTTTGTTTTTCTGGATGGTATGAGTGAATCACATAATACACGATTTAAAATTCCCTAGTCCTCAAACCTGATTGCTTGCAAGCTCTCTAATGTTAATTATGGTATAACTAATAATCGCATATGTAAAAAGAAAATATGCACTCATACTGCTAACCTCTAAACTTTTTCCACTAATAAGTGCTTTGTTGTTGGCCCCAAACTTTATGAAGCTGGGTCCTAGATGCTGGGAAGATCCATTCAGGCCAGCCATTGCTTTATTCATTGGGGTCCTCATATTTTAAATCTATGAATATCTACCTTTAAAATAAGTAGATTAAAATGTGTTTTTTTAAAGCAATTTTACCACAATATGCCTGTAACATAGTATATATTGTGGAGCAAATATAATGTAGATGGTGACCTTAGCTCACCAATGTAAAAACTTGCATCTTTTTAGGTTCTCAAAATAAAACATCCAAAACTTGCAATTGTTTTTAATTTTTTTCCAAGTAAGTTTTAGTCTTGGATAGAATTATGGAAGGTTAAATCTCCTATGTATGTGTATATATATATATATATATATATATATATATATTTTTTTTTTTTTTTATTTATTTATTTTTTGCAGGCTGTATCTGCTAGGTAGATTTTCCTTTAATTCCTATCTTGGGACCCTCACCAAATGTGTCCACATCTTTTGATCTGGTGACAACCTTAAAATTTTAGAGTTCACCTCTTTTTTCTTGGTAACAACAGTCTATCTTAGAGACACAAAAGGAAATTAGTGGGACCCTCACCAAATTTGTCCACATCTTTTGATCTGGTGACAACCTTAAAATTTTAGAGTTCACCTCTTTTTTCTTGGTAACAACAATCACCAAGACAAATGGAGAGGGTGAATCTCCCCAATGGTGAGACAAATGGCATTAAAAACTTTACTGGGGTTGAAATCCTTCCCCACACTATCCAAATATTAAACATGTTGGCTATACATACAGTATCTCACAAAAATGAGAACACCCCTCACATCTTTGTAAATATTTTATTATATCTTTTCATGTGACAACACTGAAGCAATTACCCTTTGCTACAATGTAAAGTAGTGAGTGTACAGCTTGCATAACAGTGTAAATTTGCTGTCCCCTCAAAATAACTCAACACACAGCCATTAATGTCTGAACCGCTGGCAACAAAAGTGAGTACACCCCTAAGTGAAAATGTCAAAATTGGGCCCAATTAGCCATTTTCCCTCCCCATTGTCATGTGACTCATTAGTGTTACAAGGTCTCAGGTGTGAATGGGGAGCAGGTGTGTTAACTTTGGTGTTATCGCTTTCGCTCTCTCATACTGGTCACTGGAAGTTCAACATGGCACCTTATGACAAAGAACTGTATGAGGATCTGAAAAAAAGAATTGTTGCTCTACATAAAGATGGCCTTGGCCATAAGATTGGCAAAACCCTGAAACTGAGCTGCAGCATAGTGGCCAAGACCATATGGCGGTTTACCAGGGCAGGTTCGACTCAGAACAGATCTCGCCATGGTCGACCAAAGAAGTTGAGTTCACGTGCACCAGCGTCATATCCAGAGGTTGTTTTTGGGAAATAGATGTATGAGTTGCTGCAGAGGTTGAAGGAGTGGAGGGTCAGTCTGTCAGTGCTCAGACCATACACCACACACTGCATCAAATTGCTTTTCATGGCTGTTGTCCCAGAAGGAAGCCTCTTCTAAAGATGATGCACAAGATAGCCCGCAAACAGTTTGCTGAAGACAAGCAGACTAAGGACATAAATTACTGGAACCATGTCCTGTGGTCTGATGAGACCAAGATAAACGTATTTGGTTTAGATGGTGTCAAGTGTGGCCACAACCAGGTGAGGAGTACAAAGACGCCCATATGCATGAGGGCTAAATGGGTAAGAAGCGTCTGTCTTCAAACTGGAAGGTGGCGGTGGCCTCCTGTCATGGCGAAGGAAGCCTACTGGATTGGGTGCACTGGTGAGAGCAGACAGGTGATGACCTTCCTGAATTGTTGATAACAATTTTGCTCTGTCATGATATTACTACCAAAATGCAAAACAACTCTTACTCTAACCTGATGATTGACCCACCCTCCTTTAGGAACCTAAATATAAAAACATTAGCATATCAAAAAGTATTGCACTAAGCCCTTTCCAGTGTGGTATAGTTGTATAAAACAATACCTTCCTTAATGTTTTGGCACAAATGTAACTTTTTAAGATGGAGTTCTTAAAATTTTATAATGAGGGCCAGTTAACTGTTCATCAGACTAGTTTATGGTCCAACTGTGGTCAGTAGATGTAGAAAAAAAATACCCTGGCATTGAAAGTCAGTAGGAGTAAGAAATGTTTCTGCATCAGTGGTCAGTGGAAGTGAATCATTCTCCAGTTTCGGCGATAAAAAATTTGGTGATCAGTGAGAGTGATAAAAGGTCAGTGGGAGTAAAGAATGTCTCTGTGCTGGTGATAAGTAGAAGTAAAAAATATCCCTGCATGGTACTTATACGGTATACGTTATACCCACAATATCACAACTCTTAAATCAACTCTGTTGTCCTTTAAAAAATGTAAACCTGTAAAAACCCTACAAAATAGTAGTTATGATACTTACCAGTCTGAAAAGGAGTGTGTCTGATCTATCCTCTCTTGCAAACCCACAGACTTGCTATGGTTCCACCAACTGGCTTCTAGGTCACACTACTATGTTCCTGCAAGCTGTAGTAACATAGCAGGCAATAGGTAGAACCACAGTGCCCAACACACCCAAAGTGTGTCAGATGTTGAAGATTCTTCAGCCACTGTAAATATGAAAGACAACAAGGATCAGAGTCACCGGGCAGACTGGTAAGTAAAACAGTTCTTTTGTGGGATGTCTTTTTTTCTCAGCCAAGGCGCCCTTGAAAAATATCGAGGTACCCCTGTCCAAGACTTGGTTTACATTATTGTGTGTCATGGAATGCATGCAAAATTGCGGTCCTTCCTGACACACAGGCAGATGATCTGCTTTTTAGGGGTGCAAATAATTCCTAATAGCATCCCAAACATTGGCAAACGTGGGGTGTTTTTGGTGCGGCACAACTTTTAAAAAAGGGTCGGGGACATCTTTCCCTGCATTTCCATGGGTATGAAATAAATGGGCTGCCTTACACGCAGCACACAGCCACACAGATGTGAACCAAGAGGTAGTTCACATGTAAGGAAGGCCATAAAACCACGTGGCTGAGCTTTTGAGTTTTTACCATCCCCAACTACTCCCCCTTTAGCTGCACATGGAGTAACTGGGGGTGTACACATGGTGAGGCTGTACCTGGAAGTATATCCCCAGGTAAATGGGGTTGCACTACAACCAACCCACAACTGTGTGCATTGCACCCAGTAACGATGTGGTGATACTGCATTTACAGTGTTAAAACAGGCGGTGAGGAGGTGAAATATTGCCTCTTTACCGCCTGTCAAATGCCTCTGAAAAGTGATCTAAGCATGGATTGCTTTTCAGAGGAGCGGCAGCCCTTTATGCTATTACGAACCCTAAAAAAGCAGTTCTGATAGTACAGGAATAGGGGTCAGGATTAAAAGTAACATATACACACACACACATATAAAAAACAGACATACACTTATAAAAACAAACGCACACACGTACAAACACATACACAGACATGCACATACATACAGGCACATGTATGCACACACATACAGACACATGTACACACACAGACACATGTACACACATGCATACAGACACACACACATACAGACACATGCACACACACACACATACAGACAGACACATGTACACACACATACAGACACATGTACACACACACACATACATACAGACAGATACAGACACGCAGACACATGTAAACACATACATACAGACACATGTACACACACAGAAACATGAACTCACACACATACAAATAAACATACATACAGACACATGTACACACACACACACACACACATACACTATATTGTCAAAAGTATTGGGACATCTGCCTTTACACGCACATACATTTATTGAGTTATTGAGACATGCTTGAGGTCCAGCCACCACTTTAATATCTGAGGTGGAGGCTCCTATAGTAAGTGACTAGATACATCTTTGCCTTTTTCATTTGGTTGGACCTCTTTCCATTGCTTTTTTTACTGTGGTTTGTCAGTGTTATTTTACACTATTTGCGATTTTGTATTTTTTATTATATAATTTTTAGTTTGTATGTGTGTATATGTAGGTGTCAGCAGCAGGTTCTGTTGCTATGCCCCTCTTTTTGTTATTGTAAACTCTAATGAGCAGGGCCCTCTGGTTCCTCCTGTGTTAAATTGTATTGTAACTGTACTGTCTGCCTTCTTGTTGTAAAGTGCTGCACAATCTTTTGGCGCTATGTAAATCCTGTAAAATAACAATAATAATTTTTGGGTGTTTCTTACTTTTCTCCCTTATTCTCTTTTATTTATTTTTTTAACCACTTGCCAACTGCCCTATAGCAGCTTTACTGCTAAAGGGCGGCTGCTCTGTGCAGAATCATGTACATACAGTAAACGTGATTCTGCACTTCCGGGTAGGGAACGCACGAGTGCTCCACCGCCACTCTGCTTCTGCTGTCACAGCAGAAGCCAATGGATAACCATTCACACCTGTTGATCGTTGAGGAGATACACTGGACAGAGCTCTGCATATGTAAACAATGCAGAGCTCCGTCCTGTCAGCAGGGATGTGCTGGATTTTGTTTTCCTACAAAGCATGGAATAAATCTAGCATATCCCTTAGAAAAAGCACCTGAATGTAAACACAAAAACACTGTATTGGCAGGTTTTATTAGTACGGTCGCGCAGTCCCGCTAAATGTCACTGATCACCACCATTATTGGTATATAAAAAAACTTCAGTATATATATACTATAGTTTGTAGACACTATAACTTTTTCGCAAACCAATTAATATACACCTATTGGGATTTTTTTTTTTACCAAAAATATGTAGCAGAATACATATTGGCCTATATTTATGAAGAAATTCGATTTTTTAATTTTTTTTATTGGATATGTTTTATAGCAGAAAAAAATAAAGTTTTTTTTTTTTTTTTTTTTAAACTGGTGGTCTTTTTTTGTTTATAGTACAAAAAATATAAAAACTCAGTGGTGATCAAATACCACCAAAAGAAAGCTCTATTTGTGGTAAAAAAAATTACATAAATTTAATTTACTGTATGTAAAGCGTTGCATGTTCACGCAATTGTCAGCTAAAGTAACACAGTACCGTACTGCAAAAAATGGCCTGAGCAAGAAGAAGGGTAAATCTTCCAAAGGGCAAGTGGTTAAGCAAAATAAATAAAAAAAATGTGCTATATTGGTTGTAGTGTTTTGGATTACATTTTTTTAACTCTCATTTGTGCTTGAGCTTTATTTTAACTGGGCTTTATTTTGTTAGGGTCTTTTATTTTCTTTATTTTTATGGGTCAGCAGAAGCAACAGTAACATGAAACTGTTGCTGTCACTATAACAGCTGCCTTGTGTTTACAGAAGAATTGATTCATTCAATTTATTCATTCATCAATAAATTGAACATTCTACTCATTTTCTGTGTTTTTTTCACATTAATGCATATGGGTCCATTTGGATATGTGGAGTGCTAGGGGTGTTTGTGTGCATGTTTTTAAGTGTGTGTGATATAAGTTTGGTACCATTTTAAGGATTATTTTGTACAGACTCCTTGTTCTATATTTTTCTGATTCTTGATTATTAAAGATTACACATTTTTTTGTTGCCCAGTGAGTGTTGGTTATATTCGCTATATTTGTATTGACTGGGTGGTTGAGTATTAAATCAGGTTTTTTTATTCCAGTGTTTCCATTAGCTCTTTACCGGTATACTCCCACCCTTTTTGTAGCGTTTTTTACGTTTCTTACATATTCATGTTACATAGTACATAGTTACATAGTAGGTGAGGTTGAATAAAGACAATAGTCCATCTAGTTCAACCTGTGTGGGTGTGTGTGGCTGTAATCATCTCACATAGCCCTTAATGTCCTGATCCTTGAGATGTAAGTCTAAGAGTCTTTTGAAAGCCACCATACTACCCGCAGAAATCACCTCTTGTGGTAGAGAATTCCACAATCTTGTAGCCCTAACAGTAAAGAACCCCCCTCGTTGCCTGAGGTTAAAACGCTTCTCCTCTAATCGCATTGTATGTCCTCGAGTCCTCATGCAATTCCTTCGAATGAACAGCTTTTTTTCTAAGCTGAGATCCCCATTAAGATATTTACAAATTGCTATCATGTCCCCTCTCAGACGTCTCTTCTCCAGGGAAAATAAATCGAGCGATTGCAGCCGCTCTTCATAGTTAAGGTCCTCCAACCCCCAAATCAGTTTAGTTGCCCTTCTCTGGACTCTCTCCAGCTCCAACACATCCCTCCTGAGGATTGGCAACCAGAACTGGACAGAATACTCCAGATGCGGTCGGACCAGAGTTTTATAAAGTGGAAGGATTATAGTCTTATCTCTGGAATATATCCCTTTCTTTATGCATGCTAATATTCTGTTGGCTTTGGAAGCTGCCGCTTGACATTGCATGCTGTTGCCTAATCTATCATCAACCAAGACTCCCAGATCTTTCTCCATTTTTGATTGCCCCAAGGGTTCCCCTCCTAACGTGTATTGTGTTTTTATGTTTTTAGTCCCCAAGTGCAAAACCTTACACTTCTCCACGTTAAACCTCATTTGCCATGTCGTTGCCCACTCCGTAATTTTGTCCAGGTCATTCTGTAGGATATCTGCCTTATGCTGTGCTGTTATAGCCCTGGCCAATTTTGTGTCATCTGCAAAAACTGATAATGAACTACTGATCCCGTCCTCAATGCTGTTTATGAATAAATTGAACAAAGTTGGTCCCAGGACTGAGCCCTGGGGCACCCCGCTTACTACCTCAGACCAGTCTGAGTATGCGCTGTTTATTACCACCCTTTGGACACGCCCTTTTAGCCAGTTCCGTATCCAAGAGCAAACCCTGCTGTCGATACCTGCAGACCTTATTTTATAAATTAAGCACTTGTGGGGAACTGTATCAAACGCCTTAGCGAAATCCAAGTACACCACATCCACTGGTCTGCCCCTATCTAGCTCACAGCTCACCTCCTCGTAGAATGCTAAGAGATTGGTTTGACAAGAACGCCCATTTGTAAACCCGTGCTGGTTACTGCTGATGATGTTGTTGTCTTTAGCATATTCTACGATATAGTCCCTTATCATCCCCTCCAAAAGTTTACATATTATTGATGTCAAACAGACAGGCCTATAATTTCCCGGGATATGCCTCTGGCCCTTTTTGAATATCGGAATCACGTTAGCCTTCCTCCAATCCCCTGGTACATCTCCTGTCCTATTACTGTCAGCAAAGATCAGGAACAGTGGTCTAGATATAACCTTACTGAGTTCCTTGAGTACTCTCGGATGTACGCCATCCGGACCTGGTGATTTGTTTGTGTTAAGTTTATTCAGTGTTTCCCTGATTTCACCCTCTGTTAGCCATAGTGGCAAGATCTGTGTATTACTACTAACCATACAGTCATGGTCAGTGTACCCCTCCTTTTCCTGCGTAAAGACTGACGAGAAAAAAGCATTCAGCACGGTTGCTTTTTCAGTGTCCTCTGTAACCATCCTCCCATCGTCGTTAATTATGTGTGCAATATGCTCTGCCCTAGTTTTTTTGCTGTTGATATATTTAAAGAATTTCCTTGGGTTTTTTTTACTATCCTCTGCTATTTGTCTCTCAAAGTTGATTTTAGCCATCTTGATTTCTTGTTTACTTTTCTTATTTGCCTCCTTGTATTGCTGGAAGGCCGATACTGTGCCCTCTGATTTATATTTCTTGAATGCCAATTTTTTTCCCCTAATAAGTTTTTAACGCTACGGTTTAGCCAGCCAGGTTTGGCTTTGTCTCTTTTTTATTTATTTCCCATAGGAATGCACTGCAAGATGCATTTGCTTAATATGTTCCTAAAGCATTCCCATTTTTCCTCTGTGGTCAGTGATCCCAAGGTTTGGTCCCAGTTTACCCTTTCCATCAATGAGTACAATTTTGGAAAGTTTGCCCTTCCGAAGTTTAGGGTTCTTATGTTCCCCACTTGCCTTGTTATATTGTTATTTATACTAAATGTGATCATCCTGTGATCGCTAGAGCCCAGGTTGTCCTGGACTCCTACCTCTGAGATTGTGTCTGGGTCATTAGTGATCAATAGATCCAGGACTGCGTTTTCTCTGGTAGGGGAATCCACCAACTGTGACATGTAATTATCCTGTAAGGTTTCCGTGAATAGACGGGCCTTCTGTGAGTGTGCAGTCCCCTCTTCCCAGTCAATGTCGGGATAATTGAAGTCCCCCAATATGATGACTGATCCCAGGGTTATATTTTTGAGTGCCTATTTTTAGCTTTTTTTCTGATTTTGCTGTCCCAGTTGCTAAAAGCAAAAAAAAAGTACTCCCAGGCACCCTAATGCCTTGCCCCTAAATATCAGCTTAGCAGACCTAATGACCTGCTCTTGCATCCAATATGAACACCATATTTTATTTTTTTCCACTTCTGTTCAGTTCTTTATAGTTGCCTTGACCTCACCATATCCATGAGACTGTTCAGCTCTACATATAAACATTCCTTAACTAGCTCAATCCCATATCATTGTACATGAACCTGATCTCAGCTGTCCCTTTTTGTTAGAAGCATTACCCCACGTTACCTATAGGGTCTTGCTTGGTGACTGTTTTTTGTCCCTTCATTCGATCCCCCCAACCCTACTCCTTGTGCTCTCAAACACAACATCTCACATCAATCAATGCTATGCATATATGAGCATAGTAACTATGGAGAACTCTGGACCATAATATAAATAGTGAATCTAACTTATTCTTTTGTAAAGCTCATTTTCCATTTTGTACCATGGCACACTTTGTAACCACAGGGCCTTATGTGAATATTTTCAAAAAATCTATTTAAAATTATAGTAAAAAAAAAAAAAGTTGGTTTTTACAGCTCCTTTTACAGCTGGTGGAAAATACCCAATTTTTAGTTGCAGCTGTTTGACAGTTGCAGATATGATGATGTTTTTTAAAGCAGTTCCCCCCTCGGCTCTGCAGGAATGTTGGAGTGTTTGAGCATCATCAAGACCCAAACCTCATTTTTTCACAGCTGTGTGCTGGTAGCAAAAACAATACATTTTTTGCTCAGGGTCAATCCTCTCCTTTGCAAAAACATTTGTGTTGGGTTACATAGCTGTGTCTCTATTACTACCTGAAACCTAGTTTTTAAAAAGCTTATTTTACAGATGTAAAAAATTGTTCCATTCTGTGGCTAGGTAATACTGCATTGAGCATTTTTTGTTTTTGAATTGCAGTGTATCATCATTAAAATAGACAACATATTATGTTTTTTCATGCTGCTCATTTGTGTAAAATGGAATACACATTCTTTAAACTGCACAGTCTCACTCATTACCTCTGAAATTCTAGCTTATAAAATGTGCTTTGAAATATGTGCGGATAATTCTTTAAAACATTTTTCTCCCTTTTCCCAGGGAGAATAAAATGAAAATTCTGGATCTATAGATGAAGCCTGCATGCTCTCTCATTCCTGAATTGCCTCTGATGAGCACTATTTAAGTTCTGTGCAGAAAATCTGTATATTTTCTGACTGATTATTGCTGGCTAAAATATAACATCTCCCTGCATCATATATATTATAAAGAAACATTAATGTGCAATTTAATCTGTGATATACAGTAGTTATATAATGTGTCCTAAAAATACATGTTTTATTTGCTTGCTCAATAATCCAACTCTCTGACTTTATATTTGCCTAATCTAAAAAAGTATTAGATGTAGATGTTCTAAAAATGTGATCAATTTTATATATCAGTGTGCATCTACAGTACATACATTTTCCTTTACTGTTTCCTGTGGTTGTAAAGCCTCAAGATTTTTCACCTTAATGCATTCTATGCATTAAGGTGAAAAACCTTCTGTGCTGCAGCTCACCCCAGACCCCCTTTTTTCTTAGCTGAGCGGGTGCTCCAACATTGTACACTGTCCACACTGGTTGGTTAATTGTGTTGCAAAGCTCTATCCTATTTCCATCCTCAGTGTGCAAAAAAAAAAAAAAAAACACACACGAAAAACACACTAATTGTTTATTTTCTTTTGCTAAATGCCTGCTCAATCACTCAGAATTTGTGGCCTGTTCAAACAAGATTTCTAGCTGTAGTGTAAACCTGTATGCTTTTTCCATTGTCGGTGTCCCTGAAAGGACACTCATTTTTTTGATAGATCCAAAATGTCTGCTCAATCTCTCAAAAATTTCAGCCTGTCCAAATAGTTTAAGATAAAAATCAGCACACCAGGAATATTTGTAATATCTACCTCAAGGCTGTAGTGGCAGCTGAAAAAACCCACAATCCCAATGGGGAAACAACATACATGTAAAAACAGCGCTCTTTAAAAATAAAAAAAATGTATTCCTAAAGTCCCGGTCCAAAAAGTGTCTTTGCAAAGGATTTATAACTTTCCCAAGTCCAAAATTGGTCAAGCCACTCCAGTGATGTCCCTTCCGATGAAACTTCTTTATGATGATTCCCTCCCGTCTGTGAGAAATCTCGAAAGAAAAAATGGTATACAGTATATGATGTAGTATGTCTGATACTATCAATAAATAACATGTGTTTATATTGTACAGACATGAAAAAGATCTTTATAAGATCATATATATGTACCCTTACCCTGATGTATCTAAAAAAAAAAAGCCTTTTATACTATTCCCATGCATTAGTCGTTTTTTCCCTCCTCACCCCAATCGGTGTGACGAAACCGGTGTGTCACGTATAACGAAACCGGTCGTACGCACAACTGTCACTCCTACTAGACGTCGGCTCTTCCACACACGCGGGACGCCGCAGCTTTGCCTTCTGTCTTTGATGTGCATTCATGCAAAACATCCATTGTAAGTGCAATTTCAAATAAATCTTTGTGTGTAACATAAAACGGGATTACGCTATGTGCACCTTATTTCCCCCTATACATTCATGATACTACGTCTGGAGTTCATACATCCTATATGGGATAGTGGAATACATCTGGTCTCCCTGGTTCATGAAGGATACGATTCACTCGGATTGATATCGAAGCATGTATGGCCATTCCATTAGGTTGGAGGCCTTAGCTTCTGGTAAGCTGCCACTTTGATACATAGATCACGGGTGCATTTCTGTCTCTTCCTTGGGATTCAGCCTTCCGCTTTGGCATCACCTTTCTGGGACTTTTTTGGATTCACTTGATGGACTCTATGTTCACCTTATTATTTAGTGTCATTCATTTAACAATTTATTGATATTTACTTTTGTATGGGTTGCACCATATTTTGATAGCGCTGCACTATTTTTTTGCTTTGTATACACACATATATATATATATATATATATATATATATATATACAGTGGGTACGGAAAGTATTCAGACCCCCTTAAATTTTCCACTCTTTGTTATATTGCAGCCATTTGCTAAAATCATTTAAGTTCATTCTTCTTCCTCATGAATGTACACATAGCACCCCATACTGACAGAAAAACACATTGAAAAAGGGTTAGGACACATGCAAGAAGTGCTATGGCAGACATTTTTAACTGTAGTTTTTAGGAGTGGTCCTGGAGGGTGGAGGATTGGAAAGAGTATTGATGACAACATTTTCTTAAACATTTTGGTAAGGTGCATGGTGTGACTATAGTTACTGTATACCAGGTAGTTGTCCAAATAGACATTCTAGCTGAGGTGCAAACCTGTATGCTATTTCCATAGGCAGTGTCCTAAAAAAGACCCTCATTTTTATGGAAGCTATATGCCCGTTCAGTCTATCAGAAATTGTGGCCTTTCCAAATTGACTTTCTAACTGTACTGCAAAACTGTATGCCTATTTTCACCATCAGTGTCCCAAAATAGATATACATTTTTTTCTTATAGATGAAAAATGCCGACAAAATCTCTCAGAAATGATGGCCTTTCCAAACAGGCTTTTTAGCAGTTGTGCTAAAATCAGTGTTTCAGAAAGGACACTAATTTATATTTTTATTTTATGAATGCTAATTTCTCTCAGAAATTGCAGCCTGTTCAAAAAGGCTGTCAAGCTGTAATGCAAACCTGTATACTATATTTCCCCATCACCAGTGTCCAAAACAAAACACTTTTTTTTCTACAGAAACCATATGCCTTTTTAATTCCTCAGAAACTGCAGTCTGCCCATACAGGCTTTTTGGCTGTGGTGCAAAATCTTTTTGCTATTTTCATCCTCTGTGTCCAAAAAAAGACATACATTTTTTTTTTTTTTTTTGCACCGATGCTAAATGCCTGCTCAATCTTTTAGAAATTGCAGCCTGTTCAAATAAGAATTCTAGCTTTAGAGCAAAAATGTATGCTGTTTCCATTGTCAGTGTCCATAAAAAGACCTACATATTTTTTTTTTATTAAGGCTGGCCATACATGATACAATTTTCTTTCAGCTTTCTGTCAGATTTTCTTGAAATTTACCTTCAAGTATGTAGTACGAAGGCCTGCCTAATTGGATACAAGTGAATGTGTTGTTTAGCTTTGACCTCACATTATGTGGTTTGTGGTAGATCTGACAGAAAATTGTACAACAAAAGTTGAACATGTATGGCCAGCCTAAGGAGTTGATTTACTAAAACTGCATGGTGCAAAATTTGGTGCATCAATCAGAAATCAATCAGCTTCCAGGTTTTAATGTCAAAGCTTAACTCAACAAGCTGAAGTTAGAAGCTGATTGGCTACCATGCACAGCTGCACCAGATTCTGAGTGCACCAGTTTTAGTAAATCCCTCTCTAAATGTCTGCTAAGTTTCTCATAAATTGTGGCCAGTTCAGTTTCTCAGACATTTCATACAAGGACAAGGAAACAACAGTCAAGCAGCTGCAGAGTCTCAAGTTAGAAGAAGAAACAGAAATAGAGAAAGATCCTGAGATTGAGATGCAGAAAGACAGGAGGGGCTATCCCTAGAAACCGGATCAGCATTTGGAGGAGCCGCTGCTCCTGAACAGGAAGGAAACGTTTATATATAGTGGATATTAAAGCGGAGTTCCGGGCACAAAAACGATTTTTTTTTGTGCCCCTCCGCTAGGTAGAGCTCACCTGAAAAGGAATTGGATAGTTATTTTTATTTTTTTTGTTTACTCACCTTTTTATTGAAGATCGTAAATACTCACCTATGACTGCTTCCTCCTCCAGTGCCGAGGCTCACCCCGTCACTTCCTGCCTCGCAATGATTCCTGGGAGCTAAACGTCATAGCTCCCAGGAATCAATGCGACGGCACCGGCCCCGCTCGTCATTTCCGGGCGACGCCGCATTCCCCTGCTAAACAGCTTCTGGGCATGCCCAGAAGCTGTTTAGGAATGCGGTGCCGCACCGGAAGTGACGAGAGGGGCCGGTGCAGTGCATTCTGGGACACGAAGACGCAGAAGAAGACAGAGAAGAGGACCGCGCCGGCTTCAGCTGCCCACAACAGAGATGGAAACGCTGTGGAAGAAATTTTCTAAGTAAGTATTTCTTCTAAAAGGTAAGTGCGAACCGGGACAGATCAGAGGCTAGCCATTGTGGAATGTGCTAGCCCTGACTGTCCCGGGGGTATGTTCAGCAAAAAATGACATCTGTGCCCGGAACTCCGCTTTAACAATCAGGAACAATCCTGTTATCATTATCACCCTGTATGCCAAGACTGAGTGGATATTGGGTGCTCTATGTCTATCATCCAAATACAAATAGGATCTCCTGAGAAAGCTGTATAGCGAAACGCCTAGTGATCCATTGGTATTCACACATTAGAATCCGATTGGCTCAAACACAGGAGGTCGTTCTTCCTTGTGACTCACAGACACCAGACCTTGGCATATGTCGGACAATTAATGGGTTCACTTGGTATTGGAGTATGTTGTATAGCACCTTTGCGTACATTATCCATGGTATGGTTTTAATGAATTTTTCTATTATGCTGTCTAAATAAATGTTTTATATTTTTTTATATCTACTGAGTACTGGTTATTTCTTTATGGGATTAACAGTGGCTGCCTTCAAAATCCTATTACCCTTAGGGTTTTTTCCTTTCTTTTCCTTCACATTTATTGGATGTGGTGCCACTACACACAGGGTCATGTCTCAATTTTGTAAATGCCTGCGCAATCTGCGCAAAATTGTGGCCTGTTCAGTTTTTCAGGAAATTCTAGCTGTGGTACAGACCTGTGTGCTATTTCTATTGTCAGTGTACAAAAAAAAGACACTTTTTTAACCACTTGCTGTCCGTATAACTTACTTATACAGCGGCAAGGTGGCACTGCTATGTGATCCTACCTAGTACGTTATCTGACACTTCCAAGTCTGGGGCCCGCATGCATGCCTCTGGTGACCCCCTCTTGCTTCGATTATACATAGCGAGAGCTGATCTGTGGGTGCCGCGAACACGATGTCCTACCGATCATCATGTAAACAAAGCAGATCGCAGTTCTGTCAGTAGTGAAGGCATAGATCCTGTGTTCCTGCAAAGCAGGGACATGGATCCATGCCTGCCACTAGTAAAAGCACCTCCCACAGTACACAAACACATTAGCTAGGCAGACAGTTAACCCTTTGATTGCCCCTGATGTTTAACCCCTTCGCTTATAGGGATTTTTTTACCAAAAATATGTAGCAGAATGCATATTGGTCTAAATTAATGAAGAAATTTGATTTTTTTTCTATTTTTTTATTGCATATTTTTTATAGTAGAAAGTAAAAAAATACAGTTTTTTTAAATTGTCTGTCTTATTTTGTTTATAGTGCAAAAAATAAAAATTCCACCAAATGAATAAATAAAAAACGACAGCGCTATGTAGTCTCTCCAAACTCCTCATTAAAGGAAGGGGAAGCTCCTTGAATCATGCGTAGAGGAAACCACCACCAACACCTGACTTTACAGCCTCTTACCAAATGGCATAGACCCCCTTTACAAAGGTCTACGCAGGCAGATCAACAGGTGAATTATTCAATGTCAGCAGTGTTAGATCCCAACAGCCTCCAGTATAAGTCTCACCTCAATGACTTAGGCAGATACCGTCATGTGGGAATAAATGGGAGATTCCTCATAGTGCATACCATTAAAATGCACTTTATTAAAAAATAAAAGCACTTACAAGCAAGTAAAGAATGGACAGCGTCCTATTCTCAGCGTGGTATAATGTTGTCTAACCATCAAGATGGCTGTGGTGTCCTGGACTGCAAGGGCACCGTGCGTCATTGGCTCCTCCCTACGCGTTTCGTCATCGGATGATGTTGTCAGGGTGTGTGGCCAAGGATGCTATTCGGCGAACTTATATACTTGCAGTCATTAAAGACAGGCGGATCTTCCGGTTGCGTTCCAGCAACCGGAAGGGGACAATAAATGCAAGATCGAAATAGATCAATACACTTCCTATGTAGAATATTAATTTCCCTAAAAAGGTTACACTCATAAAAAATAGTAAGTTAACAAGTTAACTATCTATCAACAATATTGGACTTAATCCTATTCAAAGAGGTATTAAAATATAAAAGTCCATTATAATAACGCATACCTGAGAAACGTTGCCATCTTGTGGTCAGACTCTAAAATACATCCTATTACAACACATATCAAAACATAACATCCACTTATGAAAAATAAATATAAATAGTTTAAAACACCAAACAAATTGATGGATTGACAAGTTAATAAATGAATAAGAGACAACAAGGAGTATATTTAGGAATATATTATCATATACATAGTTACACATCTCAAGCATTATTAATAAAGGCATTTACATCCCATTCTATATTCATGCCAAATAGGCTGTTTGTTTTGGCTTTATATATCCAGTTAGTTTCTAATCTTGACACTCCCCTGGTGGTATTAATACCCCTCCAACTCCCAGAAAATTTGTCTAGCCCCAAAAAAAAAAAAAAAAAAAAAACAGTCCCAGCTGGATTTCTCACATGACATAAATCGTCATAAAACACTATGCTTGGGGTAGCCTTGGAGAATATTTGCTACATGCTCTTTAAGTCTAACTTGTAACATTCTAGTTCTACCTATATATTCCAATCCACATGGACACCTGATTAGGTATACCATGTGTTTGGTTGTACAGGTAATAAACAGTTTGATTTTGAATCTATGGTGTGTGGAGTTAGACTGAAACTCATCTATTTTCCTGTCCTTCAAGGCATTAATCTTACAGATGGCACATTTTCCGCACTTAAAGAACCCCCCCATATTGTGAAAAAAAAGATGTAGTATTTGGAGGATCCAAGACATTCTGGTCTATCATCAGCCTTAGAGGCGGAGCACCTCTAAAAACAATCGGAGGCGTATTAGGCAAATTAGGGCCCAACACTCCATTATTCAACATGTCACTGTCTCTGCAAAATGTTTTTGATGGAGAAATGTTAAAGAGAGTAAGTAGAAAAGAAGGCATATTTAAAAGTCATTAACCCTTGCTGTTTTAGATATCAACAATTCCTCTCTTTTTCTTTGATCAGCACGAACAAGGGCCTTATCCAACTCTATTTTATCATACCCTTTTTCCAGTAATTTCTCTTTAAGCAATGAGGCGTTCTTCAAGAAACCAATCCTGTTGGTACAATTCCTTTTCAAACGTAGAAATTGACTGACAGGAACAGATCACAACCAAGCTGAGTGGTGACAGCTATTAGTATTGATTAATCCGTTCCAGTCAGTCTCTTTAAAGTGAGTGGTGGTGATAATATCACCGTCACTCACCCTAATAATGAAATAAAAAAAGTGTATCTCCGTATTGCTAAATACATAATGCAACTGAATGCCTCTATCGTTCCAAATTAGAGTAGCCATAAATTCTGCTAAAGAATCAGAGTCCCCGTCCTACAGGAGGAGGATGTCGTCGATGTACCTCCTCCATAATATCTACTCTGGTCTAGGTCTCACAGTGACGACATCCTCCTCCCATTTGGCCATAAAAAGATTGGCTATACTGGGCGCAAATTTCGCACCCATGGCCACTCCTCTCTGCTGTAGATAGAACGTACCCCCAAACCAAAAGTAATTGTGACCCATAGCAAATTCAAAAAGGGACAAGATGTAATCTTTCTGGATGTCCAACAAAGTATCAGTGTCCAAATAGTAGGCTACAGCTTCTCTCCCATGATGATGGGAGATGATCGAATAAAGTCTGGCTTTTAATATTTTAATGGACTTTTATATTTTAATACCCCTTTGAATAGGATTAAGTCCAATATTGTTGATAGATAGTTAACTAACTCATTTTATGTAACCTTTTTAGGTAAATTAATATTCTATATAGAAAGTGTATTGATCTATTTAGATCTTGCATTTAGATCTCGTCCCCCTCTGGTTGCTGGAACGCACCTGGAAGATCCGCCTGCCTTTAATGACTGCAAGTATATAAGTTCGCCGAGTAGCATCCTTGACCACGCCCTCTGATGTCATCTGATGATGAAACGCGTAGGGAGGAGCCAATGACACACGGCGCCCTTGCAGTCCGGGACACCGCGGCCATCTTGATGGTTGGACAACAATATACCATGCTGAGAATAGGGCTACCCATTCTTTACTTGCTTGTAAGTGCTTTAATTTTTTAATAAAGTGGATTTTGATGATATGCACTATGCGGAATCTCCCATTGAGTCATTGAGGAGAGACTTATACTGGAGGCTGTTGGGGTCTGACACTGCTGACATTGAATGAATCAACTGTTGATCTGCCTGCATAGACCTTTGTAATGGGGGTCTATGCCATTTGGTAAGAGGCTGTAAAGTTGGGTGTTGGTGGTGGTTTTCTATACGCATGATTCAAGGAGCTTCCCCTTCCTTTAATGAGGAGTTTGGAGAGACTACTTAGTGCTGTAGTTTTTATTTATTTGTTTTTTATCTTTTGTAAACATTCAAAGATTTTGTGTCAGCTGCTTCCTATATTTAATTATTCCAAGTCCAGCGCAGTATATTTATATTATTGCTACCACCAAAAAGGACATCATTTTTTTTGTGTACAATGTTGCACGACTTCCTAATTGTCAATTAAATTACCATATAACAAAAAATGGCCTTGCTGTGAAGGGGGGTAATTCTTACGGAGGTCAAGTTTACTGCCTGATTAATTATGAAACTGTGGCTTGTCCATACAGACTTAAACCTTCCTTCAAAAGGACATACCTGGTTGAAGAGGTTATACTGGGGGCCATGGCTGCAACTTTCCAGCTGGCGATGCTTTACACTGTAAAAGCAGTCCTAGTGGCTAAAAGCCACTGGGTTGCTTTTACATGTGATGGAAGGTCACCCTCCCACCACCTTCCTGGGCTCCCTTGTCCAACCAGGGAGCCCAGTATTAAAGCTGGGAGTTACCGGCTTACCAAAGAGATGACCGAGGACTGGAACATCTCTATGGTCTAAGTAACTGGTAGCGACAAGTATTTTGTCACTTCCAGTTTCAGTCCCATGTAAACAGGTCATTACCTTGCAAAGTATCTGATCAAACTAAGATCAGTTTTTGAGGGCAGAGAAGAGATCTGTTATATAATAGACTCCAGATGTCTCAGTAAAGCGTGCCTGTCACTGCCCATGTTATCACAAGGGATGTTGTTCCTTACCTGTGATAGCAATAATGTTGTTTAAAAAAAATGTAGAGACAGTGTAAAAATAAAAGTATTAAAACAAAATAAATAATTTAAAAAAATGTTAAAGTTCCCCAATCCCTCAGGTTAATGCGTACATTAGGTTGTATGCGCATATGTAAACGATGATTACGCCACACGTGAAGTTTTGCTGTAAACATTATAGTGAGAGTAATAATTCTAGCACCAGACTTCCTGTGTAACTCTAAACTGGTAACTTGTAAAGGCTTATAAAGCGCCGCCTACGGAGATTTTTAAGTACCGCAGTTTGCCTCAATTCCATGAGCTTGCACAATTTTAAAGCATGACATGTTGGTTATCTATTTACTCGCGTAACATCATCTTTTAATTGTTACCAAACAATTGGGTATTATGCTTGTGTTTTTTGCATTATAATTCACTAAAATGTATCTGCGCAAACACCATGTGACATATATGCAACAGCCACCATATCTGGTCTATATAATGTGTGGTAGTTTTAATTGATCTTCAACTAAAATGTGCATTTTAACATGGGAGCATAAAAAAAGCAAATATGGATATGGCAAAAAAAAGGGTTAACCTGCACCTTTTAAAAAAAAAAAAAAATCCCACAATCACTGCTGGTCAGCAGCAATTTAAACCCACCCATAAACAATCCCACAAACATTCAAATTCAGTTATTTTTGAAACCCTCCTTTACCTTTAACCCCCCCCCCCCCCAACGTCATCTTCAGTATGCTGTAATCCTTTTTTTGCCTGTGTTTTTCTCCATTGTGAATGGGCTAGATGTTTGTAAGCACTGGCAGTGTTTGCATTTGTGATGGCTTTGATTTGTTCACAGCACTCAAAAGATACAAAGCTACTTTAATTGGTTCCGTGCATTGCGCTTGTGATCTCAGCTGTCCAATGATAACTCGATCCCAGCCATTCACAAACACACTGGACATTAAAGTGTGTTTTGTAAGAATCTGCCTCTCCACCGTTCTTTTGCTATAGGAAAGTGTTGAAGAGGTTAAGCTTGGACTTTAGTATTTCCCAGCTTGTATTCCATTTACTGAATAGGGCAAAGCTATCACTACACCCTAACTGCACATTGCATTAATCAGGTCAAAAATAACAATGATAAAGAGAACGTGGTCTAGTATTGATCCTTATAGTGGTTGTAAAGTCACATGTATTAATTACTTTGATTTTCTCTGTTTCAGTTCCCAGTTTAGTACAGTGTGTGTTTTCCTAAAATTATACTGCTAAATACCTTCTTTGTAGAACCCTGCTGTCTTGTCATGTGACATCCCTCTGCTTTCCTTTATTTAAAAAAAAAATTAAATTTGATTTAAGAGAGCACAGTAGGAGGGGCTTATATTCCCCTATGATGAATGCAAGCTAGCAAAGGGAGGTCACGTGTCTGCACAGCAGGGCTCTGCAAAGAAGGTATTTAGTATTATCATTTTAGAAAAACACACACACTGTACTGAACAGTAACCTAAAACAGAGAGGAGCAAAGTAATTAATACATGTTTCTTTACTTTACAAGCACTGAAGTAGCTGCAGAGAATATAATTACATAAGGAGGATAGGAGAGAAGAGGAGAGGGGCAGGGAGGAGACCGGCTCTCACACAGACTATGGAATGGACAGGGAGAGAGGAAGGGGAAGATACAGAGACGCTGAGGAGAAATTTGGATGATGGAGGCACGTAAACTGACCACGCTATCAGAGATGAGCAGCCATGATAAACGTGGTTAGTTTACAGAGGAGAACAAGAACAGATGGGATCAACCAGGTATTGTACAACATAGAAAAGGGACAATTGACATGGCCAAAGCACTGTGTGATATCTCATGCCTTAAATTAATTTTTTAGGGTTACAAGTTTGAAGTATTTTTTTTAGGGTTACAAGTTTGAAGTTTGAATCTTAGCCTTTGGCTTCTATGTTTAAAAGAAATTATTATTTGAAATGTTTTTGCAATATTCTTATACATTTGATCAGCTTAACATAAATAGTATACTCACTGATAAGGTTAACTACTAACAGCAGTTAAGAAAAAAATGTTAATACTGCTGATGTGTGTCTTGGCAGCTACTTTACAGGCTCTTTATGTAAACTGCCTACAGTCATAACAGGGTAAATGTGTGTTTTTAAAAGGGCATCTTTTAATATTTGACAGAATGCAAGAAGGATGCATCAGCCTACTGCACTACAATGACACCATTTAATAATTTAAAAAAAGTGATAAACAAATATACAGTACTCACAAGCTGTGCGGGGACAAGGTCATCCAGCACCGAACTGCACCCCCCCCCCCCAAAGATGCCGAACAACGCCCCCCAATTAGAGTTAGCAGTGATGAAGCTGTCACTACTCAGCATTGTAACAGAAGCAACTGGCACATCCCTACAATAAACCATTGCGACCAGAGCAGCTGGCCCTTCTGCCCACCCCTTGCCCTGGCCCTGGCCCTGCTCACAAGCATAGATGAGTGTAGAGCTCATAACATAAAACAAAAGGTTAAAAGGTTTACTCATGAAATGGGTCAGCCTCTGCTATATATTTGTATGTCATCTGTGCCTATCCAGGGCGTTCTTCTATTTTAGGTTATGAGCCTCACAGTAATCTATTTTGTGAGTATGTGTTTACCACTATTTTAAAATAAATGGTGTTACTGGTAATACACTAGGCTGGTGCACCCTTCTTGCTGACTGTCATTTAGTGTTTGGGATTCCCCTGCCCAAAGAGGGCTGCAAGTGCCTAGTGTTCTGCGGAAAACTCAAGCCAATAAGAGAACCAGTTGTGATTTTATATATTACCATCTTTATCCACCACACTTGAGCGCAGAAGAGTTTTTGTCTTGGTATTAACAGTTTATATTTTTTGATGGCTGAAATTGTTTTTCACAGCTTGTCCCTGAGTCCACATACATTTCACTGCTAAGTGGCTGCATGTGTATTTGCACAGGACATATTTCATAATCGTTGCTGGTTGCAATTTTGTAGGGCATTAAAACAATAGTGCCTTTAGAAAAAGGCATTAAAACATTGTAAAAATTCCTAGGCAATACACATTAACATGAAAATGTTTTTTTTCTTCTTTGAGAATGCATGTGATAGGCAGGCAGAAGATTGAGGGAGACAGGGGAGTGTTGTCACTTCATGAAACTAAATGCCCAAACAAGGACATTTATATAAGTATCACAAGAGGTTATATATAGCTCATATGACATTTAAGTGCTTGAATTTACATCTACCTTAATCACTTATCTACCTGCACCATTTATAACTGCTCTAGCTTTAGAAGCCAGGACTGTGTTTAAATTTGTGGAGCAAGTGGAAGAGTTTCGGGGAGCTATAAAGTCACCCGTTCACTTCCACAGCTGACAAAAGTATGGCTTCCCCCACCCAACTGCCACTGCCATGTATCCCGGGCTCTGCTATCCCAACTGTGGATCTGGAAACACCTTGGTGGGTGGAACGGCAGGAGACCAATGAATATCTATCTCCATTGAGCCATATAGAAGAAACCATGCACCCTACATTTTGCATGGGGACAAGAGAAACCAGGCTACATTGGTGTCCATATTTATGTTTGCACCAACAGAGGGAAAATTGAATCTGTAAATACAAAATACTTTAAAAAAAACTACTGCCTCAGTGTGCAGAACCTCTGCCTCTCACTTTAGGCTTGCCTGACTTTGATTTTAATAAAGAGGATTTCCTAAACTTAATGGCAGTTATAGCAATAGGGGGACACAAAGGTACTGCATAGGTATGCACTTACATGCTGCAAACAAAGGGCAGCTTTGCCTGTGTCAGCAACAAGTGTCCAATGCCAAAGCCCATTGTTGAAGGGTGGACATCCACAGCCCTTAGGTTTTCCTCCCAATGGGGAAAGCTATGCCTACAGTGTGGGAGGACCAGCCACTGGTAGGAAATATGGCAAATAGTTTTATTGCACTGCTAACTCACAAAGGCTTCCCAGGGCCTTGTATTATGGAGGACTGAAACAACTCCCTTGAAGCTTCCCCAGAATACTTCTTCATTCTGACTGCCTTAATGCCAACACTCCTTCTTTTCCTAACTGCCAGCACCTCAACAATTCTGCTGTCTCATGGCATTCCATTTTCTGCAAAAGGGCAGGAATGGCTTTTTGGTCAAAAAAGGCAACTAGGTACCTCCTACTGTGATGTGGGCGTGTGCGATAGTCACATCGCAAAAGACACAATGTAAGGCATAGGCATTAGGCAGGGAGAAGTCTGGATGACTCGCAGTGTTTGTAGCAGAACAGAGCCCGACATCCGTCCCACACGTTCAGTCTGCCTGCCAGCAGCTAGCTTAGTTCTCCAGCTGATGGTAATATGATCCTAGAATGAGGAGCTCAGCTCCTCCCTGTAACCAATCAGCGGCTCTCAGCACACTGAAGAACTGGAAACAAGCTTGTATTGTAACCGTTCAGAGTGAAGAGTCGAGTCAGTACGTGTGGGAATGGACGGATGTCATGTCAGGCTGTGTTCTTCTACCTCCTGCCACCACTGAGTCCCGACTGTGCCTAATCCACACTGACTGTCACTGTCAATCCCTACAATAACATTAACCCTGGCCTGCCCTGGCTGTATGGTGCAATCTGCAATTACAATCAGAAGAAGGCTGCGCTGCTGCAATACTTCCATGATTTCCTCTCAATATCGCAATATATATATAGTTGAAAAAAAAAAATATCGCAATGTACTTTTTTTCCAATATCGTGCAGCCCTAATTAGCAGTGCATTAAAGATAGATAGCATGACCCTTGTGAAGAAGAAGGAGGAAAAGGTGGCATTGGGGGTCAAAAGAAATGGCTGATATGCAGCCTTGAGAAGGATGGGGAATAGAAAAAAGGCACAATATGAAGTTAAAAAATGGCTGATATGCACCTTTGAAGAGGAGAAGGAAGAAAAGGGTGCATTAGCAGCACTTGCAGACTACACTTCGCTAATGGAGTAAAAAATGTTTGTTAGCCACTTCACTACCTCCTCCCCCATTTAACACTGGTGGGATGAAAAACCCCGCTCTCCAGGGCCTCTGTACACTGCCTCTCTGATATGAAAGGGACATTTAGGGAAAGGAAGGCAGCCTATGGTCTTAGGATCCAAAAAGTGGAACTATACTAGCCTAGGCTCCAGCGGGTATCAAAAACCGGCTGCTTTCTTTGGCTGTGCAGGGATGATGTCACTCCAGCACATGAGTGCGAGTTCTGTCAGTTTCGGGATTGCCGAATTTCTGTGCATGCGTGGTTCACTGTACAGTGGTGGACAGGCAAGGAGGTAGTTTTAATGCAGAAGAGACAAAGCATGTCTCTTCTGCATTAAAAATCCGGCCTGTTCGGCCATTTTTTTTGTACTACCTAAAGTTCCACTTTAACTTTTTGCTGCTGCCTTTCCTTACCCTAAATCGTTGAAGGACAGCAGACTTTTTTTTTTTTCTTTTGCACAGGAACAAGGCTTTGTATAGGCCTACGGCTTTTTTTTTTAAAATATGTATTTAACTTGCATTGCCTTCCCTGCTTCACCAGGGCAGCAATGGTCTCACAAGGTTAAAAAAAAAATGTTGCCCTTTAAGCCTTTTTAAGAGCTGCTTTCCACAGGATGATACTTTTTTTTGCATTGGTACATGTCCCGAAGCTTAGGGTCCAGCTTGCCATGGCATTTCTTTTAATTTGTTCCTGTGCCGTTAAAAAAAAAAAAAAAAAAAGCGCCAGCAGGGAGACATCATTAAATGGCAATGTTTTTTGTCTTTCTAAATGTCATTTTACTACATCCTACAGCTACACCACTTCATAGGTAAATTTATGGCATCCCCAAGCATTTTAATTAAAGGAATTGTCCATATTTCAAGGCCCATATGTCCCCCGCCTCAATTTTCAAGAACTTCCTCCTGGTGACTTTAATGGGGTTAGCATTAAAGTTCACAATTCGTAGATTTTTGGAAGTGTTCACCAAACCTTCTTCATATTGAGCCTAAGCCGACTTGTTCATTACTTGTGTTGTGTTGTACATTCCTTATTTCATGTTGACTCATTCTTTGTGCTGTGCTGTGCATTCCCTATTTCACACCTTCTCATTCTGTACCTTCCTTATTCAAAAATATCCTCATCATGTTGACTGTGATGTAAATCTGCTATTTCAAGTCACCTCATTCTGTGTGTTCTTTTGTACATTCCCTAATTCAATGCTGCCTCAATCTGTGTTGTACATTCCCTATTCCAAAATGTCCTCATTCTGTGCACTGTGATGCCCATTCCCCAAATTATGTTGCCTAATTGTGTGTGCTGTACATTCCCTGGTTCATGTCATCTCATTCTGTATACTCTGCTGTACATTTCCTATTCTATACCATCTTATGCTAATATGATATATATTACCCTTTTCAAAACATCCTCATTCCACGCTAAAATGAGTCCCTATTGCACACTGCTTCTGTGCGTTGTGCAGTAAATAACTTTAACTAATAACTAATCCACACTGCCTTATTTTGTAAATTGTGCTGTACATTTCTTGTTCCGTGCCACCTTATTATATGCATTATATTCCCTATTCCACAAGGACAAAGTGGTAAATACCGCTTTAAGATATGTGGTAAAATACTGCTCAGCGGATTTAAAAAAAAAAAAAGTTTTGCCATTCGCAAAAAAACGCTTCCTAAATACCACAAGCGATCTGCTTTAGTGAATGGAGCCCATTATCCTTTACACCTTGTATTCAGTACTTTACACCAAAACATTCTATATGCTGTGATGAGCATTCCTTATTCCATATTGCCTTATTCTTTGTTTTATTCAGAGTTTCTGTGACATATTTGTACATCAGTAAAGCCTGCATGTGGACTGGGCCTTTTTGATCTTATTTGATCGTTTTACCCCACGCCTAAATGTTCACAGTCCTCCTCTGATCACAGATCTACTGATTACTAGACCTAGCCACGTGGGAAAGTGCCCTGGATCTCCTTACCAGTGTCCAACTGACAAAATTATATGATCTGAAGTAATTATTCCAGTAGTCCTGGGCAAAGTGATATCTTTGCTAGCTGTACAAAAAGCCAAGCCCTGAGGCAGGATAGAATCTGTGCAGCTTTTCTCAGAGAAGTAACCAATGTAAAATCTATTGACCAACAAAGAAAAGGGCACTGACCACCAAATTTTATGAGGTTACTTATCACTGAGCAACAAAGTCATGTGGCCACTCACTGACTGCCCACTGAGCATGGGTTTGGGGGTTTGATCATTAAGCTTTAATGCTAATGACCATCAACAACTGAACACAATGTTATGGGGGCACTCACTAGTGAGCCTCAATGTTCAGGGGCACTCACCAATGATCACCAAAGTTTATGGGCACTTACCACTGACCACCAAGGTTTAAGAGGCACTCACCAATGGCCACCAAAGTTTAGGAGGCACTCACCAATGATCGTCAATGTTTATTGGGGAACTCACAATGGACCACCAGTACTTAGACGAGCACTCACCATCAACCACCAATGTTTAAGGGGGTACTTAGCACTTACCATCAATCCTTAGGGGGGCACTCACCATTAATTACTAGCATAAGGGAGTATAATATCATGACTGCTACACTCTTAAAACTGTGCATTGCACACTTCTTTAAGGTAGGCTAAAACAAAGTGTTAATCCAAGCATATTTAAAGTGATTCTAAACCTCCTTTTTTTTAAAAACATTATACATGTCATACTTACCTGCTCTGTGCCCTCCTCCTCTGGGGTCCCCTGTCAGCTCTCCTGGCCCCTCCTCTTTGGCAAATGCCCCCATAGGAAGCAGATACCTATGGGGCACTCGTGTGGACTCCATCCTGAGCCACGTTGCCTGGGTATATAGACACAGACAGAATGGCTCAGCCCCGCTCCCTCGTCGCAGGCTTTGATTGAGAGCAGCAGGAGCCAATGGCTTCCTCTGCTGCCTCTTTGTCCTGTGAGGAGAGAAAGAGCTGAAAGAGCCACTGCTCTTGGACACAGCGCTGGATGCAGATCAGACTCAGGTAAGTATTAGGGGGAGTGGTTACAGAAGGTTTTTCTACTTAATGCAGAGAAAGCAATAAGGTGAAGAAAAAACTTAGGTCTTTAGAACCACTCCAATGGGAAAGTTTGATTCTTCATAAAGGATCCTTTGTGCCAGGGGTTATGTGTGTCTTTGAGACTCCAACTTTTTGCACAGTACATAAGGCATATTTTAGGGGTTTAGGGACATATGTGTGACGAGAGCACATTGAGCAGGCTCAGGTTCTCCTAAACCATTTTGTTTTAATTTAATTTTGCAGACCTGGACATTCCCACCAGTGACCGCAGTACACTACAGACCACAGAATTCATCTGCTCAGTTAACCCCAGTTCTTTCACAATCCTAGCATCTCCCTGTTTGTGATACATCTATCCCTATAATAAGATATAAGCAGAAAAGTGATACAACTATTTACTGTTGCAGCATAGCAACTTGTTGCTGTTCAATGGACTGCGAGAAGATAATGATGACTTTATTCAGTTATAGTATCAGCATATAATAATATATTTTTTTTCCTTTATTGTACACATAGCTACATTAAAGTGTGTTATTTACTAACATGACAGCAGACATATTTGTTTATTACATGCACAGATTCAACTCTGTAGCATATTGTTTCAGTCTCTAAATTTGGTCAGAAAAACTTAAATATTTTTATGTAGTTAGCTACTGTTGCCACCTTTGGCAACTAGAAAGAGAAGATATGTAGATGTATAAAAATACAGTGTCAAAATTTAGAACAAAGGTAAGATAAAATATGAAAGCAGCCCCTACCACTGTATTCAGGAAAATAACTTAAAGCGGGTTTCCACCCAAAAGTGGAACTTTTGCTCATTTGCTTCCCCCCCCCCCCATCCCCGGTACCACATTTGGCACTTCAGGGCAGAGGGGGGAACGGGTACCTTTTTTTGACAGGTACCCTTCCCCACTTCTGGGAGACAGTGCCGTGGCTCTATCTCTCTGAGGTTTGGCCCTCTCCTTCTCCCCCGCCACCGAGCCAATCCGAATGCGCAGCACGCTTTGCGCATTCGCATTAGGGACCCGCCCGTGAAGCCGCAAGGCTTCACTGCCGGGTTCCCAGACCGGCAATGGCAGCGGCAGCACCCGACAGCCAATGGAAACATTGGCTGCGGTGCCGACATCGCTGGACTCTAGGACAGGTAAGTGTCCTAATATTAAAAGTCAGCAGCTACAGTATGTGTAGCTGCTGACTTTGAATTTTTGGATTGGGAGAGGGGAGGCTGGAACACCGCTTTAAAATAGGTACGCAATGCACATTCCCTGGAATTCATAAAGTCTAGTGCAGACAAATTTTGCAAATGTGTCTCTCATGCATTCTAAAAGTGGTGCAGAATGCGCCAAATTAATATACCCGCCTAGAACTTGTATTTGAATTTGGCTCATGATGCGCCACTTTTAGAATGCAGTGAGACACTTTCGCAAAATTGTCTGAGTCAGTTTTTCTCTCTGTGCCAAAAGCGGGTTGGTCTTAATTAGCTCAACTTTTATATTTGGTGCAAATTCAATACCATACAATGTAAAAGTGGCCCATTTTAGAACTATCTGAATTTGGTGCACGAGTCATTGTCAGAACCAAAAGTGTTGCAAAATGCTTCATGAATTTGGCATAGCACATTAACATTAGGGATTAACGTAAAAAAAAAAAAGTGGAGCAGCGGCTTTACTGAATTCCCCCTTTTCTGTCAACTCATCCAGTTGCTGTTGAAGTGAATTCATGTAGACAAGAAGTCATACCTGCAACTTTAGAGCATGATTTAGTGGAACATACAGTATATGTGTCAGAATGACACATGGTGTGCATAGCACACCATGACAAAAGTGACCATTGCTACACTGTGCTGAATATTGGCTGTGACCAAGGGGCAGAGGTAAGCAGAAGTTGATGAAAGCCAGTAACAGTCTCATCTTCCACAATCAATCCTGGCTCCTCCAGTCCATCATGCTAACCACTGCTTGGGGGAACAGCGCATTATACCACAGCACCTCTGCATACTGCTTGCAAGTTACCCTGATGTAAGTGAATATTGATAAGAGTGTTGTTTTTATCTACACTGACCTAGCGCCTTTTCTTTCTTTTCTCTTCTGGTCCCCTGGGATCCCATTCCTCTATTAAGAGCTGCTGGTTTTTGTGTATATCCTGCCCTGTCACCACCTGCCATTTTTATCTATTGTCCCTTGCAATCATGTGGCTCTCATTTATCTCCCAGCTGATTATGGACTAAATGAACTTTCATTTTCAACAATTTATTTCTGTTCTGATTAGTCTGTTAAATCTTGTTTTACCATATATATATATATATATATATATATATATATATATATATATATATATATATATATATATATATATATATATATATATATATATATATATATATATACACACAAACACACACACACACATTACAGTATCTCACAAAAGTGAGTACACCCCTCACATTTTTGTAAATGTTTTATTATATCTTTTCATGTGACAACACTGAAGAAATGACACTTTGCTACAATGTCAAGTAGTGAGCATACAGCTTGTATAACAATGTAAATTTTCTGTCCCCTCAAAATAACTCAACACACAGCCATTAAAGTCTAAACCGCTGGCAACAGAAGCGAGTACCCCCTAAGTGAAAATGTCCAAATTGGGCCCAAAGTGTCAGTATTTTGTGTGGCCACCATTATTTTCCAGCACTGCCATAACCCTCTTGGGCATGGAGTTTAGCAGAGCCTCATAGGTTTCCACTGGAGTCCTCTTCCACTCCTCCATGACGACATCACGGAGCTGGTGGATGTTAGAGACCTTGTGCTCTTCCACCTTCTGTTTGAGGATGCCCCAAAGATGGGGTTTAGTTCTGAAGACATGATTGGCCAGTCGATCACCTTTACCCTCAGCTTCTTTAGCAAGGCAGTGGTTGTCTTAAAGATGTGTTTAGGGTCATTTTCATGTTGGAATACTGCCCTGCGGCCCAGTCTCTGAAGGGAGGGGATCATGCTGTGCTTCAGCATGTTACAGTACATGTTGGCATTCATGGTTCCCTCATGGTTCCCTCAATGAACTGTAGCTCCCCAGTGTCGGCAGCCCCAGACCATGACACTCCCATCACCATGCTTGACTGCAGGCAAGACACACTTGTCTTTGAACTTCTAACCTGGTTCGCGCCACACACGCTTGACACCATCTTAACCAAATACATTTGTCTTGGTCTCATCAGACCACAGGACATGGTTCCAGTAATGTCTTCAGCAAACTGTTTGTGGGCTTTCTTGTGCATCATCTTGAGAAGAGGCTTTCTTCTGGGACAACAGCCATGCAGACCAATTTGATGCAGTGTGCGACATATGGTATGAGCACTGACAGGCTGTCCCCTCACCCCTTCAACCTCTGCAGCAATGCTGGCAGCACTCATACGTCTATTTCCCAAGACAACCTCTGGATATGACGCTGAGCACATGCACTCAACTTCTTTGGTCGACCATGGCAAGGCCTCTTCTGAGTGGAACCTGTCCGAGTTAAACCGCTATATGGTCTTGGTCACCGTGCTGCAGCTCAGTTTCAAGGTCTTTGCAATCTTCTTATAGCCTAGGCCATCTTTATGTAGAGCAACAATTTTTTTTTCAGATCCTCAGAGAGTTCTTTGCCATGAGGTGCCATGTTGAACTTCCAGTGGCCAGTATGAGAGAGTGAGAGCGATAAAACAAAATTTACTACACCTGCTCCCCATTGACACCTGGGACCTTGTAACACTAACGAGTCACATGACACAGGGGAGGGAAAATGGCTAATTGGGGCCAAATTTGAACATATTCACTTTGTCGCCAGCAGTTTAGGCATTAATGGCTGTGTGTTGAGTTATTTTGAGGGGACAGCAAATGTGCACTGTTATACAAGCTGTACACTGACTACTTCACATTGTAGCAAAGTGTCATTTCTGCAGTGTTGTCACATAAAAAGATATGATAAAACATTTACAAAAATGTGAGGGGTGTACTCACTTTTGTTAGATGCTGTATGTACCATCTAATGTCTGTTCACTTTACTGGGTATATGTGAGGGTTTGCAACCACTTTAAGTCCTGCTGGATTTAAGAGGTAGAGTGCTGCTGTTTTTTTGTTTTAGAGTTACAGGTGAACAGAGCCTGAGCCTGCTTGCAATATACACTAAACACATATGCCACAGTCCTACACAAAAAATATCTTCTAAGTACAGTACCAGAGGTCTAACAGACACACATAAACCTTAAGACAAAGGGTTATTTAAAAAAAAAACAAAAAACGATTCCACTACACATTCTTTCTGCTTGATAGCAGTATGTGATGTACAGCACAGACAACATAGTGCATAGAGTGCAAGGGTCAGCTGTATGTTAGCAACATCACAACTTACATAGAACAAAGGTCAGGAATATGTAACATCGTGTTCTTTACACTGTTGGTCAGTGAGAGGAAGAATGCCAGTATGCCTTCATCAGTAGCAGGAAGAATTCCCAGTGTCAGAGGTCAGTAGGAGGATAAAAATGCCTCACCGTTCCCCTTGATTAAACCTTTTTGGAACCAAGTGTGCAAGCTGAATATCCATATTGCTGAAACACAGATTAAGTATACTCCTCAATGTTGTCTGCTACACAACTCCAACCACCCAATAGGGAGATACAAACGCACGTTGACAAAATACCTATTAAATGCTGCAAAGTCACTTATCCCTCAGTACTGGAAATCCTCCAGCATACCCTCAATTAGAGAATGGGGGAGGTTTGACCTTACCCGACTTGCACAAGTATTATCTTGCGGGCCAAATGGTGTTTTCCATATTACTGGACTCATTCATTTTTGAGTCTAATAAAGATGCCTCCCTGTCAGTGGTCAGTAAAAGGAAGAGTGCCCCCAATGTCAGCAGCTCAGCAGTCAGTGGGAGGCAAAAAAAAGTCTGAAACATCAGCCATTAGTGAGAGGTAAAATTCTCCAGTGTTGGCTATTAGTAGGAGGAAAACAATGCCCAATCCTTGCTGGCAGCAGAAAGAATCACCCAGAAGTGGTGTAACTAAGATACAAATAAATTTGCCAAGCAATAGTATCCTTAGGACAGTATAAAAAAAACCCTCCCAGCATAAATGTCATTGGGATATACAAGCTCCTCAGCCATGGTGTTAGTAACTCTTTTTGTTGGTGTAAGCGATCGCTCAGTCACATACAGTACATTGTTGTTTAATGACTTACTTACCTGAGATCTGTGTTTTCATTTGCCTGCTCCCTGCACTGATAAGTGATATCAGTGCTGAAACTATGAAGGTAATGTCTGGCAGGAGATCATTTTACACGGCAAGGCTGGCATAGACAACTGTAGAATGGGCATTTTGACACCCTTGCACAGTTTTCTTTTAATATTTGATTTTGAATTGAATAAAATTTCCCAAATAAAAACCACATACACTGTTAGAAATTTGTTCAAGTACATTTTCCATTCTGCTCCTGAATTTCAGAATTTTCTTATCATTGCGAAAATGAACGATAATTTGACCCCATTAACAATTAGAAAATCGAAAAAGGCCCTCCTAACCTTCTTGTGTTGAACTGTATTGTTGCTGTATTGTCTCCTTTTATATTGTAAAGTGCTGTGCAAACTGTTGGCACTATATAAATACTGTATAATAATAATAATAATAATAATATTAATAATAATACTAATGATGAAACATTTTAAACAAAATTCTACTAGTGTATACCAAGCTTTGGGGTTATGTTTTTAATATTCTATACATTTTAAAGTGGTTCTAAACTCTACCAGTTTTTTTACCATAATACATAGGTCTCCAAACTTACTAAACAAGGGGCCAGTTTACTGTCCTTCAAACTTTATTGGGGGGGGGGGGGGGGCTGGACTGGAACCATTGGGAATAGAAGAGTTTCCCAATATCAAATGGAAAAAAAACATCTTTAGTGTCATTTGGAGGAATTGTGCCCAAATGTTGGTGTCATTGAGAGAGGAAATGTGTCTCTTCATTTGTCTCACAAGGAGGAATTGTGCCCCTTCATTGGTGTCAGTGTGGTGTAATTATGCCCCATTGTTGGTATCAGTGGATGAAATAGTGCCCTAAGGGCAAGATACAACAGCACCTCATCTGGCCTCTGGGCTGCAGTTTGGAGACCACTCCCTAATGCATTCTATGGTGGGGCAGGGCCCGACACACACAGTCTGGCTCAGGAGCATGCCTACACTTTAAATTCAAGATAAATCAGGTTATTTTTGTAGATAGTACATTTTATTTAGTTTTAAAATGGTAACTTTTACTGTCCTTTGCATACCAGTGCATAAGCAATGACAGTTTTTAGTCTTGGGCTGAAAATTCACTGACTGTGTGTTTCCAGGCCACCACTCCTTACCTTTACTTTGCCTGATGCTGCCTCACTAGGGTGTAATGACACAGTGGGGTTATTTACTAAACCTGGAGAGCACAAAATCTAGTGCAGCTCTGCATAGAAACCAATCAGCGTCCAGTTTTGTTTTGTCAAAGCTTAACTGAACAAGCTGAAGTTAGACTACCGTTGCACAGCTGCACCAGATTTTGCACTCTCCAGTTTTAGTAAAACAACCCAAGTGAGCTCTGCCTACATGGTGATATGTGTGGAGTTAATGAGGCAGGATCCTGAATTACAGCAATGGGCATCTGTTTACAGCAAAGGACAGCAGAACATATGCAGGTGACAGTGGGATCATCCTTTTTTTTTTTTTCAAAAAAAGTCCAGGAAAGTCCTACAGAATCTGACACTGTTGGAAAGTCTGCAAGAAGAGGCTGATAAAATCTGGAGATGATCAGCAGCACTGAGTTGCATGAATGGATAAATAAAAGACAAAATCTGATTTTATGAGATGCATGATATGGTGTGTAGAGGCTCCACCATGAAACAATGATGTTAACAGGCAGTAGGTGTTAAGTAGGAACCGACGGAATGTTGACCCATCCATAGCAGGCTGGTACTGAAGTCAATCTATTGATCAGCTTCAGTAACACCAGCCTTTCAAGTTTTTTTTTTTTACACAATCATTGCCACTAGCTATAGTCGGCAGCAGTGATCATTATATTCTGATGGATGGGAAACTTCCCGCTGGCAAAACACAATAGCACAGCGGGAGGGATTGCTCCATAGACACAGTCAGTGATGATTGGGGAATCAAGTAGTTTTCTTTCCTTCAATCCATGTTTGAAAGAAAGAAAAGTGCATAATGTATGGCCAGCCTTAGGGAGAGCTTCAACAAGTGGAGCAATGGTGATAAAAGTACAACTGACAAAAGACTCTTGTCTCACCACCAACAAGAATTGAAGAGGTTTACTGAAGCATGTGAACCCAACTGGCATATGCCTAATGGATCTAGACAGGCAAAGGTTTATAAACATAATAACAATATGCGGCGCTACTCCTAAAAAAGCCCAGAAATGACCGGACTAGACAGTCTATTTAGTGTCCACTTCAAGCAGTAAAAAGAGCAAAGCTGTAGATCCGGAGAACCACCACCAGACACCCTGATCACACCGCCTCTTACCAAATGGAGATGATCCCCATTACAGAGATCCGATATGGCCAAATGATATGGAAGCCCAGGGCGATCCTCCTCCCGATATAACAGGATTCACAGATTCCACCACATATGTTTGTATAAAACAAAGAGCAGGACACTATCATAGTTCAGACTGTCAGAAGTTTATTACTGGCACAACAGATTAAGAACACTTACAATTTGGATGATAAAAGCAGACATCTCAGCAAATGAGCGGTGTTCCCCTCCGTGTGTCACGCTGTGTTCCACAAACCACCAGAAAGATGGCCGATGCGTCTCCTCCGTACCGGCGTGCATCACCGTGAGCACCACCCTTGGAGGAGACGCAGCGGCCATCTTTCTGGTGGTTTGTGGAACACAGCGTGACACACGGAGGGGAACACCGCTCATTTTCTGAGATGTCTGCTTTTATCATCCAAATTGTAAGTGTTCTTAATCTGTTGTGCCAGTAATAAACTTCTGACAGTCTGAACTATGATAGTGTCCTGCTCTTTGTTTTATACAAACATATGTGGTGGAATCTGTGAATCCTGTTATATCGGGAGGAGGATTGCCCTGGGCTTCCATATCATTTGGCCATATCGGATCTCTGTAATGGGGATCATCTCCATTTGGTAAGAGGCGGTGTGATCAGGGTGTCTGGTGGTGGTTCTCCGGATCTACAGCTTTGCACTTTTTACTGCTTGAAGTGGACACTAAATAGACTGTCTAGTCCGGTCATTTCTGGGCTTTTTTAGGAGTAGCGCCGCATATTGTTATTATCTTTACTTGGATCTGTTTACTATTCCGGATTTGTGTGGCTGCTTTCCGCCTCTTTTATATTACATTTATCCTATTATTTATGTGTTAGCGCAGCAAAATTGTCATTTAAAGTTTTATAAACACCTGGTGAGAGGATGTTTTCACAATCGTTCTCCGCAGGACTCTCCAAACAGCGACTCAAAGAAACACTAGACTTTCACCATCAGTTTAATGCCTATTATAGATCGGCTATGGAGGGCCGCCAACTTCATACATAAGCGTAAACCTTTTCTTCGCTTTTCTTATCAGCAGTATATCTATCAGTGTCAGCTGGCTTATGTATGAACTTGTCGAGATCCATTAGGCATATGCTGATTGGGTGCTCTGGTAAGCCTCTCCAATTCTTGTTGGTGGTGATACCCCTCACAGGGGTGACACCTGTTTGCGATTTTTGAAACAAGCGACCATCCTTTTCAGATCATTACCCTGGCGATTTGTCCTATCACACCTCCTGGGCTTCTTCACATGTTCCTGTTTATATTGCCCATTTAGGCACATTTGCTTTATTGCTGATATGGGACATTTACCATATGTGCCGAGGGTATTTAATGCAATAGACATTATGGTTTAATCACATTACAGATCAAGTGTGATTCTTTGTTTATTTTTATTTTTATATGTAATTTATCTACATGCATGTTATCAGTACTCATTCTAGACATTCATATACAGTCAGGTCCATAAATATTGTGACATCGACACAATTCTAATATTTTTGGCTCTATACATCACCACAATGGATATGAAATGAAACAAGATGCGCTTTAACTGCAGACTTTCAGCTTTAATTTGAGGGTATTTACATCCAAATCAGGTGAAAGGTGTAGGAATTACAACAGTTTTTATATGTGCCTCACACTTTTTAAGGGACAAAAAGTAGTGGGACAATTGGCTGCTCAGCTGTTCCATGGCCAGGTGTGTGTTATTCCTTCACTATCCCATTTACAAGGAGCAGATAAAAGGTCCAGAGTTAATTTCAAGTGTGCTATTTGCATTTGCAATCTGTTGCTGTCAACTCTCAATATGAGATCCAAAGAGCTGTCACTATCAGTGAAGCAAGCAACCATTAGTCTAAAAAAATAAAACAAACCCATCAGAGAGATAGCAAAAACATTAGGTGTGGCCAAATCAACTGTTTGGAACATCCTTAAAAAGAAAGAACGCACTGGTGAGCTCAGCAACACCAAAAGACCCGGAAAACCACAGAAAATAACTGTGGTGGATGACTGAAGAATTCTTTCCCTGGTGAAGAAAACACCCTTCACAACAGTTGGCCAGATCAAGAACACTCTCCAGGAGGTAGGTGTATGTGTGTCAAAGTCAACAATCAAGAGAAGACTTCACCAGAGTGAATACAGAGGGTTCACCACAAGATGTAAACCATTGGGGAGCCTCAAAAACAGGAAGGCCAGATTAGAGTTTGCCAAACAACATCTAAAAAAGCCTTCACAGTTCTGGAACAACATCCTATGGACAGATGAGACCAAGATCAACTTGTACCAGAGTGATGGGAAGAGAAGAGTATGGAGAAGGAAAGGAACTGCTCATGATCCAAAGCATACCACCTCATCAGTGAAGCATGGTGGTAGTAGTGTCATTGCGTGGGCATGTATGGCTGCCAATGGAACTGGTTCTCTTGTATTTATTGATGATGTGACCCCTGACAAAAGCAGCAGGATGAATTCTGAAGTGTTTCGGGCAATATTATCTGTTCATATTCAGCCAAATGCTTCAGAGCTCATTGGACGGCACTTCACAGTGCAGATGGACAATGACCCGGAACATACTGAGAAAGTAACCAAATCGTTTTTTTAAGGGAAAGAAGTGGAATGTTATGCAATGGCCAAGTCAATCACCTGACCTGAATCTGATTGAGCACCATCAATATTCATATATACTTTTGACACGTTCAGAGTGTAAAATTTTATATGATATAATTTGCACGGCATTCACAATAAGCACTGTGTATTCTATACATCCCCATATATCCTAGTTTATTCTATTAGCGCTGCATATATATATTTTTTAATTTTTCAACACACATTTGTCCTTTTGTGGTGCTGGCTGCTTTCTATTCACATTGGGACATTAGCGCTGTATTACTTTATATATTTACACTGTTTACCTATAGAAGAAGAAACTAAGTAATCTAGTGACGATGCTAAATGTTTTTACAACAGATTAATTAAATTATGACAAGTATAAAAAAATGTGCAAAATTTCAGTATTTATCAAAGAATAAGAGGTTACAGCTTCCTCATATAAGCTACCTTAGAAACCAATTAAGGAAGAACTTTTCAGCAGACAGGCAAAAAATATCCCTAATTTGTTAGTTTTTGTAAAAGTGCGTGATCATAACTAGACAGGATAGATGCTAACTAGGCCAGTTAATTATTGAGCATATGCAAAACTCTTACAGCTACTGCTCTTCCCTCCTCAGTGGAAATTCAAGACAAAATCTACCACATCCAAGTAACAACCAAACCATAGTTAGTTATCCAGTAAATATACTCATCTTTGGCAATGCTATATCCTTTTCATCCACCCAAAACCAAGCTGTCTTTGAAAAAAATAAACTGTTAGCAATATAACACATGGTGGCCTCCTCTTAGATAATGAATTACATTTAGACCTCCTTGTATGCCCTTATAAATATATTCATGTTAGGGAATTTTATGTTTAAAAACTGTGTGGCCGGGCAGCAGGCAAAACAAATAGAACAGCATCATGAGTAGAGCTTTTGATTAGGTCTAGAGAAAGGCAACAAAAATGATAAAAGGTCTGAGGAATAAAATTGATCAGGAAAGACTGGATGATAACAATATGTATAATATAATAATAAATACTGTATATGTCGTGTGGGGTGCGCTAAACAACAAATAAATAATGAATATATAACATATATCTATATGTGAACCAAATCAACAAAAGTAAATATATATAACATATATCAATCTGTGAAGCCAATTAATAATGCAAATCAATTGGTGCATAAACATAAAAGTTCATAAGTGTCCATAAATATTGTGCAGGTGAGTAGAATTGTATTCTATCCAAATAATACGTGTATCCACCACCGAGTGAAATTCATCCTTACCAAACGGAAATAAATAAGGTGCAACTATATTTTCTTGTGCTGAAAAATTATCCAATCTCCTTGTGAACATACACCACGTGTAAATCACCAAGAACTAGCCTCTTACCAGATGGTAATAGGTATGCACTTGTTCAGTGAAACCACCGCCTTGCTTCCTCTTTAAAATCCTGAAGTGGGATGTAGAACCGCTCTACCTTTCTTTCTCCACTAGATGGCAACGAGTACCAGCAAGAAACACAGCCTCATCCTTCTTTACAAGCTCACAAAACCACCGTGTATTAAAGGAAAAAGAAGGACTAATAGTGTATTACCCTTGAGATTTATTCAAAAAACAGTTGATAATGCACTTACAATTAGATGTCTTGTATTCAGCATAAACATAGGCATACGAATTCCTGCAAAGGCTTGCGGCCGGCTGCAGCACGGACCGCAAGTTGTGTGTGACGTGTGCGCCTCCTAATCTGACCGGTTTCTTCCCATAGGACTTCTACTGAGACAGGAGTACTGGCGCATCGTCACTTCCACTTTATTTATACAGGTGGAAGCAGATTGTCTAACTTCCGGTGTCTGCAGAGCAGGTAGTATAAAAACATCGATCCATAGCCCATCCTGGTGACACAGGAAGTAAACACCTCACTTCCTGTCTGCACAGGAAGCAAACACTTTACTTCCTGTCTGCAGAGCAAGTGTCTGCAGAGCAGGTATGCTTTGGAACTTCTGGCTGATAGCAATTTAAGGCAAATTACTTAAATATGGGTAACTTTCCTTGTGTTAAAAGGAATGTATAAAAACATACTTTATTATTTGTTAAAAACAAATGTATAAAAACATTGATCTGTGGCACATCCTGGTGACACCGGAAGTAAACACTTTCCTTCCTGTCCTACAACACACTGCTTTAGGAGCATAGTGGGAAAGGGGTGACACCGGAAATATGTGTGTAATAAAATGTATTGAACTATATTAAACCATATGCTCCAATACAAATTTAAAATAAATGTTAAAAGATAACTAAAATATATGTGGGGATCAACAGTTATTAATGTGTGCGTTTATGTCCCACTCTATGTTGAGTCCCCGGGGTCTGGAGCAGCCGAGCTCATATATCCAGAAGGTTTCCCTCCTGGATATAGACCTCCTCAGATTGCTCCCCCTCCAGTGTGGTGTATATTTCTCAATAACGATGATTTTTAACCTCTTGGGATTTTTTCTGTGACATTGGGCGAAGTGTTGGGATACACTATGCCCAGGAAAAGCTTTGTGTATGTTGGTCAGATGTTCTCCAATACGTATGGCGGCAGTACGTATGGTTCTTCCAACATACTGGTAATTGCACTCACACTGTAAAAGGTATACAACCCCTTTCGTATGGCAGGAAATAACATTTCTAATGGGGTACTCTTTACCTGTCACAGTTGAATGAAATTTATTAGTCCTGATAGTTTGAGCTTCTTTACACACTCTGCAACTCCTGCAGGGAAAGAAGCCCTTCATATCAGGAAAACATTTTGGGATGGTAGGAGGATCAATGGGATTGGGGGCTACCAGGTCTCGTAAGTTCTGTGCCTTCCTGTAAATGATAGGTGGAACTTCTGGTAGCATGGGTCCTAAAATTTTATCTTTCTGTAGGACTCCCCAGTGTTTCCGGAATACATGATTTAGCCACTTGTAGTTTTGTGAGAATCTCCTAATGAAAGCAAATTCAAACTTGGAACTGGTTTTTCCTGGGTTCTGAACTTCCTTAGGTTGTATCAAACTTCTTTGCTCAACTAACTCCAGGGTCTGAATTTCTTTCTCTAGCACTTCTGGTTTGTAGCCTTTTTCCAGAAATTTTTCTTTCAGGACCATAGCTTGTTTCCGGAATACTTGCCTGTCGGTACAATTCCTTCTGACTCTTCTGAATTGTGATTTGGGTACAGATCTGAGCCAGGCTGGATGGTGACAGCTGTCCAGGGCTATAAAGCCGTTCCTATCAGTCGGCTTATAATAGGTATGGGTGGAAAAACTGGAACCTACCCTGGATATGACTAGGTCCAAGAAGTTCTGACTGAGGTCTTGCTAAATTCATAAGAAAACCTGATCCCCCAATTATTACAATTCAGATCTCTCATGAACCTTCTCAGTGAATCTTCTTCTCCCTGCCATATTAACAGCGTGTCATCTATGTACCTTCTCCACATAACCAGTTGCCTGGGTCTGTTGGAATAAGTGTTTCTATCTTCCCACAGTGCCATAAATAAATTGGCTAAGCTGGGGGCAAACTTGGCCCCCATAGCTACGCCCATTTTCTGTAGGTAGAACTTTTCGCCATAATAAAAATAGTTGTGCTCCATGTCGAAAATGAGTAGATCCAGGATGAACTTCTTCTGGTCCATCGGTATTTCCTAATCAGTGTCCAAGAAAGTGCATACCGCTTTATATCCTATCTGGTGGGGTATCACGGTATATAAAGATGTCACGTCTGCAGTGACCAGCAGTAGGTCTCCCTCCACCTCTAATTGTGTCACTTCCTGGATACATTGAGCTGTATCTTTAAGATATGAAGGGGTTTCTTGGACCAGGGGTTGCAGAAAGTGGTCCACATACCTTCCAATCCTGGAGGTAACGGAATTGATTCCGCTCACTATGGGCCTCCCAGGTGGTCTAGTGAGGCTTTTATGTACTTTGGGAAGATAATATATGGTCGGAATCCTGGGAGCCAAAGGTACCAAGAATTCCTTCTCTTTTTTATTTATAATACCTTCCTCGTAACCTTTAGTCACTATTTTCTCCAACTGTTTCTTATATTTGAAGGTGGGGTCTTTTTTCAAAACTTCATAGGTGCCATTATCAGATAACAACCTCTCCATTTCTTCAGTGTATTGTTCCTTATTGAGAAGAACGATACCCCCACCTTTATCAGCCGGTCTTATCACAAGGTTTTTATTCTCGCAAAGGGATTTCACACCTTTTTTCAGATCTCTCTGCGGTTGTGATTTAAATTCCTTCTCTTCCAATTCCTTTAAAACTAGGTCCTTAAAAATGGTCACATGGTGACTCTGTACTCCTTGGGGGTTAAATAAGGAAGCATTCCTAAGACCTGTTGGAATGGAAGTGGTGGATGTATAAGAAACATGATTTCTTTCATAAGCATTGGACAAAAAGTGCCGCTTGACATTCAATTTTCTCACATACTTGTGGATGTCAATAAAGGTTTCGAATTTATTCAATTTTTTTTTGGAGCGTACTTGAGCCCTTTATTGAGGGTATGCTTTTCGGAGTTCGTCAATGTGATCCCACTGAGATTAAAAATTCCATTGGTTTCTACATTGAGCTTCCGATTGGATCCCCCTCTACAGCCCCTTTTCACTTTTTTCGGTTCCCTTTTTTGGGACCCTGGCCTAAAAAATTCTTCTTTTTGGCACTGATTGGAGTCTTCTGTGGAGGTGTTTCTCTCTGATCATTTCTCTCCTCGTATCTCTCATGTCTAAGAGGCTCATACCTGTTATGAGAACCAGTAGGATAAGGTCTAGGTGTATGTGGAGTGTCCAAGTAGTTTCCCATGTAATCTACTTGCACTCTTCTTGGAGATCTCGATCTGGAACGTCTCCAAGTCCTTTCAAATGAAGGATGACGATTTTTTTGATCCCTTGATCTTGAGCGTCTCCGCGTCCTATCAGATGAGGGATGACGATATTCGTATTCCCTCCTATAATCTTGTACTTTAGGACGTCCTTTTTCATTATCACCTTTCCCTTTTTTTTACTTTTTTTCTGGTTATTAGATACATTTTCTTTCAAAGGCTTGAGCTTTATATTCTCTTTCGGCTTTTCTTGAGAATTCTCAGTTCTTTTAACTGGCCTACTAGGTTCTCTAGAAGTAGAGGCTATAGCTTCTACTTCACTGGCTCCTTCCTCCATAGGGGCCAGTTCACCATTAAGGATCTCTCCTCCTTCTAGAGCATTTTGCCATTTAAATACTCTAGAGGTTTTATAGTCCTCAAGATCTCTAAAGAACTTTTTCCTCTTCTTGATCTTTTGTTCTTCTTCCTCCATCGCCATAATTTCTCTCAACTCGTGATTGTAAATTTTATACGCCTCCTCCTGCATGGAGGGCAATAATTTTTCTTTTATTTCCAAAATCTCCTTATTTAATTTCAGTACTTTTTTTCTCTTCTTGTCTATTAAAAAATTTAGGAGGCTAATGCCGGCCCCGTTGAAAAATTGTGACCACTCTAATAGGTCCGGGTCTCCTTGGTCTGGATAGACATTCCATCTCAGACTCCTTGGGACCATTTTTTCTTCCACGTATTTTTCTAAAAAGGCAATATCCCATGAGGCATGTAATTCCGCCACCATCACATTTTTTAACCTCATAAATACACCTCTTAGATCGGAAACTTCCGATGGTTTTTTATCAAAAACCTCTTCTATTGCAAGTTTGCGCTTGCTATGATACTCAAAGATATCCATCTTATACTATCTGCTGCAACTCAATAAGATATTAAAGAATGTTGTAAGGGGGGATGGGTGCACTGATAGTGTGTTGAAGCTGCTCCCGGTATTCAGTGCTTTTGAATATAGATAAATGTATATGTGGTGTGGGGTGCACTAAACAACAAATAAATAATGAATATATAACAATAATAAATACTGCACATCATAGTGATAGTAAACTCAACATAAAATAAGGTCTGCTGGTATCGACAGCAGGGTTTGCTCTTGGGATACGGAACTGGCTAAAAGGCCGTGTCCAAAGGGTGGTAATAAACAGCGCATACTCAGACTGGTCTGAGGTAGTAAGCGGGGTGCCCCAGGGCTCAGTCCTGGGACCAACCTTGTTCAATTTATTCATAAACAACATTGAGGACGGGATCAGTAGTTCGATATCAGTTTTTGCAGATGACACAAAATTGGCCAGGGCAATAACTGCACAGCATGAAGCAGATATCCTACAGGATGACCTGGACAAAATAACGGAGTGGGCAACGACATGGCAAATGAGGTTTAACATGGAGAAGTGTAAGGTTTTGCACTTGGGGACTAGAAACATAAAAACACAATACACGTTAGGAGGGGAACCCTTGGGGGAATCAAAAATGGAGAAGGATCTGGGAGTCTTGGTTGATGATAGATTAGGCAACAGCATGCAATGTCAAGCGGCAGCTGCCAAAGCCAGCAGAATATTAGCATGCATAAAAAAAGGGATGTATTCCAGAGATAAGACTATAATCTTTCCACTTTATAAAACTCTGGTCCGACCGCATCTGGAGTATTCTGTCCAGTTCTGGTCGCCAGTCCTCAGGAGGGATGTGTTGGAGCTGGAGAGAGTCCAGAGAAGGGCAACTAAACTGATTAGGGGATTGGAGGACCTTAACTATGAAGAGCGTCTGCAATGGCTCGATTTATTCTCCCTGGAGAAGAGACGTCTGAGGGGGGACATGATAACAATTTATAAATATCTTAATGGGGATCTCAGCTTAGAAAAAAAGCTGTTCATTCGAAGGGATTGCATGAGGACTCGAGGACATACAATGCAATTAGAGGAGAAGCGTTTTAACCTCAGGCAACGAGGGGGGTTCTTCACTGTTAGGGCTACAAGATTGTGGAATTCTCTACCACAAGAGGTGGTTTCTGCAGGAAGTATGGTGGCTTTCAAAAGACTCTTAGACTTACATCTCAAGGATCAGGACATTAAGGGCTATGTGAGATGATTACAGCCACACACACCTACACAGGTTGAACTGAATGGACTATTGTCTTTATTCAACCTCACCTACTATGTAACTATGTAACATTTTTACCTACAGGTAAGCTTATAATAAAGCTTACCTGTAGGTAAAATTAATATCTCCTAAACATGCACCATTTAGGAGATAACAAGCAAACACAGGGGCGCACCGGCCTAGTGCATTATTCTTTGGAAGGTTTATTTTAAAGAAAAGTTTAAAAATGCTCACAAATGAGTTCTTGATAAAAGCATATCACACAAGGAACGCAGTCCTCAGCATAGGGGTCCGAGGGTGATTCGTGCCCTGTGTTTGCTTGTTGTTTACAGTGTTTCCAGACTACCCTGGTCGTTCAAGGGGCAGCAAGGCTGTAGTGTTTTTCCTGGGTTGTCGTGTCCATAGCTCCAGAAACAGCTGCAAGATCCCAATAGAGGTGGACAAGAGAATACACCACTCTGAGCACAGGGAACTGGTGCTTTGCACCAAACTTTTATGTACGGCTACCATTTAGGAGATATTCTAGCAAGCAGCAGCCAGTGATGTCACCAGCGCATGCGCTCTGAAGGAACGGCAATCGCAGGAGTGATGTTACATAGTTAAATAGTTTGTGAGGTTGAAAAAAGACATCAGTCCATCCAGTTCAACCTATGATGTGTGTGTGTGTTTGCTGTTAACCATACATTGTATACCCCTGTATGTTATGGTCTTTAAGGTGCCCATCTAATAGTTTTTTGAAACTATCAATGCTCCCTGCTGATACGACTGCTTGTGGAAGAGAATTCCACATCCCCACTGCTCTGACAGTAAAGAACCCCTTAAGTATTTTTAGCTTAAACCGTTTTTCCTCAAGTTTTAGTTAGTGGCCACGTGTCTTATTGTATTCCCTTTCTCTGAAAAGTTTGTTCTTTATGCTAGGGTCGCCAGTACAGTATTTATACATTGTTATCATATCCCCCCTCAATCGTCTCTTCTCCAGAGAGAATAAGTTCAGTGCTTGTAGTCTTTCCTCATAGCTGATGTCCTCCATTCCCCTAATTATTTTTGTTGCCCTTCTCTGGACTCTCTCCAGTTCCAGCACATCCTTCCTGAGGACCGGTGCCCAGAACTGGACAGCATACTCCAGATGTGGCTGGACCAGAGTGGCTCAGCAAATCAAGCGGCCGCAGCCCACGAACCTGGAAGGAAGACTAGTTCAGGATGGAAGCCTCTTCAGTGGTGACAGTGTGCCACCTCGTTTCAAGGTAAGTCTTTCATAATTTGCTACTATGCAATGCATACTAGCACATTATGCCAGGGAGAGTTTTTTATTGTTTTTTTTTTTTTTACCCAATGTCTACTACTGCTTTAAGTGTGTGAAAAAGGTTCAGGAGGGCAGTATATTCAATATAAAGCTAAGATCAAAAACATGGTGATATGACCTCAAACTAGCATAAGGAAAGTTCAAAACTAGTTTTAAGAAGTAAAGGAAAGGGAAAGAGAGGCGTCAGGTACAACAGGTGCAATAAAATTGATTAAAAATGTATTAAAATAATTTCCCTTTGGGATTAATAAAGTATTCTGATTCTGATTAAATAAAATTTCATAAAAACAATATATTATGCACTCACAAAAGTCTCTGAGTGGTAGGTATGTAAACAAGTCCACAGCCAACACAGTATGGTCTTTCCCCAGTCCTAGCTGCTGTGACCACTGAAGCGCTGTGGAAAGCCAGTACACAGATCCAAAGAGCCTCCATAGGAACTCCTGTGAACAGTCAGAAGAGCTGTTAGATAATGGAGGATGCTGTGATCACTCAGGAACGGGTTTTAGAGACCTAGCCCTGCCTACTTCATCAGCCCAGGTAGATGTCCATACTGTGTTGGCTGTTTACATGCCTACCACTCAGAGACGTTTGTGAGTGCATTAAGGATTGTTTTTATGATATTTTATTTCATGCAAATTTTACTGCACCAGCAGCTGCTTGGCGCCTCTCTCTCCCTTCTCTTTCCTCCCTTACAGCGTTTGGATTCCCAGCCCGATTGAGGAGGCAGCCTTTTATAGCCAACTGAGCTAGTTAACAATTGATTCATTAAAGCCCGTACTTCCAGGACTGTTGTTTTACTTTTTTCTACACATTGCATCTTTTAGTGTTCATTCTGATTACCTTTGACAGAGTTTTGGCAGCTTTGGCATCTTTTTTCTTCCAGCTTGCATTTACTGCTGCTTCTGGCCATTCCTTAGCACCACTCCATAACCCCCATACACTATCTAATTTAGATTGGATAGACAATTGGTTTTTGATCTTCCAGCAAGTGTAGTGCTGAGTATATATGTTTGTTCTTGTTCCAACAAAAGTAGAAAAGGAGTTAACAGTAAGCAAATTAAACATACTTGCGATACACATAGATCTATACTCTTCAACAGGGTTTCTCAACCAGGGTTCCATGGATCCCCAGGGTTCCTCCAGACGTTTCTCTGGGATTCCTTGAGCAATGAACAATTTCTTCCTCTCAGATATGTTCCCACTGACACCATTGATCCTTTTGCTATCTGTAAGGGGGTCCTTTTTCCCAATGACCACAAGTGTATTGAGCATTCTTTCCCCTGACCATCACACTAATGTTTCTCGAGTTCGAGATATAGTCATTTTTAGCAGGGATTCCCTGAGACCAGAATATTAGTTTAACGGGTCCTCTGTGTTGGAAGGGTTGAGAAAGGCTGCTCTACAAAAAGGTTTCAAAAATAAAAATGGGCAGACTTGCTGAACCACTTTTCTTTTTCTGCAAATCTATCTTCTGTGTTCTTAGATTATCTTACCAAAGCTTACGTGCTATAATAATATTATATAAAGTATACAGTATTAATATACACAAAAAGGGAAATATATTTACTGTAGATGTCTTTGCCTATACTGTACCAGTTTTAAAGGCAAAAAACACATTCGGATACGAATTATGGGCTTGTTGCCCTGATGAACAATAGTAAACAGATGGTGCGGAAAGCAATCAAAAGTTCTATTTAGCCAACACACATGTTGTAACAAGCACTTTAATGTCCATTGCCAAGCAATAGTTAGAAGCTTGTTAATGCATTGGAAACAGCATACTTGACTTGACTTGCACCTTACTTGAACAGAACTAAAATATGAATCAGATTTGGTAAATTCTGTAAACTAATGGAAGTGAGTCAGTACAGGACAGCTACTATGTCTGCATCAATGGCTCTCACCAGGCAATGTATTTTACACAGCAAGCTGTTAAACTATTTTATCGTTTTCATCAAGCTGTCATATAGCTTTGACAAAGAGCAGTTTACTACCTTAAATGTAATAGTAAATACACACAATTTTTTTTTTTAACCTGTCACTTTGACTGCCTATATATTTAACCACTGTCAACTGCAAACATTCAATGCATATATAAGCAATTGTATAGACAGAATGTTTTCACACATGAAGACACAGAATTTTTCAGCAATAGCTTTAATCTCATCTTTTGCATGAAAGATTTTCGCCTCTTTCATAATTGAATAACCATATTTTCTACTGCACTTAGAAGGACAAATAGCTTCTTCTCTGATATGAACCAGAAATAGAGACAAAACTTGGAGAAGCCTATTCACAGTCTTCATCTGAATATTTAGCAGCTGGATCTTAATGGAAACCTGGGCCAAAAGCGGTATTAAACCCAAAACCAGAAATTTAACATATTGCAGATCACCAATCATTAGATGTGCTGGCTGCATTTGTTTTCTTTTTTAGGCTTTTTATCCCTCTGTTTTCACATAGTGATCTGGCCAGTAACACACCTGTATTAGGAGGCCTACATTCTGAATAAAAGCACACAGAAGAATTGCTAAGCCAGGGGAAGGGGAGTATTAGATGCACTAGCAGATTTAGATACACTAACAAATTGAAGCCAACCTCCAGCTCCACGCTGCAGTTACACAAGCACTTACAGGAACCTTATTTTGGGATAAAGATTTTACATGAATAAATTAAAGCTGATCATTGTAACCCTCTTTAACTGCTACATTTGCAGAACAGATGGTTCTGTTGAAAAATAACAGACTTACTGGCTGGATTGCCAGATGAATGTAAAGGAAAGAAGCCTAAGGCCCTGTTCACACCTGAGCGTTTTTCAGCTTGTAAAGCGCTCATCTCAAAAGATCCAAAACGCCCAACAAGCAAAATCCCATTCATTTCAATAGCCATTGTTCACAGTTTGTCGCCTAAAGCTAAAAAAAGTACATGAGCTTCTTTTTTGGCAGATTACAAGCGTTTTTGGTCAGATGTCAATGCCTGCCTCCAAGCACCTGCAAAAATACGCACAAAAAACACCTAAAAAACGCCTGAAAAAAGCCCCAAAAAACAGAAAAAAAAAAAAAAAAACGCCTGAAAACTATACGCTCAGGTGTGAATGGAGCCTAAAAAAGAAAACTAAGAATTGGTAAGCTGCGAAATAATAAATGTTTGCTTTTGGGTTTATTACTGCTTTCAATAAAGATGTAGGAGGCCCTTGCTGATCTTGTTTGGAAATTGCTATTTGTTTATTTCTAGCTTTCATACTTTCTCAGTCAAGTGTGCAGCAAATGGAGTCATATGGAGTCATAAAAAGGTTAGAACATCTAACCTGCATGCCTGCTCCAAATCAGTTACATAAAAAGTATTGTTGATTTGGAAGGATAATAAAGCCTCGTAAAAACTACTAGCTGTTAGTACAGCAATCTCCCCTGCTGTTCTATTGTGTTCTGATAGGGGGAAAGCCCCCCCACCACCACCACCAGAACACTGCTCTTTTTTTGGTCATGACCCTGTCAGATCGGCTGCCGTACACATGGGTCGAATGTCGGCCCTGTGTACCCTTGTGTACTAGGCCTAATGCAACTATCATTTTCAAGAGAGGCCAGCAATGGCAGCCTGTATGTTTTAGTATGCCAAGTTTTCCTTTTAAAGGAGAAGTATGGCCAAAGATTTATTGGCTGTACTTTTCCTATGGATCACAGGAGTGCAGTTTGTTTTGCACTGCTGTGATCCGTTTTCAGCTGAAGTCCACTGTCAGCTGACGTCACAGAGCCAGTCCAGGCTTTGAAACCATATGGATGGTATCCCCCAGAAGCCTGAATCGGCACCTGACTCAGCCTCTGAGCGATCCATCGATAGCCTGAGCCAGCCGCTCCTGCGCCCTTCACAGCCCAGCGCTCCAGTGAGTGCTGGAGAGGAGAACAGATAGCCACTGACTAACAGTCATGGCTCTCTACTCAGAGCGGAAGGGGAGAACTGAGCAATCAGCAGTTTTGATCACTCACTTCTCACTACAGGGGTGGCGGGGGACAGATGCAACACCTAGGTCAGTGATGGCCAACCTTGGCACCCCAGATGTTTTGAAACTACATTTCCTATGATGCTCACTTACACTGCAGAGTACATGAGCATCATGGGAAATGTAGTTCCAAAACAGCTGGTGTGCCAAGGTTCACCATCACTGACCTAGGTAAATATAGATGTGTTTTTTTTTTTTATGTTTGGTATCCGCCCAAAAGCCTGGATTGGCACCTGCCTCAGCCTCTAAATGATCTGCCGAGAGCCTGAGCCAGCCACTCCCGTGACCCCTGCAGCCCAGCACTCCAGTGAGTGCTGGAAGGGGGAACAGATAGCCACTGACTAATAGTCACGACTCTCTACTCAGAGAGGAGGGAGAGAACTGAGCAATCAGCGGTGTTTGATCGTTCAGTTCTCACTACAGAGGCGGCTAGGTGAGTATAAATGTGTTTTTTTAAACCCTCAACTTCTCTTTTGAATAAAGCTTTTGGGAACCCCCATTACCAAACTTCCATTCTGCACTAGGCACCCTCCTAAGTTGACTTATGACTCTCTAGATTCCAAGTAGCAGATGAGATTCTCCATGTAGGAATAAGGAAATGTCCACATAAATATAAAATGGATTAGGACAGGTCCTAACTTTCTACGTTTTTTTTCTAACTTTAAAAACCTTGGAGCTTTCTTTGTAAATCATGTATTATATGAATTGTTTTTTTGTTGTTGGAAATTATAATCACATTTCTGTACTGGGGTGGTAGGTTAGGACAACAGTCAAAGCTGTTAGTTTGCTTTGCTGGGAGCCCTGGTTTTATTCCCCACTAAGGCACTTTCAACAGTTTAAAAAAACTGATTTTGCCAATCTTCCTATTCAGGCAAAGAACCATCCCCTGCCCCCCCCCCTCCCCCAACACCCACATGTATACCTACCCACAGCATGCTTCCCACCTCTCCAATGCTCCACTAGAGCCTTCTGTAAATACTTAGCACTTTCAGGTGTGGAGGAACATAAGACCTCCTTCCAGGATGCAGTGCTCAGGACTAAGCAGCCATTCACCAGACCTTTGTCACTTGATGAGGAAGAGAGAGAATTTAACCCTGCATAAGCTCCAACACCATCTGACATAAAGTTTACACAGGGTTAATACTTACCAGCTGTAACAGAGGAACATAGTGGCAGAGAAGTGTGAGGAAGATGTTTTAGCAGGTGGGGGTTTCTCTTAGAAGATAACTCCGAGTTCACAAAGTGACAAAGGCTCCCCCTGCATTCGTGCATGTTTCATTCTTCTGCTTCCATTTTCTCCAAAAATCCAAATCAACCTGGTTGTATAACCGACTGACCTTATACAGCCCTTTTTGCATGTGTACTCATAGCTCAAAAGTGTATTGTATATATGTCTAAAGGGAGAGCCATGTAGTTAAGCTATGCCAAGAAGAACTTAAAGGGGAAGTCCACCCTAACACTAAAATTGCTACATCTACAGGCATCCATGATCTTAGACAAACCCATCTAACCCTGTAAAGAAGAAATCAGTATACGTACCTCTTCTGCAGCCAATCCAGTCCGGTCTCCAGCAGCAGAAGCTCTGCAGAGGACAAAGCCAACATTGAATGGGAATTGACGTCACCCATAGAGTTACTATGGGGCTTCCGTTGTCAGCTGTGTCCTCTGCACCTGTCTCCGCTGACATATCAGCGTAGGACTGGATCGGAGCAGCTTCAGGAAAGGTATGTATACTGATTTCTTCTTTACAGGGCTAGATAGGTTCGTTTTCGTGGATGTCTGTAGATGTAGAGATTTTAGTGTTAGGGTGGACTTATGTTTTAAGGACATAGCATAGATACACAGGACAGGCATGGAATAGATAAAGATTAGATATATTATTAAAATGTTTAGTCAAAGGATAATTTAAAAAAATAAAGCAATCCATAATATTGGTCATAACAATGATTAATATAATGTATAAACACATTATTAAACATACACATCTATGCAAGCTTACACAGAACCTTTGATATTACCAATTACTACAAAACATAATTGTACCATTCATGCTGTACTAAGCATGCATGCACATGCACCCATTAGCATTGAAAGACAACCAGTTTACATAGTCTAGTCACAACCTTACATGCATACAGCATTAGTGGGCAGGATCTGCAAAGAGTTATGCTAAGTTATAAAACACCTACAGAACACAGTACCTCCTGTACATTGCAAAAGTGACCTTTCATTGTACCTGATCCTACACAAGACTGTTGTGCTGCCCTACTGGCCCTACTGAAATTTTAAAGTGTTACTAAACCCCAGACCCTGCATTTACTATATCTGGTCTCCCACATTACACAGAACATAGCACTGCAATTATTTTAGTAAATATAAACTGCTAAATACCTTTTCTCATAAGCAGTATTTAGCAGTTTTTTTTACTTCTATCAGTGTCCTTCAGAGCACTGGTTAAAGCTTAAATGTGTTTTCATTCTACTCTGACTGTCCTATGGGGCTACATGACCCCTGACCTCTCTCTCTGTCTGGAGAGTGCTGATTGGCCCTGCGCCAATCACATGCACCTCCCAAGAAAATAAACTCTCTAGCAATACACAACAAATTGAGCATGTGCAGAGAGCCTCCAACACTGTACTATCTCCTAGGACAGGGATCCTCAAACTGTGGCCCTCCAGCTGAACAACACATCCCATGAGGCATTGTAAAACTCTGACATTCACAGACATGACTAGGCATGATGGGAATTGTAGTTCCTGAACAACTGGAGGGCCATAGTTTGAAGACCCCTGTCCTAGGAGATGGATTGGGGACTGTGAAAAAGGGGAGGGTCAGAGAAGACAGGATCAAAAGGCCTTTTTACACAATGCGGAGGATTAACCCCTTAGGTTCCAGAGTGATTATAACAAGCAGGCTTTACTGCATATATAAACTGATTTTACTGTTGTGGGTTTAGTAACACTTTAACTTGCTGAATTAACATTTGTGTATTTCAAATTCAGTGTATTTAACAGGATCAGCAATGTGCCCTTTCTTTCTTCCTCTTGCAACTAACAGACCATAACAATTTTCAAAGTTAGATTTGCATATTTCATATACATTGATTGCATTATAGCTGAATAAAGATTAATCTGCTTATTGCTAAGCATTAAACACAGAGCTTTGCAGCTTGCATATAAATGACTTGAATTACAGTTCTCTTCAGTACAAAACACAGACAGCTAAGGTCAAAGACTAAACTGCCAGCAACACGTTATTCATTGTAAATATGGATACATTTTACAATTAGGTTTTTAAAATCTGTATGTATGAGACAAGCCAACTGACTTTCTGATTGAAGTTGTCAATAATGCAGTCAACCACACAGGAGAAATATCAGGGGACTATGTTACAATGTAATAACAACATCTGAAGAACAAATTTACTGCTATTCATGAATTAAAGTGAATTAGAAGTTTCTAAATGGCCATCTATGACAAAAAGCAGATACCTAATGGTGCCTGCAGGTCAACTAAGTTTCTCAAATAGAGCTTGCGGATGTCCCACATTCCAAGGATGCTCTAGTATTCAAATATCGGCCAACCTTCCTGATTAAGAACATGCTTTGGACCACCTCTCTCACCTTCTACTCTACATTACTGGTCCGCTGTTATGATGTAAAGTCTCAATGGTCAATACTGTATTGCAAGAGCTGGCAGTTTCGGATTTTTAAGCAGTAAATCTAATTATTTTTGCAGACTTTTAGAGACTTGTGGAACTCAAACACCCAGAAAGTGTAGGCACCATTATGGGGCAGTCTACAAACTGTATTGTCATATCATGTTAATTGTAATTTCACTTTTCTTGTAATGCTAAGATGAAAAATTAAGGTCAAGAATGGGTTATTTCAGATACTGGGGTTTATTTACTAAAGCCAATTAAGCTGTTCATCTCGCAAGGGAATTTTTACTTTGCAAGATAATTTTCCCTTAGCTTAGCGAATGAGATGAAACTCTGCTAACTTCCATCATCCAATCATGTGCAAGCAAAAAATGGTTAATTTTTTAAAATTTTTGTTGTTGTTTTACATGCACATGATTGGGTATTCTTTGCAATGTGAATTTTTACCGCATTCACTAAGCTAAGAGAAATTTCCAATGCAAAGTCAAAAATTCCATGGGAAATAGAGCAGCCTACTTGCCTTTAGTAAATCAACCCCACTTACTCTTGAGTTTAATTTCAAATACAAATTAGTCAACTATATGCAGCTAAGTGAGCAGCAGTCAATATCAACAAGGGGCTTGGTTACATCATCTGTTGCTTCTGCTGACTGCCTATTTTAACCATAGCAAAGTATTATGGGAATTAAGTTCTTTCAGTTAGCACTGACATACCAAGTGGGATGATTATAATTTGAACTGTCCTTGGACAACTTTATTTTTAAAAAAAGAATTAAAGCCTAATTGATGCATCGGCTTTTTGTCAAGTCATTAACAGATTGTCTGTGACTGATTGTTTTTTGCCACTTTCTTAATATACCCTTTTTTCTTAGTACAAAATGCTCCTTCCTGCCTTCTTACTACAATTCACTGTGCAAGCAAAGCTGAGTGACAATCACACCCATCATCACAAGAGTTCTCACACAGACTTGTATTGCAGAAGAAGAGAAGGTGTGTCTGACCAGGTTGGTTACTGAGAGCTGATTATTGAGAGCATGGGGTCTAAAGTTGGGTACACAATGATAGCGGCACAATTAATAGATCAGCGCTTGCAGCCATTGGCTGCAAACACTAATTGGATGCTGGTTTTCCAGCATGCTTCTTCAACAAAAGTCGTTTATTAAGCTGTACACACTGACCGAAGCGTGGCCGGTTCCTGCCGAATAAGCTATTTTTCAGTCCATGTGTACCCGGCTTTACTCATGCATATTGGATTTCACAATAATACTTAGACACTCTGAACTACTGCTGTAACAGTGAGTTTGTTAGTATAACATCTATCTGACTTCATATCCATTTCTGTGCTTTCAACTGGGCTTAAAAAAAGATAAAGCTAATGATGATAAATTAGAATTTAAAGCAATTAGTATTCCTATACATAAGCTCAAATAGGCTGAAAGTACTGCTCAAATGAATACTGCCATAGTTCAAAATTGGTCATGTGTTCATTTATGTATGCACCTCTAAATCTCTGCATTCTTGGAGAAATATGAATTACCATAGTAAAGCATTTTATGGGGAATGCATCATTTTTTCCTACCTGCAGGTAATGGTATCCTCGCTCTTTCGCCTTGGCCTCCTGAAGCATTAGCATCTTGTCTTGATGATGACTGCCTGAGCTTGGATATGCTTCCCGTGCCTGACTGACGGTCATTGTGTGCCATGTGCTCCTTTTAAGTGTTTGCCCATCTAGGGACATTGACATCCCAGCACAGGCCAAGCATTTTCCATCCCCGCCTCCACTCTTTAGACTCTTCAAGGTTAAGTCTCTGAAGGCACTTTCAGGAGTGTCCACTCCAAAGGGAGCTCCATGCTCCATGGCATGACGTGCCGACACCAGAAAACTGCTGTCGCTGTCAAGGTTATCATCAGAGCTCCACCACCCTGCCATCTTTGATCGGTGCTTAGGATCTGACTTGCGGTCTTTGCTTTTGCTTCTCTTACTGTGACGAGGCTGGGAGTGCTGGTAGCCTTCTCCTCCTCCACGTCCTTCATATCTTGTACCATTGTATTCCCTCTTAGAGGGTGTCTCCAATGAGTGGGATTTAGCAAACAGCTTTTGTACTGAGTGCACAAGGTGGCGAATGCGACTTGGACTCTCACTACGTTGCTCTGTCGTGCTGGTACGTTGGTACTGCAAGGTGTGGAAGCCATCATGATGTAGGGGTAGCTGTTTCTCAAACTGGTCCAACAATGTAGGGGGCAAGCGGTTGATCTTGCTGGAGGTGTGGGCAATGGCGGCCATACATTCATCACAGTCGAACTGTTGGGGGTTGTGGTGCATTCTGGGGTAAGTACCACCACTGGAGGACCGTGGCTCTGGCATACTCACAGGACCACCTGGACAATCTTGTGTCACAGCAGCACTCCGAGGAGGACAATAGTGCAGATCAAGAGAACAAGACTCAGAGGCGCTGCGTGGATAGGACTTGTGGAAATCTGGGATGTGATGAGGGAAATCCAATACTCTCTCTCTGCCTTCGGGGATGCAGTAACATGGAGGCTGTGACTGGCTGCCTTCCCCATGGTAACCTTTCATCCTGTTAATACTGAACAAACGGCATCTTTCCTGCCATTCCCAGCTCTCTGGGTCTACCTGAAATAACAAAAAAAAATACATCTGTCATAATATCTTAACAAAGACACAATTTAGACTGTTGTTAAATAGAACAGCTATGTTACGAAGAATGATTTTTACAGTAAATTTAAAAAAGAAAAGTTTGCAAACTAGGTACCTTACTGCCATCAAAATCAAAATTAGAATACATTTTTACCTACTTCCCTGTTACTTAAATTACCCCTACTGAAATAAATAACAGTATTTACAATTGCCCTGCAGTTCTGGCACATTACCCTTACAGTTAGTAACCTTTTTAGAAAGTATCAATACGAAGAGGAAATGTTTGTGTAACATCCTGCCAAAGGCAGCATTTAATACTCTTTTTCTGCCTGGAGTCCTTAAACATCCTAGAAAATTGGCTTTTTCCATAATAGATCTCTTTTCTGTTGTAGCACTAGGCAGAAAAGGTATGGAATGCGAACCTAGATGTCTCATATTTTACAAAGCCTGTCTTGTAATCCTACCTTAATTGTGGTCTTAATAAAGCAAAATGACTGTGCAGCCTTATCTCAGCGATTTTGTTTTAAATAAAATGACTAATCCAAAATGTGACTGACTTGTGCTGATGATATTTAAATGTTAAATGGAAAGTGATTAATGCCTGATTTGTGTTTACTGTTAACTCACAATCTGACACCTTAAAAAAGGCCCTTAGAGTAGATGAATTGGGATACATGTAATAGTTTCTCTCAAAACAGCATTCAAAGGATTCCATTTAGAATAAAATTAGCTGAATTATTAATTTTGCGTCAATGTTTCAGAGGAACGCAAAGCTGAAAGCTTATTAATACAAATTAATATCAAGATGTATTTAACTTGTGTTCTGACATTAAACAGAATTACAATGCATGCATGATTAAAGTTACAGTCTGTGCTATACAGTATTTATTGTGTTAATCTGTGTATGAATATTCATACTGTATATCACTGTTTAAACTGTTTCTGTTATCAGAACAGCAATAGTCATATATTCTTATGCACAACTACGTTGTTCACAGACTTATGCTGGCTGCAGCCTGGAAAATATATTGTTTTATGAAATTCACACCGAGAGGTCTAAAGCAGTGAGTTATGTGACACCTGAGCATGTATTGCATTAAGGTAGCTAATTAAATGAATGGACTGCCAATGCACCACAGGGGCCACACATTGGAAATTCAGCAAGTTAATCACTCCCAGCGACATACCAATAGCTGCAGGTTTCATCCCTGTGCCGTTTTTTTTAGAGCCGCCAGTCGGCTCTTGTAATAGGAACCAGAGCGGCTCACCAGCCGCTCGGTTGCTATTAAAAGCACCGGGAGGGGATGTCCCCTTCCCGCTGCCTTCTGGGGCTCTCACAGGCTCTCCTGTGCTCCTGGGAGACCCAAGCAATTGGCTTTGATCGGCTGTTCACATCCGGTTTACTTGGAAACTATCAGCACCAGTTTTTGAAAATCTAAAGCATTCAGAAACACAGATCTTGGTGTTTTGAATGCTTTAAAGGACAGAGGAGGGATTTTGATGTTATAGATCACATGCCTAGCTTTTTACTTGGTAAAGCCAGCTATCATAGTGATGTGCCAAATACTAGTTGCTTGGATGCAATGATGATCCTCTGGCTTAATTTGTTAATTTAGCTATTTAGAACAAGCATGATACCAATGATATGAGAGTTAAGTTAGTACTTTTGATTTGCATGCTTGCACTCATAGGTCAATCACTCAGATTGTATTGAAACCAGAGCATCTAAATAGACGAAAATGTATTAATGCTTGGAAGACAATACTAACAAAGGAAAAACAATATATGTATAATGTATGTTTTAAAAAAGTGACAAGTCTGACTGCATTGCTGCTGTGAAGTTGGAAAATGCTCTCTGCTGTTGTCAGGAGCCTGTGCGCTCCAGCTCCATCATAGCTGCTGGTTTCAACATCCTGGTTTTGGAGAAGCAACCCAGTTAAAGAGAACCGTTTGATCAGCTCTGAAATTCAACACTCCGGGCTCTCAAATGCTTCAATATTCAATCCTCCGGGATCCCTAGCTCCATCATTGAAGGTCTTTAGGGACGTGGTTTTGAGAGATCTTGATAAGATCAAACCGCACAGTACCTCCTTGTCTGCTGGCCTGCAAAAAGGACTAGATTCCTTGTGTGACAATAAGGACCTGGTCATTAGACCAGCAGACAAGGGGGGAGGGATAGTTGTGCTTGACCGCAGTGATTACAATCAAGAAATGCAACGTATCTTAGGTGATAATCAAACTTATGTTCCATTATCCAGAGACCCCAAGGTTTCCTACAAAAAAACTTTGGTGGTTATTGTAGAGAGAGGATATAATCAAAATATATTAAATAAAAAAGAGAAAGCATTCTTGATCCCTAAGTGCCCCCGCACCCCGGTCATTTACTATCTACCAAAATTGCACAAGAGTCTGACTTCCCCCCCCCGGGGCGTCCCATTGTCAGTGGCATTGACTCTGTGACGTCCCGGGTGGGGAAGTACATTGACTCTTATTTACAGCCATTGGTGCAAACCACACCTTCCAACATTAAGGATATGAGACAGGTTATCAGCCTCCTAACTGGTTTAACCCTTACTGATCAACTATGGATGGTTACAGCCGATGTCTCCTCCCTTTACACAATTATTCCACATAATGTGGGGTTAAATGCGGTCAACATGTACCTCAATAGGGATTCTGACTTACCAACAATTCAGATATCCTTTATTATGGAGCTACTGGAGTTTGCAACTCACCATAATTATTTTTGGTACAATGGACAGTTTTATCGACAGGTCACTGGGGTGGCCATGGGCGCTAAATACGCCCCGTCATTGGCCAACTTGTTCATGGCCCAGTGGGAGGAGGACGTCATCTATTCCCACCGCAGGCCGCAGATACTGCTCTGGGCTAGGTATATAGATGACATGCTCCTCCTTTGGGATGGCCACCACAGTGACCTTATATCTTTTTTGGACTTTTTGAATTCTAACGATCGGGGTATCCAGCTAAATTATGAGTGCAGCCAGTCGTGTATTAATTTTCTTGACCTTACTATCAGCATTAAGGATGGTCACTTCTCCACTTGTACATACTTCAAAACAACCGACAGGAATTCATATATTCCTGTCCATAGTTGCCATTACGCACCATGGCTTAGTGCTAAACCCAAAGGCCAATATCTTCGCATTAGGCGTAATTGCAGCAATTTTCAAGAGTTTCAATCTCAGGCTTGTATCCTTACCGAAAGGTTTCTCGACAAAGGATACAACAAACAATTTCTTGAAGAAACACTTATGGAGGTTAGTAGACTAGACAGATCTCAATTATTAATTAATAGGCCAAAAGTTGTCAACCAAGACTCCGCATATAATTTACCTTTTGTTACCCCTTTTTCAACTCAACACATGAGTGTAAAAAATATTGTAAGTCGTCATTGGCATATTCTGGGCAATGACCCAGTTTTGGGTAGTTCCCTGCCTGTTAAACCACGTGTGGTATTCAAAGGGGCCCCCACTTTGAGAGACAAAGTGGCACCCAATGTTCTAGAACCTCCTGGCCCTAAACCCACCTTTTTGAGCCAGTTAACAGGATTCTACAAATGTAATAGATGCCGGGTTTGTTCCTTCAGTTCCAATAAATGTAGGACAGTTAAAGAATTTACATCCACAGGTACAGGTAGGGCACATGCTATAAAGCCATTCATATCCTGCATGAGCACTGGTATCGTCTATTTGCTCCAGTGCCCATGCGGGCTCCAATATATTGGACGAACCAAAAGACCACTACAAGTAAGACTTAATGAACATATATCTAATATACTTAAAGGTTTCCCCAAACACTCAGTGTCCAAACATTATGCCCTTGTCCATGACAAAAATCCCAGGAATACTTTATTCCTTGGGATAGATAAATTTGTACCCCATTGGAGAGGCGAACCTCTGGTTAGAGGTATCTCAAAGCTGGAGATGACCTGGATACATCGGGTCAAAACATACGTACCGTTCGGACTGAATGTAGATATCGAAATAAATGCGTTTATAGATAATGCATAACTATATTCAGTTTGATTGGGTTCCCATTTATATTTTATTTTTTATCTTTTATTCCTTTTTTAATATATATTGTTTCATACTTTTATCTCCTTTACCACAGAACAGCCTCAACCACACGTAGTCAATATATATGTGTTAGTACTCTAAAGGTTCTTATTGGCAACATAAGGGTCCAGTTTTATCTTACTGGATACCTGTGTGTTCAGTAATTACTAGAGTTTGTTTAATTGGTTGGATATAAGAGTAATTACATGTGTAATTCATACATATCTGAATATGTGTATACCCACAAATATGTGATTTACAAAAACTCAGATTGTATTGAAACCAGAGCATCTAAATAGACGAAAATGTATTAATGCTTGGAAGACAATACTAACAAAGGAAAAACAATATATGTATAATGTATGTTTTAAAAAAGTGACAAGTCTGACTGCATTGCTGCTGGGAAGTTGGAAAATGCTCTCTGCTGTTGTCAGGAGCCTGTGCGCTCCAGCTCCATCATAGCTGCTGGTTTCAACATCCTGGTTTTGGCTATGGCATTCGCCTTGTCTGTCTGTCCACCTGCAAGGTGATTGATTGTGGCCAGACTCTGGGTGGAGACTAAACCGGTTATAAGCTAGAAAAGCCTGCAGTCTCATGCTTGTGATAGAGTGTGTAATATCTGATCAAGCTGTCTGTCTTCCCTGCTCTGCTAGATTGGATTTCCCTGACTATGACCGCGGATCAGATATCGACTATTCTCTGAACACTGCCTGTCTTTTACCATGACTGTCATTGAACCACTCTGCCTGTCTGCCAACTGCAAGTACCTGTTTGCTTTTCTCAGTTCACATATGTCCTAGCATGGTGGCTAGGCACTATAGCATTGTGCAGTACCGGTAGGCCTGCTTGCCTTATGGGAAAGAGGGCTGCTTTAGGTAAAGAACACAGAAGCTAGCTATAGTGTCTCACCACCTGCAGTAGGGGTAAGCATGACAGTTGCTTTAAAAGAGTTGTGTTCAGCTAATAAAGAGTTTTTGAAAATTAGCTGGTTTGACTCCTCATCATTGACCATATTGTTACTTGCACTAAAAGCCAACATTTAGAGTATTTCACTTTGGACATGCGTTAGAGTATCTAAGAACACAGCTTCTGATTTGTTAAATTTAACAAGTAGTCTAGATATTTCTCCAAGTGGGAAAATGAAGCCAGACTAAGCAAAAAGGGAAGAGATTTTGTAATTTTAACATTAGTAACAGATTATCTGCAGTTAAACTTGTTTGGTATTCTTTACGTGCAATCCACAGATCTGACATGTGTTCCTTTTGGCATATTTGTTGTAAGTGCTGCATGCCTTGTTCCTGTCATAATACAACTGGGATGAACTTCTGAACTTTGTAATTTTAAAATATGCCGTGGGGAAAAAAATACAAAGCTTGTAACACACTGATAAAAGCTCCATTAATCTCAATTTCCTTTAAGGGATTACTGCACTTCAAGGTTATACAGTATGAATCACTTAGTCCTGTGGTCTGCAGCAATTTAGTAAACCAAATAGAATACCATTACTGCAGAGAAAGCTTGGTTCCCACTGTTGTTGTGCTGGGTCTGGCACAGTGTCCGCTTTCTCCATTGGAATCTGCAATACACCGACCATTTTTCCTCTAAACTAGCTGTTACAGACCCTACCTCCAACATAATCAGTTTAGCTTCAGCATTTACCTCTTGGGACTGCATATGAGTACAAGTAAATACCTATTTACATGTGTGGTCAAGAAAAGCTGTCAAATGCTTTTACAATATCTATATCAAATAATGTAACAGTAGTTTTTGGTTTCTTAGCTAAATTTGCCAAGTTGCCAAGATGATTTATAACGGGATGCAATCTCATGTACAATATCTGTATAATCTTGCCTTGCCAAAAACAATATAGTGTTAGACCCCTTTCACACATGTGGACCAAATGGTTTCATCAGTTTAAAGAAAAAACAGATTCATTTTTCATCAGTTTTTCATCAGTTTTTAATCCCTTTTTGCATCCGTTTTTTACTGCCTCCAGCCCTTAACCACTTGAGTCCTGGAGCCTTTTTTTCCATACAAGAATGAATCGTTTGTCCATTTGCATTAGTTTTTCATTCAATCCGTTTGGATGTTTATGGAAGCAGATGTAAATGGATGATCATCCAATTACATCTGTTTTTCATCCGTGAACGGATGGATGAAAAACGGACAAACGGTCCAGCTGTGTGAAAGGGGCCTAACTGTAGCCAGGCTATAGACATGCCAATATTTATATTTTTTAAAATATACAATAAATTAGCTTGGCTTCTGTAGCTGCAGCCACTGTGGAGCACTTTATTCTCACAGTTTACAGTAGAAGCAACTAAGCTGTTCTAAACCAGCTCCGCTCATCTTGCTGTGCCTCCCAGCACTGACATAAATTGTTACTAAACCCAGAACCCTGCATTCACTATATCTGGTCTCCCACAGTACACAGAACATGTAAATGTTATTATTTTAGTAAATATAAACTGCTAAATACCTTTCCTCATCAGCAGTATATAGCAGTCTTGTGACTCTTATCAGTGTCTCGTTAAAGCTTGTAGTATGAGTTTTCATTCTGCCCTGACTGTCCTATGAGGCTTCATGTCCCCTGTCTTTCTGTCTGGACAGTGTTTATTGGCCCTGTGCTGATCACATGCAAACCCCAAAAAAAAAAAAACAGAAAAATACTCTTTAGCAAAACACACCAAACTGAGCATCTGCAGAGTGCCCCCAAGGCTGTACTATCATGAGATGGATTGGGGACTGTGGAAGAAGGAGAAGATCAGAGAAGGCAGGCTCAAACAGCCTTTTTACACAATGCAGAGGATTAACCCCTTAGGTTCCACAGTGAGTATAACAAGCATGCTTTACTGCATATACAGACTAATTGTACTGTAATGGGTTTAGTAACACTTTAACAGTTGTCCAGATTTCTATTTTGCAATGTAAACACAGAGCAGGAGCTCTAGGAAGGGATAGCAGGATGAAAATAGGGACTTGGTCATTAAAGACATGGAATCTTTGGAAGTTAAGCGTATGTATGCTGACCGTAGGTTCTCGGTAGGATTGAAATCCTTACAGGCAAGAGAAAATCTTGTGGTAAGACCTGCTGATAAAGGGGGGGGGGGTATCGTAGTCTTAGACAAATCGGCCTATTTGGCTGAAATGTCAAACATTTTGTCTGACCACGATACCTATTCCCCTTTGAGGTCTAATCCCACCTCCAAATTCAAACTGGAGCTCTCTAAAATGATTAATAAAGGTTTCAGGGACAAAATTCTTAATAAAAAGAAGAAATCCTTTTTGATTCCGGAAGCAACTCGGGTTCCCATCATGTACTATCTCCCTAAGGTCCATAAGGACCCCATTCACCCACCAGGTCATCCCATTAAAAGTGGGATAGATTCGGTAACATCAAGGGTGGGGAAATACATAGATGGATTTCTACAGCCCCTGGTGGTGGCTACTCCCACCTTCTTAAAGGATTCTACCCAGGTCCTTAGATTGCTTGATGGTGTGGTGTGGAGGGAGGGCTACTTGTTAGCTACGGCTGACGTGGCCTCCCTCTACACCATTATATCGCATGATCATGGACTTAGTGCAGTTACGTCCTCTCTACAGAGAGACTCACAGCTTATTCCAGCACATAGGGACTGGATTTTGGATCTCCTCTCCTTCGCCATGACACACAACTACTTTTGGTTTGGTGGTTCTTATTACCTCCAGACCAAGGGTGTTGCCATGGGTGCCAAATTTGCACCAAGCATGGCAAACCTGTTCATGGCGAAGTGGGAGGAGGATTTTGTCTTCAGAGATCAGAGAACTGAATTGGTTATGTGGAAACGATATATCGATGATGTCATTCTCATTTGGAATGGCACTCTTGAGTCAATGAATCGTTTTTTTGAAGATCTGAATGACAATGTCTTTGGGATTCGACTGCAGCATGAGGCAAGTGATCATAACATCCACTTCCTGGACCTCAATATTACAGTCCGAGATAACGCTTTGATTACAACAACCTATTTCAAGGCTACTGATCGGAATGGCTTTATCGGCACAGACAGTTTCCATCATCCTTCATGGCTGAGATCGGTGCCGAAGAGCCAGTTTATCAGGATCCGGAGGAACTGCACCCTCTTGGAGAATTACTTCCAACAATCCCGAGTCCTGAGAGAGAAGTTCCTTGATAAGGGTTATCTCAGCGTTGACCTTGATAGGGTTATCAATGAGGTGGTGACCATTGATAGGTCTAACATGCTGCGAGAAACTCCCAGAGACAAAGATCCCAATATGGGCTTTGCCACTTCCTTTGTAACTTCATACACCCAACAATACCGGGATATAAAAATAATTTTTTTCCGACATTGGAAGGTGTTGAAAAATGATAAGGTCCTAGCTCCTGTGGTAGGTGAACAACCTATGATTGTGTATAGAGGCGCACCACCTTTGAGATTAAGAGTGGCCCCTAATATTGTAGATCAACCTCTGAGATCCATTCATCTTTTTCCGGAGATCAAAGGTTTTTTCCCATGTAGAAAATGTGTGGTCTGCAGGGCTAATTCCATCAAGGATAGGAAGATCACCACTTTTCGCTCACGGACCACACAGAAAGTGTATTCCATTGACAAGTTCATCACGTGCTCTTCGAAAAATGTGGTTAATCTCTTGGAATGCCCTTGTGGGTACCGATATGTGGGTAGGTCTTACAATCAGGACTAACGAACACCTTGGCAATATTCGCCGTGGCTTTCCTAAACACAGTGTGTCTAGGCATTATTTGGAATGCCATAATAAAAAGGCGATCGGTACCAAGATTATGGGTATTGATAGGTTCACGGCACATTGGAGAGGCAGCAACGTGAGCAGGGCAATATCCCAACGGGAGACCCGTTGGATATTTGACCTTAAGTGCTATACGCCTCATGGCCTTAATGTGGATTGGGACGTTAACTGTTTCATTAATAATAGTTGAGGAAGGGATACAGTTGACGCTCAGTCCCAATTTATTGAACCTTTATATACTTTTTAGCAGTTTTAGATGCACATAAATTTTAGTTCATGGATGATTGCCAATTTTTAGACTTCTTTTTATCAATATTTATAGTTTTAATAGGTTAACCATTCACCATGATGGTTTCATCTATTAGAAGATATATTCTTATTTATACATGATTGTCATAAACATCATCCATGGTGATGGATTTATTTATTTAGAATATATACTCGTATTTATTCATGACTGTCATGGACATGGATTATATGATGAATGTTCACTATCATGAGTTTTCTGAGTAGTCATCCAGTTTTTGACACACCATGAATAATGGGAGGTTCTTTTTTCCTGTTTTTCTATCCTTGCCTGTTTTTCCATGCTGTGTCCTTTATGCGATTTATTTTTTTTATATATTTGATTGTTCTGATTGCCATTGTAGTGTATATTAGTCATGAGGTTATATATACTGTTTTGATGGTTTTGTTGGCTATTCTAGTATTTATGAACGGCTTGTACAATCAATTTCCCTTGGGGGAGGAGCAGCGGGACGTGGGATGGACCTCACTCATAGCGAGTTGCTTGGTTCTGGTGAACCGCATATTGTGCGCTGCTCTTCTTCCGGGATGTCAGTCTGGAGATGATGCGTCATGTGGGAGGAGACTCGCGGGTGTGCGTTCCATCTGAACGTCCGGTCTGCTACCACCATGGGCGGAAGTGCTTCATCGCGCTCGCCACAACTGCAAGCGGAAGTGCGTCATCACGCACACCGCTGCCGGAAGTGCGCGGTCGCACTCTTTCATTTGGGGACATTATATAAGGCGTGCTGCATGACACGGGCTTCGCCTTTGACAACGTCTTGGTACGACGAAACGCGTCAGAAAGCCAGCCCTTATGCAGTCACGCCTCCAGCCGCGGCCTACAATGCATACATGCCTTGTTCAAGCAAATGTCATGTGAGTTTTCTTATCCACTGTTTCCTTTAAAATAAAGGTGCATACTTCACTATTGGAGCCCCATTTGTTTTTTGGAGGGTATATCTATCCATTTTACATGGAGCATGAATGTATGAGGACACGTTATCTATGATGAGTTTGCCGTGAGGAACCTGATGCCAATATCTGAATGGACCCTATCCGGTTTGACGGTGTTTGTGACCTATGCCCATTTGACCTTCCTTAATCGGGGGTCTAATGTTCCGGTAAGGGAATTACTACACTTGAGCATGGGGTTCTTCCAGGACTTGGGTTTTTACTACGGTGTTGGAATCTTCATTTCATTTAATTTCTGACCCTTAGCACCTGGTTTCACGGACTCTATATGGACTTTGACTAGTCTTTTAATTTACTGTTGTACTGATGCAAATTGATGTACTGATGTATTGATGCAAATCCAATGTTTGGCGCTGTACTTTTTCCATTATTTCTTCCAGGGTGAAATTAACTGTTGGGAGAACCACTTAGAAGGCTTTGAAGCATTTGCTGTGAATGTTCAATGCAAAAAGCGAATTACTGCTTGTTAGGTAATGTCCATATCCTGGCTGGTATTAGTTTAGGATTAGGATTAGGAATCTTTCTAATGTTATACAGATCCTTCTGAAATGGAATATTGATTACGCTTTTTTTTAAGTAGGTATAGCTGTTAGCATAGCCATAAAAGTATTAACATCTTAAAGTACGCATTTAGGAGGATTTGAGGAGCTATATATAGACAGAGGACCTGTGTCTGAGAATGACAGCTATGAGAGCTAATATACTGTATAAATACAATACGCATCTACATGTTTAAAACGCAAAGTCTGGTAGTTTTTCAATAACCTGCTAACCAGACATGGGAGTAAGTCACACATGTGAAAGTCACAAGCAAGTCTCAAGTCTTAACCTTCAAGTTTCAAGCAAGTCCCAAGTTACTGTGGCGAAAAGCAAGCAAGTCAAGTCGAGTCCCTGCTAGAAGTCAAGCAATTCAAGTCAAGTCATTTAGTGCTTTTTTCTTGGCATATTAAAGAAACACTTTGAATGCCCAAACAGCTCAAAATCCTTCGTCCGGTCATGTTTCAACATCACAGTCACTAAAAACATGTTAAAGCGGAGTTCCGGCTTTGGAAACTTTTTTTAGATAAAAATACCCCCGGGACAATCAGGGCTAGGGCATTTCATAATGGATAGCCTGAGCCTCTGAACTGTCCGAGGTTGCACTTACCTTTTAGAGGAAATACTTACCTTGAAAATGTCTTGTCCAGCGCTGCCATCTCAGGTGTGGGCAGCTGAAGCCAGAGTGTCCTCTTCGGCTTCCTCTTCGGTGTCCTCTTCAGTCCCAAAATACCCTGCACCGGCCCCACTCATCACTTCCAGGGCAGGCGCGTCATCCCTGCACAGATTCTGGGCATGCCCAGAAACTGTTTAGCAGGGAATGACGCGCCTGCACCGGAACTGACGAGCGGGGCCGGTGCAGGCGCATTGATTCCTGGGAGCAATGACTTTCAGCTCCCAGAAGTCAATGCAAGCAGGAAGAGACAGCGCGGGCCGCGGCCGCAGAGGGAGGAAGTGGAAGAAAGGTAAGTATATTTTCTTCAATAACCAGGTAAGCAAACAAAATAAAAAAAATCGGGGCTATCCATTTCTTTTTCAGGTGATTGTCACCAAGCGGATGGCCCAAAGTGGTTTTTGAGGCCGGAACTCCGCTTTAAGTATTTCCATTTTTAAACAGCCAATGTCCTAAAAATCAGAACACACTGAGGTGTTTTAAGTGACTGTGGTGTCAGAAACATAACAGGCACATTAATTTTGCTTTAACACATCTCGAGAAAATGCAAATATTTAAATATTTAATAACTTAAAAAAGTAAAGTCATTTAGAGTCATATGTCTCAAGTCAAAGTCAAGTCATGAATACCAAGTCAAAGTCAAGTCTCAAGTCATGAATACCAAGTCAAAGTCAAGTCGAGTTTTTTATTAATTTTAGTCAAGCAAGTCTCAAGTCCTCAAACTGGTGACTTAAGTCTGACTTAAGTCAAGTCATGTGACTCAAGTCCCCCACCTCTGCTGCTAACATACTGCTACCTACTAGCCAGAAGTCTTCCCAATTTCAGTTTATGACTAAATGATGTATACGTCATCACCTGTGACTAAATGGCATTTTGTGAGAAGAGTGGTACTAAAATTGTATTTTAGAGGTAAGGTAAAATGATTGCATAGAAGCAGGAAAAATGCTATACAGGTATGAATTTACCTAGGCTGTACAGAATTCATTTTAAAATATTTTTCAGTTTTACTCTGCTTTTAATTTTTGTGTAAGCTGGAAAATGCACTGCATTTCCCTCCTGTTGAATTATGCACAAAATACTTTTAAACTTCGCACCAACAGAAAGCAAACCTGGCCTGCTGCTGTTTTAAAGTTTCTGTTTTTAGTCTCTGTTAATTAAAGCAGAACTCCAGGCAAGCATCTAAATACATACAGTATCTTACAAAAGTGAGAACACCCCTCACATTTTTGTAAATATTTTATTATATTTTTTCATGTCACAACACTGAAGAAATTACACTTTGCTACAATGTAAAGTAGTGAGTGTACAGCTTGTATAACAGTGTAATATTTCTGTCCACTCAAAATAACTCAACACACAGCCATTAATGTCTAAACCACTGGCAACAAAAGTGAGTACACCCCTAAGTTGAAATGTCCAAATTGGGCCCAAAGAGTCAATATTTTTGAGTGGCCACCATTATTTTCCAGCACTGCCTTAACCCTGTTAGGCACAGAGTTCATCAGAGCTTCACAGGTTGCCACTGGAGTCCTCTTCCACTCCTCCATGATGACATCACAGAGCTGGTGAATGTTAGAGACCTTGCGCTCCTCCACCTTCCATTTGAGGATGCCCCACAGATGCTCAATAGGGTTTAGGTCTGGAGAAATGCTTTGCCAGTCCATCACCTTTACCCTCAGCTTCTTTAGCAAGGCAGTGGTCTTCTTGGAGGTGTGTTTGGGGTCGTTATCATGTTGGAATACTGCCCTGCGGCCCAGTCTCTGAAGGGAGGGGATCATGCACTGTTTCAGTATGTCACAGTACATGTTGGCATTCATGGTTCCCTCAAAAAACTGTAGCGCCCCAGTGCCAGACCATGACACTCCCACCACGATGCTTGACAGTATGGAAGCCACACTTGTCTTTGTACTCTTCACCTGGTTGCCGCCACACACGTTTGACACCATCTGAACCAGATACGTTTATCTTGGTCTCATCAGACCACAGGACATGGTTCCAGTAATCCATGTCCTTAGTCTGCTTGTCTTCAGCAAACTGTTTGCGGCTTTCTTGTGCATCATCTTTAGAAGAGGCTTCCTTCTGGGCCAACAGCCATGCAGACCAATTTGATGCAGCGCAAGGCGTATGGCCTGAGCTATGACAGGCTGACCCCCCACCCTTCAACCTCTGCAGCAATGCTTGCAGCACTCATACGTCTATTTCCCAAAGACAACCTTTGGATATGATGCTGAGCACATGTACTCAACTTCTTTGGTCGACCATGTCAAGGCCTGTTCTGAGTGGAACCTGTCCTGGTTAATCACTCTATGGTCTTGGCCACCATGCTACAGCTCAGTTTCAGTGTCTTGGCAATCTTCTTATAGCCTAGGCCATCTTTATGTAGAGCAACAATTCTTTTTTTCCGATCCTCAGGGAGCTCTTTGCCATGAGGTGCCATGTTAAACTTCCAGTGACCAGTACGAGAGAGTGAGAGCAATAACACCAAATTTAACACACCTGAGATCTTATAACACTAATGAGTCACATGACATCTATGACAGCTAATCGGGCCCCATTTTGACATGTTAACTTAAGGGTGTACTCACTTTTGTTGCCTGCAGTTTAGACATTAATGACTGTGCGTTGAGTTATTTTGAGGGAACAGCAAATTTACACTGTTATACAAGCTGTACACTCACTACTTTACATTGTAGCAAAGTGTAATTTCTTCAGTGTTGTCACATGAAAATATATAATAAAATATTTACAAAAATGTGAGGGGCTTACTCACTTTGGGGAGAGACTGTAGGTTAAATTGGTATTTTTTGTCTAGATTGTCTATCTAGTCCTAAAATTTACACAGTCCTGTCACAAAGCATAGCTAGGGAAATTACACCACCTCATTTGTTACAGTTAAAGAATACACCTCCCTGCTCCCAGTCCGCTGCCTGAACAGTAAAGTAACAGCAGGAGACTGTTGAGGTGATCTTCCTGGTCACTTTGCTCTCTCCTCTCAGCTTGGTACTTGTCTGTACATTTTTAAAGACCACTGGATCTTAGTGCTGCCCCCTCCTCTCCAAGTTTTAGCCTGCTGTACAGGGCATTGCAAGAGTCTAATACCAAGTCAAATTCAGACTGCATAAAAATATACAATTATTTTTTTAATGACTAAATAGTTTTTATCATTTTGATCATTGTTTTATCAGCCTGGATTTTAACTTCAAGATAGATTATTTATTTTACCTCTGTGGATTATTTTATTTTATGATCATTTTGTCCTAAAATTTATAATTCAGAAACACAAAACTCCCTTTAATATGATTTTTTTTAATGAAATGGGATTTTAATAAATTCCCCCCTATGTTCACTATTTTACTATTTTAAATTACAAAGTGTAATTTTACCACCATCTTAAACTGCTCCTTTGGCTGCATTTCTCAAAAGACATCGCTATAGAACTTACAGCTGTAGAAAGCCTAAAGCTAAAGATATTTTAAGGAGAAAAATTGCTGTGCAATAATCTCAATGAATTATCTTTAACAAAATACCTAGTAGATTGATTAAATAGCATGCGTGAGGTCAAATCTGTGGATCACACAATGCATGTGGTATGTTTTTGTGAACAGATCTATTTGCCAAGCCAGTGTAGGCTTTAATGCACACCTTTAAAACAATAGGTACAGCCCTTTCTCCTTCACAGAATGAGATCTACAGTAGTATTAGATACTTCAAGTAGTTACCAATGCAAAGATTATTCTACTAGATAGTTATACAGAACTGGGATACAAGAAAATAATAAATATGATAAGCCTTTCACATTAGGGTAGATTTGTTAAGGAAAAATAGGCTGTTCACTTTGCAAGGGAATTTTAGCTTAGATTAGTGAATGAAGTGAAACTCTGCTAACCTCCATCTTCCAATCATATGCAAGCAAAAATACAGTTTTAAAATGTTCCTTGTTTGTGACAGGGTACTGTATACTTTGAAATGTGAATTTTACTGTATTCACTAATCTAAGGGAAAACCCTCTTGAAAACTGAAAAAGTATTTGCAAAGCAAAAAGCCTATTTGCCTTTAGTAAGTTCACCCTGTTGCATCAAACATAGCTATAAAATACCTAATAAACAGAATAGATAGAAAAAAACTACAGTAACCACACCAGGGCAAGTTATTGCATATTGCACAGCCTTACGTTAAGGGTATGTAACCAGATGGACAATGCAGAAGACCAACTGGGTCAGTAGTAAAATGGCAACAGGAAAAAGGGAGAAGGGGGCCACATACTATATATGTCAACTTGGTCTTTCAGTCAAGGATCAGCTTCAGTAGACTTCTATTATTAGACCCATCGGGGTGAAATGAAAGGTGTATGGGAGGAGGGAGGAGCATGTCCATGATGTAATGTGTATTTGATCTAAAGGAGCATAGTCAGAGAAAGGAAAAAAAAATGGCTCTGGAAGTCAAGCACCAGAGAGCTGGTACAAATGCATGTGATGCTCTTCATAACTAATGGAATAATGAGCTCCATCAAAGGGCAGACACACAGGAATGCTGTATCTATTCTAGGGTTCACGAAAGCAGGAAGTTTTGAATATCTCTGCATAACACACACATGTTTGTTTTTTTTTACATTGGGTTTTTGCATTGGCAGCTGACAGGAGGCTGAATCAAGGTACCAATACATCAGGCAAGAGTGTAGTTTTAAAGCAGATAGAGGTTAGGGCAAAAAAATATATTTATATTTTTCTAAAAAGTAGGGCATGGATAAAATGTCTGTCATTTTTTTTTTTTGCTGCCTATTTCCCATTCTGAGTTTTTTTTTCTTTCTATATCACAGATACAACTGGATGTCATACGAAATGTCTCCGGGGGGCAAGACCAAGTGCAGCATGTGAGAAGACACACTTTTCATTGCTCCCATGGCTGATACTGTCTTTGAATCTCTCCCTGGCTCCCCATTGCCTGCTTTTCCCGACCCAGAGTGCTCTGTGTGTTCCCTGGAGTCCGCTGCACACGCTGACAGGCTGGACGCATCTCTGGAGAGTTAATTTGACCAAATTGAAGGAGGAGGGATACAGCATGGATTTTCAACATGGCGCCGCCGCTCTGCAACAGCGGGGCAGAGAAGGGGCAGAGAAGTTCAAGGATGAAGAGGCTGGGAGTTCTAAAGACAAAGGTTGCTAAGACACTAGGTAAGGATGGCACCAGAGACATGTTCTAATATGCACAGAAGCTGCCGCTTCCCTGTGCTCAGCCTCCTGGCCCTGAGGAGTTAGTGTCAGATATGATAGAGGAGGAGGAGGCAAGCCATGAAGGGCCTCAGCCATCTTTGCAGAATAGGAGGAGCAGTCCCAGGACTATTTAGATGAGAACCCCTCTGAGCATGAACAACCCACACTTTGGGAAATCCTGAAGGCAGTCAATAAATGCACAGCCTTAGTTGATAAGTTAACCACTTCTGGACCGGAAGGATTTGCCCCCTTAATGACCAGGCCACTTTTTGCGATTCGGCACTGCGTTGTTTTAACAGACAATTGTGCGGTCATGCGACACTGTACCTAAATAAAATTGATGTCCTTTTTTTCCCCACTGTTAAGCTGTCACCTAGGATCTGGAAAGAGACTACAGAACCCTTGGCAGTTTCTATGGGTGCAGTTGAACCAATCACTTCAGCACAGTTATCTCATGTTGACATTCCAATATTGTCTTCTTCGTAATGAATGGCTGGCCTCAGCCCTTCCTAGTTTGCACTCAGGAGTTCCCTTTATGAAGTGGGGGTTTGGAGTTCCCTTTATGGCTCTGTTTTACATCGACCTCCTACAATTTACACCTTCCATCCGGTCTGATTATGCCTTTAACAGGACCCACCTGACAGGAATACCTATTGTTTCATGGAATGTATGGGATCGTGATCCCCAGAAGAGATTCATCATCACTGTAAGAAGGGAAACTCTCCTCTTCAAAAGGTGTGACTGAAATAGGTGTGCCTATATAAAAAGACTTTCCATCACTTCCTGTTCCAGCATCAATTGTAAAATGACTGCAGTGTTTTAGGGTATCCCATCTTATAGGCGTATATACCAAACCATATAATAGTTGAAATGGGTTAACCCGTACCCTGATAACAGATCCTCATCCCTAAATCGTTATTAAGAAAAAAGAGGGGTGATTTTTGACTGGTCCTAGAACCCAATGAATAAGGAGGAGAATGGGGGTGTGGGACTATAATGGATCTGTTATCTATAGTAGAGAGGTAAGCAACAACATGGTAAAAAACCAAACAAAGTTTTATTCTTTAGTAAAATCATCAATACAAAAGACATACAACATGATCAGTAGCAGCATAGAAACATTCTGGTAGTGATAGATAGGGTGATTGCTCATTCAATGCATTTCGCAGGGTAAGTCTTTGCTTCATCAGGAACTTTAGCAACTTTTATTTACCCAATATAAGGCCATGATTTCATAAGAGCCAAACTTCACAAACATATTCATTTTCCATAATTTTGATTTGACTACATATACCGTCTCCCGCCAACATCCCACATGTCTCCAGGCCAGATGACCCCGTGAGGGCCTTACTGTCCTCCCAGGGGGTGGCTTATATGTGCAAGATGGACCAGTTTCACAAGGACCCTACCATAGCAGGCAATCGGTGGATGCCAATTTTCTTTTACTGTCCGGGTATGCCACGAGTCGGGAGAAGCCGCTTCTCCCGACTCGTGCTTCTCCCGAGTCGTGGCATACCCGGACAGTAAAAGAAAATTGGCATCCACCGATTGCTGCTATGGTGGGGTCCTTGTGAAACTGGTCCATCTTGCACATATAAGCCACCCCCTGGGAGGACCGTAAGGCCCTCACGGGGTCATCTGGCCTGGAGACATGTGGGATGTTGGCGGGAGACGGTACCTGTGGTCAAATCAAAATTATGGAAAATGAATATGTTTGTGAAATTTGGCTCTTATGAAATCATGGCCTTATATTAGGTGAATAAAAGTTGCTAAAGTTCCTGATGAAGCAAGGACTTACCCTGCGAAATGCATTGAACGAGCAATCACCCTATCTATCACAACTACCAGAATGTTTCTATGCTGCTACTGATCATGTTGTATGTCTTTTGTATTGATGATTTTACTAAAGAATAAAACTTTGTTTTTTTACCATGTTGTTGCTTACCTCTATACTATAGATAACAGATCCATTATAGTCCCACACCCCCATTCTCCTCCTTATTCATTGGGTTCTAGGACCAGTGAAAAATCTCCCCTCTTTTTTCTTACCGAACCATATAATAATAAAATTCAATAACAAATTAGTCTAGCCATAAAAGCTCAGGCTAAACAATTTAGAATAAACTGGCCAACAAATATCCAATGTTGAGCCTATATCTTCAAATGTTAGCCTATAGCCAAGAGGATTATTACAGCTCTTTACAGAAGAAGACAAATGACACAGTGGGAGCAGGCTGTCAGGATGAGGTGGGGTTGATAATAACAGGCAATGAGCTTGGTATTTAACCCGTTTACTTTATACAAGAGCTTTGTTATTTAATAAGTTGCACGATTTTAACTATAGTGCAGCTGTGTGATGTGCCCTATTTTGCTTCAAAACCTGTTAAATTAAATGTCCTATCAATTTTCTACTCTAGTGAAAAACCAACAAAATGACTTTCCCTGTCCCCTTCTCCTGGAATGTATTTAAAATAGCGAGTGAATCCAGCAGGTTGTCAGCTGGACAGCATTGAAGTAGAAGTGTATTGATGGAATAAAACAACCAGTGGTAATTGCTATGCCATATGTAGAAGCATAGCAAGCACAAGACTTTTTCAAGATAGGAAATCTCAGGGTCATATATCTTCCTTATTGCAAATACTTGCATGCTCTCACAGGAGCAATCGTCATGATGGAACATTTGAACACAAATGATATATATGAGATGTAAGCCTCAAGGGCGACCCTCACAAAAATGCATTTCATGTGTCAAAATTGGAAATCAGGACTTGACCTCTCAGTCTGCTGTTGGTTGTTTACTGACCTTGAGAAATGACTATAGCTATGGAGCATTTTAACCGCCCTGAACATTGTGATTGACATTTTTTATAGGCAAAAGATAGTGACGTTATTTTTTGGTGATTAGGTATATGGTTCAATGTGGGTCCCAGGGTAAGCTATAGAAAAAAACACTGTACAATAGCCAACATTTAATTGCTACACTTTCAGTGATCCTGATATGTTACAAATGGTTTAACCCTTTGTACTGGTTTCGTGGCAGGGTTGAAGCATATGTCTTAAGAATGTGATATAGTTTTCTATTGTTATAAGTGGCATGACCAGAAGATGTGACTTACGCCACATTACTTTGCCACTTGATGCAGTGCCTGGGATTTGCATGACTGGCCATCCATCACAAAAGAACTTTCAAAGTGAACTTAAAAGTCAAACACACATAATGATATATAGCCTCTTATAAATGTAAGGAATGTTAGCAGGATTGAATGCTGGTTGCATAGGGAAAGTAGTAAGATGGATAAATAGAACATTTTCAAGAGTTTTTTCATCAGCTATAAAACGTATTATGTATGCAGAAAGGTGCCTTTTCTACTCTTGCCTGCTTTTAAGATCATGAAAAACAACAGGATCCTCATCCATTACCAGAGATCTACAGGCAGTCTGTCAATAGAAAATGTCATGGAAATGTACAGTTAATGCCCCGATTTCTATATCAATTTAACTCTTTTGAAGAAAAAAAAGTTGCATACAAAAGTAAATTCATAATCCTAGTCACGTGAAACAATGGCCATGATATTATTCAGCCTAGCTACAAATGTAGAGATTAACAAAGAAAGAAAGAAACTTTATATAAAAGTAAAGAGATAATTGACATTGATTATACTGGACTGGAGAAGAAAATGACGACACCATTAGTAACAGAGTAAGGATTCTCCCTATCCATGTGCTGAGGACACAAGTGAGTTCAAGCAGTCTCTAGGCCTCTCTACAAGCCTCAGGCCTGCCACACAAAGAACCACTGGAAACTCTAGTAAACATTGTCGTTATCAATAAAAAACATTACCACCAGGATGCGTTTCCTAAAGATTTTCCAGGCACCCCCAGATTTGGCAGTAATATTCAGGTATCCCAGATATTGTGATGCCTGAAAACTTAACAAGGGGAAATACTCCCATGCTTGTCTAGGTCTGCATCATATAAGATGACACATTTCACTCCCCTGCCACTCTGTTTACCTGCTGGATGCAAGAAAATGAAACCCTAAGGTCAGAGGTGCTGAAATCAGAATTTACACAGGGACGAGAATTGTCCTATTACCTCTGTTATGGCATTAAGCCAATTACCAAATATCACTGTTGTCACATGAGAGGAAGGGAAGCGAAGAATGCAATTGTGCACACTGATGACATCACACTGTTAATGTTTTACCAAATGGGCTGGGACTATTGAGGAAGCCAGTTTGGCTGAATAAAACATTAACTCCATCAGTGCGCGGATTTTTTTTGTCAAGTTCAAATGTAGTTTGAGTAGAGTGAGGATGAGCTCCCTTGAAGTCGGCACCTGGTTCGTCGCAGACTGGCAGACAAGCTGAGTTTTTGAACTCTTCAACAAGAAATGGAGTCCAATCCCCCTTCATACCCAGAAGCATTGGGTATTTACTTCACTTCCAGCAGATGAAAGGAGATTATGGACTCATTTGCACTATCTCGATTGAGCTGCATTATTCTGCATAGATCAACACTGGCTCAGTACAAGGGCACACAGAAAGTTATTTTCACAGGAAAAGAACTATGGCCAGGCTTTTAAATAGAAATACCGCAGAGAAAACTTAAAAGAATAGGTAAAAAAAAGGAGAAAAGAAAATTAGGACCTTTTTATTACACAAAAAAGCTTTAAAAAAAAAAAAAGTGTATTGACCCAAGCATAGAGCAAGAAAAGAAATGTATACATTTTGTCTCGGGCTGGGATAGAGAGAGAGAGTATTGCATACCTACCTGCTTTGAGACGGGAGTTTGTTTGCTTGAAATTTACAACATAAATTGTTCAATAAGGGGTGAGTATTTGTGATGAGTCACTTCCCTGACCGATGTTTGTTCGTAAATTTAAGCTTGAGCTATTCATTTCTATAAACAACTTACAAAGCCATCCACAACTCTGCTCCCAGCTACATCACTAACCAAGTCTCAAAATACCAACCTAATAATTCTCTTTGTTCCTCCCAAGACCTCCTGCTCTCTAGCTCCTGTGTCACCTCCTCCCATTTTCACCTTCAGGACTTTTCCTGAGCCTCTCCCATCCTATGGAACTCTCTGCCCCAGATTATCTCATACTCTGTTTGCTTTTAGACAGTCCCTGAAAACCCATCTCTTCAGAGAAGTCTATCCTGTATACACCTAATAAATGCTAATTATCTCCATCACCTCCTCCCCCACAGCTATTACCTTTTGTATCACTTGACCCTCCCTCCTAGATTGTAAACTCTAATGAGCAGGGCCCTGATCTTTTTTTTTTTAGTCCTCACTATAAAAAAGAAACAAATACATTATATTAAGCCTCAAATGTACCATTTGTACATATTTCAATACTTTCATCTAACTGATCAAAAAAATACTTTCAGTTGAAATAGTTATTTCAAATCTTCCTGGTGCTTTTTTCCAAATTTTTTTTCTAGATCCTCTTAAATCGAATGCCCTATTGGTATAAAAAAAAATTATAGTATTAAAATAATTAATTGCTCAGAATATTAAACTTTTATTAAGAACAGTTTCTGGAGGAAGTGCATGAAAATGATATATCTCACATACTTTACAATCAACAATGCAAAGTTAAAGTTAACTCCAGGCAGATATAAAAGACACAAATTAATGCAGTATTATTACTGTATTGATTAATACATCATTACCTTCACTTACAACTCAAGTAAGAACCTTAATTTTACTTGGTTTCCACCTTTTGTGATCCTCCATACGGCAAGACCCAGACTGGGATAGGTAGGGGCAGGACTGAGAGGTGATGAGGTGTGCTGCTTGCAAATGTGCTAAAAGTGACAAATGCTGATTAATGCCTCGTACACGGGATCAGACAATCGTAGGAAAAAAAAGTCTTCCAAATTGATCACACGATAATCTGATCATAGTACTGTACACAGTTTTCGACAGCCAATCATGACATTTCGTCCAACAAAACCCAAAGGGACAAACACGTAAACTTTTGTGGTACGATAGCATAGCGAATGACAATCGTTTAATTAGTACAGTATGCGTTTGGTAAAAATCGATAGACAAAGACCACACATGATCAGAAACACGAAAATAACACGGAAAAGCCTGGCTGCCATTGTTTTTGTTTTGCACTATCCGATACGTAGCTAAGCAATCAGGAAACTTTTCCAGAGTCATACGAAAAAAAATCATATGTTTAGTACGCATTGTTGAATTCGATACTAGTATCATGCAAAAAAATGTGAACAATAAGTGGTCCGATTATCTGGTCATGTGTACGAGGCATAAGGGTCTTTCACACCAAAAGGTGCACCCGAGCAAATGTGGTGTTTTTTTTGGGCATTTCTGAACAGCAGGTGTAGAGCAACCTATTAATTTCACTGGGCTGCACTACGCACACAAAACACACAAAAAGTAGCGCAGACTTGATTTTTTTAATTGTGTGATATCAAACCACATAGTGCTGCAGTACCATGTATTTCAGAGACAGCAGACGCATCCACATTTGCCAGATGTCGTGCACCTGCAGCGTTTTTGTGCGGAGCAGGAAAACACCTTCCTGCATCACACCTGGTGTGAACAAGCCCTAAAAAAAGAGAGCAGAGTGAGTTGAGGAATGACTACATCAGCCTCTTGCTGCTCCTTCACTGTTTATTCAACAGGCTGGGTGCAAATTAAAAGTGCACCACTGTATTGTTGATTCCATCCTCAACTGTAATAGAAAAAGTTGTGTTAGTCCATGGCTATGCTGTCTGACAGGACTGTGAAAATCTGAGGACTGGATGAACAGAAATATGAATCTTTTGGCAGGTAAGCAGCTCCCATATATGTATCTCTTTGTTTGGCGTTAAGTCTTAATATTAAAATAAGCCACACTCTCCTCTTGCATTTAACCATTTCTCAAACTCTATATTTTGTTATGTACAAAGGCACGCTTTTCAGATTTGAATAGTTCCTCAATTGTAACCTCTTCAAATAACATACTGTATTTGATAGGATGAAATACTTAGGGGGTGTATTTGGAACAACATTTGCATGAAAACTTGCCCAGGTAAAGTGCATGTACATTATTTCTATGCAAACAGGGGAAAACAGTATTACACTATATCCTGTGCTGGTCAAGTGTCTTTCATTGATTTTAAATGGAAAATACTGCATTTGACCACTAGATGGTGCCAAGTATAATAGGCATTCCATATGATACTTCACACCATCTAGTGGCCAAACGTAGCACTTTCCATTTTAAACGATGGGGAAACCATTCATCAAGCAAAGGAAATAGCTTAATATTCAATGAAAGTAAGGCTAATCCCACTTGAATACAGAGCTGTATTCAAGTGGGATTAGCCTTACTTTCACTGTATTTCAAGGGATCCTATTTCAAATATGGCAGCTTATATTTAATTTCAATATTTTTATTTTATTGTTTGATTTTGTGTCTAATCTTTTGGGTGCAGAGTGGGAATTTAACACAGCTTAATAGGTTTTTTTTTTTTTTGTTTTGCAAGAGGACAAATGTACATGCACATTCACTGGACAAATTGCTATGCATATTTTTCTTTTTATATATATATACCACTAAGGATATATGCTTTCTATTTGCTTTAAAACTTCATGCTATTATACCTGTTCGTGTGATCAGATTTCGCCTTTTTTTTTTTTTTTTTTTCATTTTGGGAAAAAAATGAAACTGAATTTCTCTTAGACTTTGTTTAAATTTATTAGAACTAAGGCTCAAGCATATGGAGAAATAAGAAATATGAATAATATAAGAAGGAACTAGTACACCAGTTGATTCATGTCAGTAATTATGCAAAATGTACATTTCCCCACACAGAACAGAAGTTGTTTGGCATTTTCATCTTTGCGATATGCAGACCTCTTTGCTATACGTTAATTTATATATTAAAGAAGCTAGAATAAGCTTTAAATTTGATACAAATTAAAATCATCTCAGACTGTACTTTCTCTGAGCGGCTGCAATACTCCCTACAGCCGAGTACGTGTATATTAATATAGCAGTGAGTAGAAGGGACCACTAGTAAATTAAGAGCGTTATATAAAATAGTTATACACGGTCATGTTACCAACAAACTTCAATTCCTGGTCCCCATTTCAAATGGCGTATCCAAAAATAAAAACGCAGTCACATGTATGTTCCTTATTTGCATAATTATTACCGAATATAACTCTTCTCTACAGTTCCCCTGTAACATCTCATTAAGTTGGATGGGGAAAATGCATACTTTTTAACGAAATATGCTGTAGAGATATCTTCCACGATAATACCGCAACCTCATTGAAATGATACTCAATATCTAATTTGCCAAACAAATTATTTGTACCAGTCTGCATGACTAGAATCACACACGCAAACACACATAAAACCATCCTACACATCCCACCTAATTCTGAGTGCAGCATGGCAGACTTATACCAATACAGAGGGCTTTTGGATTCCTAACCTTTTATTAACTGTTTTTATGGCCTTAAGGGGCTGTTCCCACCAGAGCAGAATGATTTTCAGTCGTTTTGGTTTGAGAGTTTTGCAAGCGTGTTATAAACGTTTTACATGTGCATTTAAACTTCAGGTGTTTTTAGTCAATAAAAAGCTCTAGAGGGAGAAGATTAGGGGTAGAGAGCTGCTTTTTTGCCAGAAAACATGCAACACAACACTCGTAAAATGATTGTAAAATGCTCATGCTGAGCGTTTTCCAGGCGTTCCCATTGAAGTCTATGGGGCCATTCTGCCTCCATTCTGCCTAAAAGAAGCTCATGTACTCTTATGAGCAACACGAGTCAGACTCTGGAACCAGCACAATGACTCCTTGTGCTAACAGGTCCTGCACTGCCCCGTAGAGGCCCTGTAGCCGATCTTGAGACAGGCACAAGGTGGAAGGAAAGAACCTTGCCGGAGGCAAGGACCAGAACTCGATCTTGTAACCAAACCAAATCAACTCGTGGACCCATTTGTCATGAATTAGCAAGGTCCACGGTTCTGGAAAAAGTAAAATACATCCCCCCACCCCAGATGCGGGTGAGGGCACCGGTTCAGGTTGGGGAAGGCTTGTCTGCGGCACTGGCAGTGCCTGATTTCGACTTACAAATCCAGGGTTTATTGGAGCCTCCCGCAGAGTTATGGGTGGATCTCAACCCTTTTCTTGCGATACAGATGGACGAAAGGGCCACTTGTAAGCCGAGAAAAAAGGACCATGTTTTTTTTTTTGCGCGAGGTTCCTTACCCCTGGTAACCCGCAGAAGTAATGTACTCTTTCCTAACGTAAGGCCCTTAATGATCTCTTCCCTAGAGGCACTGAGCAAACGCTCACCTACAAAAGGTAGATCAGTCAGCACCTTTTTAGAAGCCTGGTCGGCCGACCAGGGGTTCGACCAAATTATGCGGCAAAGAATCACAGCTGTCACAGTTACCCTTCCGGACAAGGGGGCCGCATCCAAAGATGCTTCACAAATGTACTGTAACCCCTGGATCAACAGATCCACCAGCTCTGCCAGGTCAGGAGGGTGTTGACCTCCTTCCAGAGCCTGGCGTTAAAATTTTTGCCCATTCTGTTGAAGTCTGGGATACCAAGGTGATAGCAAACACTGGCCTCAACATTGAACCTGCCACAGTGAAAAGGTAACGGACCAGAGCCTCAGCTCTCTTGTCCACAGAATCCTTAAAATATGGAGAATCCTCCACCGGCAAAAGTGTGGCCTTATATAACCTGGAAACCTGAGAGTCCAACGACGGTGGAACCCTAAGTTTCTTCAGGAGAGACTCCCCAAAGGGATATCTCCTAGCGAAACGCTTAGGTATTCCAAACATGCGTTTCGGGGGAACCCCACCAATTCGTGAAAATCTCGTCAAAATAGGTAGGAAAGGGGAACACTTTTGCCACCTTTGAAGATTAGCGGGTGTCAAACTGCACCAGCGTCGCCTTCTCAGCACTAGCTAAGTCCTCCAACTTTAAAGTTTCTCGTACTGACACAATTAAAGCCTCCACCAGCGCCTTTTCATGCACGGCTGCAAAGGAGGTGGATTCGTCCTCACTGTTAGAGCACTCAGCGTGCGTGGACGCAGACCAAGTATGCTGGCTCTCGTCCGTGGCGGCCAAATCCACCTCAGACTATGGGGGGGCATAGGATACAGGTGAAGGCGGGGGGCCATTCTTGCTAGGCCGCCTTCCAGGGCCACATCTACCTTAGATACAAGTGAATGCAGGGCCGCAGTCAAGGCTGCCAGGGCAGACTGAGACCCAGAGGGTCCCGCAGCTTCAAGGAGTGGGTCAGATGGTGATACAAGCTCCAGAGGCTCCATGTTGTTATCGGAGCCGCGCTGTGCACAAAAATTAAAAAGTTTTCTTTTTTAAAAAGAAACACAGCTGGAGCACCACAAGAATCAGCACACCCACGGCGCTGTATAGCAGAGGAAAGATCGAATACCCACTAGAACTCACCACCCCAGAGCAGGAGAGCGCCAAACAGCCTGCCACACGGCGATCAAAGAGGAAGAGGAAGAGGAAGTGCCGGCAGCACATTACTGCACTCGGACTACAAGAAAATGGCCGCTGCTATTTTTAATGGAAAACCAAAAACCTTGCCTCTGGACTACACAAACATGGCCGCCGAAGACAGGAAACAGGAAACACAGCAAAATGTTGGCGCCACGCGGGACCCCACTAGACCAAAGGGAAATAAGCATCCACCAGGAGGAAACCCCCCAGAGACCCCCCTGTAGCACCAAAGGTACAGACACCCACAAACAGAGACACACACCCACCGCTCTCCGGCCCAACCCCAGTGAAGCCACCCCACCTGAAAACACACCCATGCCCCCCAAAAGGGGACTAAGGGGGGGAGACAGGGGGAAGGTGAGGGTGACACAGGGGCACCCGCTAGGGAGAGGAGGGAAAACATGAGAAGAGGGAGGACACAGAAGGGGGCCTACCATCCCTAGGGAGGGCCTGCAACCACCCAGCATTTCCCAAAGAAAAGAGGGGGGACACTACTCATCACACCATGGCATTAGGTGGGCACTACTCCCAGCAGTCCACCACACCATCTTGAAATGGGGATGCTGCGGCCCAAGGTATGCTGTGACTCTGATCGTGACTGCTGTCATGACCAGGGCTATGCAACCTTGCGAGGTGTTTCATTGACATAGCCCCCGTCCAGTGGGGCTATGTCGCGGCCAACCTAGCTCGGAGCTAATACTTGGGTCGCACTCGCAGGCCAGACTGGGAAGACCATAAGGATCTAGGATATCCAGTGCGTTGCCCAATCCAGCTGTTGATTGTAGTTTATACAGGAACAAGTTGATTGTAGTTCACACAGAAACAAAAATAATAAAGAAAGAAGAAAAAAAAATCCCACTTAAAAAGGAAAAAATGCCAGGACCGCAGATCCCAGCATAGAGCCAGGTCCTTACTCCTGACTAGGCAGAAAAAACTGACGGTCCTATAGCAAGAAGTGATGGTATACCTCCTTCCGCCTAGTCCTATTTCTGAAGAGAGAGCAGCATGAGCCCAATAGTCTAAAAGGCATGGAGCTGTGTCCGTCAGTGAACTAAAGAGAAATCTAATTTTTTCATCAATTAGGCCAATATGTATTTTGCCACATATTTTTGGTGAAAAAAATTCCAATAAGTGTATATTGATTGGTTTGCGCAAAAGTTATCGCGTCTACAAACTAGGGAATAGATTTATGTCATTTTTATTTATTTATTTATTTTACTAGTATTGGCGATGATCAGCGATTTTTAGCGGGACTGATTGGACACCTAACTGACACTTTTGAGGGGACCAGTGACACTAATACAGTAATCAGTGCTAAAAATATGCACTGTTACTGTACTAATGACACTGGCAGGGAAGGGGTTAACACCAGGGGCGATCAAAGGGTTAAGTGTGTCTCTAGGGAATGCTTTCTAACTGCGTAGGGGATCGACTCACTCAATGAACACAGAGACCTGTGTTCCAAAATAGGAGGAACACAAGTTACCTGTGTTCATCTGTGACAGAACAGCGGTCTGCCTTGTTTACATTTGCAGTTCGCCATTCTGTCTCCCCGGGGAGCGATCACGGGTGGCCAGCAGACATCGTGTCCCCTGGACCCACTGACTGGTTCCCCCTCTGCCTCTGGCAGTCCACGCGCGCGCCCCCACTATCTGTTACACGAAGCGACGTACAGGTACGTTGTTTCGCGTAATAGAGCCAGCTGGTCGGCAAGTGGTCAATGTTTGGTAGCATACCCCTAGGAAAAAATAACTGAAATCAATCGCTTCCTGTAACCATCAATGAGTTTCTTACACCTCTCTACTGGAATTTAAATGAATAAACTAATAATGGCTTAGCAGAAAATAACAGATGGGACAACATATTAAATTATATTAACTTGACCAAGTACCTACTTGGTGAATGAAGGAAAATATACACTGCTCAAAAAAATTAAAGGAACACGTTGAAACACATCAGATCTCAATGCGGAAAAGTATCACGCTGTATATCTATACTGATATGGACTGGGTAATGTATTAGGAACAAAAGGATTCAAGATAGTTTGATGGAAATTATCAACCTACAGAGAGCCAAATTCAAAGACACCCCGAAAACCAAAGTGATGCAGCAGGCTAGTCCATTTTTCTGAAATGTAATTGCAGCAACTCAAAATTGTACTGTAGGATGGTGGGTGTAGGATGGACTGAAACATAATGTCCCAGAGGTGTTCTATTGGATTTAGGTCAGGCGAGCGTGGGGGCCATTCAATGGTATTAATTACTTCATCCTCCAGGAACTGGCTGCATACTCTCACGACATGAGGCCGGGTATTGTCATGCACAAGAAGGAACCCAGGACCCACTGCACCAGCATAGGGTCTGACAATGCGTCCAAGGGTTTCTTCCTGATACCTAATGGAAGTCAGGGTGCCATTGTCTAGCATGTAGAGGTCTGTGCGTCCCACTATGGATATGCCTCCCCAGACCATCACCGACCCACTACCAAACCGGTCATGCTGAATGATGTTACAGGCAACATAACGTTCTCCATGGCTTCTCAAGACCCTTTCATGTCTGTCAAATGTGCTCAGGGTGAACCTGCTCTCATCTGTGAAAAGCACAGTGCACCAGTGGCGGACCTGCCAATTCTGGGGTTCAATGGCAAATGCCAATCGAGCGCCATGGTGCCAGGCAGTGAGCACAGGGTCCACTAGAGGACATCGGGCCCTCAGGCCACCCTCATGAAGTCTGTTTCTGATTGTTGGGTAAGAAACATTAACACCAGTGGTCTGCTGGAGGTCAATATATAGGACTCTGGCAGTGCTCATCATGTTCCTGTCCTGCTAATGGGTTAGGGACCTTCTACGGCTCTGTCTAACTCTCCTAGAGTAACTGCCTGTCTCCTTGAATCTCCTACATGCTCTTTAGACGGTGCTGGGAGACACAGCAAACCTTCTGGCAATGACACATATCGATGTACAATCCTGGAGGAGTTGGACTGACTGTGAAACCTCTATAGGATCCAGGTATCGCCTCATGCTACCAGTAGTGACACTGACCCTAGCCAAATGCAAAACTCGTGAAAAACAGTCTAAAAAATATGAGTAGGGAAAAAAATTCCCAGTGGACTCCACCTGTAAAACCATTCCTGTTTTGGAGAGCGCCTCATTGTTGCCCATCCGGTGCCCCTGTTGTTAATTTCATTACCACCAAATCAGCTGAAACTGATTAACAACCCCCTTTGCTACATAACTGACCAGATCAATATCCCAGGAGTTAAATTGACTTGATGCTATACTCTGATTAAAAATTGTTCCTTTAATTTTTTTGAGCAGTGTAAATATGCATATATATCCGAAGGAAAAGGCTTTAGCTTAATGAACCATGCCCTTGAGATCAGTTAGGATAAGTGGAGAGACCCACACAATATACTGTAAAAAGCTGATGAGCTCAAGAGTTAATCTCCAATCTATGATCCAGGGAGAAGTGCGCAATAGAAGACCCGTAAGTAACATAATCAAGCTTCTATGGATTCTCATAGAACCAAACATTAAAATAAAAATGGAAGTACTGAATTGTAAAAACAATCGCAAGAATCAGTAGATTCCAGAGGAATATGATCTAGAACCATTCTGAACTAGAAACAACACCCCATGAGGGTTTTCACGAGTCTCCATACTTCACTGGTTACTACATTGTATACTTTCAAATTGACATTATGTATATATTTTTTCTAGACATGTTTGTGCGCATCTAGTCCTGAAGAGTGAGCAATGACTCAAAAAACGCGTTGACTAAGAAAGATGCTTTTTATCTACTATGCTATATTACTGTCATTTCCAAACATATATACTCTTATGTATTGCAAAATGTATGTATGGTATATGCAATTTTATATGATGATTCTTTACATTTTTAATAAATTTGTTAACTATTATCTTCTTTACTACAAAGGGCCAATTGTGTTCGCCTCACTCAAAGTCCCAGGGCAATATTATCCTTTGGTTTTAGAAACAACTCTGTGGTAGGCAAACTATCATAGAATAGGCTGCAAGTATGAGGACAATTGAAAATGATGTTGAGAGCAGAAAGCATGAGGAGAACCTGACCATGCAAACTAACACAAGAAAAAAAACATTTTTTTTTTAAACTGTTCAACAAAGCAGCAAAACTGAAGCAGGAGAACAGTTCTTTCTAGCTTGGGAATTCCATTGTCAAGTGATTTACTGAAAAGATAACTTTCTGTCTTCAGCATTTAATGAAAAAAAGGCCAAAGTGTTATATGTGTTGTGCCAACCCTGCAGAAGCTGCTGGTAGTTTGGGTCCTCTGCTCTTGTCTAGCCCTGTGTGAGGCCTTAGAATACATTTCCTGTAGGCCCCCAGCAGGCACACAAGAATTACACACACAACTCTTTTAAAGATAAACAGACTGTATTGGGAGGTCAGAGTCATAAAATATAACAGAGCAAATTGGCACATGAATGTCAATACTCATAAATACTAACAATACCTGTAAAATCACTCCACATGGGTGCCTAATGAAAAGTCAAATTTCAGTTTATGCGGTGGCCTCAAGAGCATAAACATTAGCTCTCCGTGTAAGATGACACACCTCAAGCAACCGAACAGAGGTAAACAAAAGTAGGAAAAGCTATGTCACTTGAGAGGTCTCAAACAAAGTAGCTAGGTTTAGGCCTCTATATCCAAACCTATAGTCAAACACAGTTTTACCCTCAGGAAAGAGTACCTTGGGCAAGTCTTTGTGCTGGATCCTTTGCTGGCTACATTGGGGTCTGTCCCCCACCCCTTTCCTGGCTTGCTTGCTAGGACAAGGGTCTGGTCTAGATATTGAGGGGAAACTCACATCATTTTTTTTTCTGGCATAAGGTCCCCCCAAAACCAATACCAGACATGAAGGGCTCGGCTTGGATGGGGTGGGGAAGGGTATTGTACACTGTTTTTAAGAATGTTTGCCTTTATTTTTTTAGATTTTGCTATCAGCAGGGAAACCCCACTGACAGCAGATGAGTCTCTGGTTGTTAAGGACACCAGAGGGTGCCAGCCCTTTAACAACCAGCTATTCAATGGTTGTTAAGGATGCCAGCAGGTGCTCCATAACAACCAGCTAGTAATTGTATATATTTGTTAAATAGCACATGGCTAGGCTCCGAGTTATTTAACAAATGTATTTGTTTACTTTTTTTTGTAAATTGACTTTGTTTTGTGAATTGACTTTGAGACAGGTTGAAGCAGAATTTACTGAGTGCTTTTCGTTTTTGCATTAACCCCTTGGAGTCTAATCCTTTTTCTGACATATGTTGCTTACAAGTTAAAATCAGTATGTTTTGCTAGAAAATGGCTTAGAACCCCCAAACATTATATATATATTTTTAGCAGAGATTAGAGAACAAAATGTCGATCGTTGCAATATGTTATGCCGATATTTGCGCAGCGGTCTTTTGAATGCAATTTTTTGGGAAGAAATACACTTTCATGAATTAAAAAAAAAAACAGTTAAAAACAGTAAAGTTAGCCCAACTTTTTTGTATAATGTGAAAGATGATATTACACCAAGTAACTAGATACCTAACATGTCATGCTTTAAAATTGCGCACACTCGTTGAATGGCGACAAACTTTGGTACCTAAAGATCTTCATAGGCGACGCTTTAAAAAAATGTAAGGGTTACCTGTTAGAGCTACAGAGGAGGTATTGTGCTCAAATTATTGCTCCCACTTTAATGATCGTGGTGATACCTCACATGTGTGGTTTGAACATCGTTTACATATTGTGATATTTGGGGTGATAGCTCCAAGGGATCACGTGCACAAGCCAGGTAAACTTAAACCAGACGTGGTTTATTTTCTTCCACAACAGAAATGAAGCTTTCAGCAGCAAACAGTTCAGAAAACAGATATAACTTAAAAATCCACTTAACTCCAGCATAAATGGTAAATTATAATACGATAAGGCTTAACCCTTGCCTTCCTGTGATCCCATACTTCCCTTAAAGGGACCACAGCCCAAATATTGGTGAAATGTAACACCCATCCAGGACCCAACCTCTATGACCTCCACAATATGCAGGAGCAACTTGCGTATGCGTATGCTTCTGCCCCTGCGCACGAGCACAGAGGGACAGGGCGCTTTTAACTTCTTTTTTATTTTATTTATTTATTTTTTTATTTTTTAAACTGTCTATTAAGTTTTATTTTTTTTTATTCCTTTTATTGCGGTCACAAGGAATGTAAACATTCCTTGTGACAGTAATAGGCAGTGACAGGTACTCTTTATGGAGGGATCTGGTATCTAAAAGGACCCCAAACCCTTCCTCTGCACTTAAAAGCATTCAAAACACCAAGTGTGGCTGTTTTGAATGCTGTCATTTTTTTTGTTAATCTGGCGCCTTTAAGGCTCCAGTACCCGGAAATGATGTCATGACATCCCTTCTGGGTTTTTACATCAGAGACCTGATCAAAGCAGATGTGCCGGCTGGTTGCTTGGGTCTCCTGGTGGGCAAGCTGCGGAAGGCGGCAGGAAGGGGGGGGACGCCATCGGCTGTCATTACAAGAAAGCTGACCGTCGGCTCTAAACAACAGTACCGGGGTGATGCCTTTAGCTGCAGGCATCACTCCGATACAACCCCCTGAAGCCAAGGCCGCATATTGGCGTTTCATCAGTGCGAAGGGGTTAAATACCACATAAACCTGTAGTGAACTCACATTTTCATTATTACATGACCAAAATATTGCATGTGATATCCTTTAGTGAATTGAGACCAGAGCGTAGCTTATAGGGTTTTTATATTGGGTTTGATTTTGTACACCGGGTTTTGTACTAAATGGTAATTTTGGATGATATTAATTCTTGTGTATCAATAAAGCATACATTATAATTATAGACGAGTGGAGGACTCCATAAGCCTTTTTGCATCCCTTTCTGACATTATAAACTAATAAATACAGTATATTGTAATAGAAAATATTAGCATTTTGGACATTTAAAAAATGTTGAAGGTGAATAAATAGATTTTTTAATGCTAGATCCTATTTGACCATTATGAGAATGAACAATCAATAAGGAAGAATTAAATACTTTGTTCATATCTGAACATTAACCTTACTTTGCATTTAGACCCTCTGCTTAACCATCTGTTCTTTAGTGAGTGGGTATGTATGACATGGATTGCTAACAGATGTAGGTGCAGAGTTATGCACATACAAAAGCAATGGGTAAATCTTTTTAGATCTAAATGTCTAAATGACAGGGTTATATTTAAGGGGATTTTAAATAAATTATGGCAATCTTCCACTGTAGATTAGAATGTCTGAAGGTTTGGCAGCAACACCTGAACATTAATTTCATTGTGCTGCCTAAAAAAAGGTGCTTTGTACCATTGTCCTGGGACCAGAACATAGCTGTAGGCGTAGTGGCCCATGGGTCTGCTATGGGCCCCAATGACAAGGGAGGGAAGGGGGCTCTGTGCCCTAAGTTTGCTTTTCCCACTACTGTAACTAACCCACTCACATTGCCAGGTTGATTTGATTGTTGGCTCAGGTATGGAAACAGACTACTATTCTGCACAATGATGATACATTGAACTACCTGTCTGTACCAACCTAGGTCCACCTTGCCATGAAGTAGAAGCTCCTTTTTTTTGGTACACAGCAAATGATATGCCCAACAGTGACCCATTAGGAGTCAGCATATACTCAGAATAGACCATGTAGTTACCCAGTCAGATTGCCTGGCTACAACTTCTATATGTTTAAATACAAGTGCCACTAGTGATAAGGGGTATAGAAAGAATCACTATAGGTTTGCATTTCAGGATATCTCCCTCTGATCACCAATGTTTAAGAGATAGATATATATATATATATATATATATATACATACACTGTGTGTGTATATATATATATACCACCCAATTCTAAAGCACCAATGATGCTCACTAGGGATGGGTCGAACACCCCCCTGTTCGGTTTGCACCAGAACATCTCGAATAGAGAAAAAGTTCTAGCGAACATGCAAACTCTTTTAAAGTCCATGGGACATGAACATGAAAAATCAAACGTTCTCATTTTAAAGGCTTATATGCAAGTTATTGCCATAAAATGTGTATGGGGGACCCGGGTACTGCACTGTATCAATGCAAATTTTTTTTTTTTTTTTTAAACAACGTTTTTAAAGGAGCAGTAATTTTAATGCTGCTTAAAGTAAAACAATAAAAATGAAAAATTCCTTTAACCACTTTAACACTAGCCACTGTGCTGCTACTCTGGCACAGTGGCTCGTTATCGTCTAGCGACGTAGACCTATGTCGCTAGACTCCTCCCCCTGTAGGCGGCGCTCTTTTTCAGTCACAGCGGGAGTCGGGCCAGGGGAGGAGCGGCGGCGATCGCCGCTGCTCTGCCCCGATCGTCGGGGAATCCAGTTTGGAGATCCGCCCGCCTGTGTTAACAGAGCAGGCGGATCTCCTAAGTGACAGGGAGTGACAGATCGGAGTGTTCAGCATAGCGCAAACCAATCAAAATACGCTTATTGCGATTTTTTTTTACCAAACATGGGTAGCAGAAAACAAATTGGCCAAAAATGTAAAAAAAAAATTGGTTTTTACATCTTTTATGGGGGGAATTTCATATAAAAAAATGTTAAAAATATTGTTATTTTTTCAAAATGAACGCTCTTTTTTTGTTTTTAGCGCAAAAAGTAAAAATCGCACAGGTGATCAAACACCACCAAAAGAAAGCTCTGTTTGTGGGAAATAAAGGACGTAAATTTAGTTTGGGTACGGTGTCGCATGACAATTTTTTTTTAGGGTCCGGCGGGCGTAATGATGGTGGACAATGGATTTAAATAGTGTAGTGTCAGTGCACAGTGTGAAGTGTGCTAGTTGAGAGTTGCAGCAGTACAGGAACTTGCAAGGAGTTTTTTCAGCCAGTGCATTGCTGGAGGGAGCCAGTCAGTGACTCTGAGCTATTGCAGTGTTACAAGTCAAGCAGTTCTACAATCCTGGATCTTCTGGACTAAAGTCGAGGATCCAGCACAGTTTCAGTAATTTTACAGTGTTCAAGCGTGAAGAAGCGTTGGCTAGCATCGGCTGGCGCCAAGACAGAGCTAACAGGCATTTCTGACAGAAAGTCCCACAATTGTATTTAGTTGAGCCTAAAGGAGTATCCCACTCATTCCCTTCTCCCATCCCCTTAAATACAATAAAACAACAAAACAAAGATGCCGGAGTTGTCAATGTCTTAGTGCTCACACCCAGGGCGGCAGCTCACAATGACTGGAGGGGTAACCGGTACCAATGGCAGACCCACATCAGGCCACAGGCCTGGAAAACCTGCTACAAGTGTATGACATAAAGAGGGTAGACCCCTCACAGTTGAAATTGGACCCAAACCTGTAACAATAGTCCCAAAAAAAAAAAAGATAGGGATAGTGGGGGACTGAAGCTTCACATTGTCTCAGCCAAAATACAGGTAAATTTCTAAGGTAAAAGGAGTGAGTCATCAAAATCAGGAGGTAGGTAGTGGGTGATCCAGGGCCTCCACAGGTTTTCATAGGCGGAAACTTTGTCTAATAAGACAAATTTTGGTATGAACCATAGCTTGAGTGATTCTATGTTTCATTGATAGAATTCATAAAGAAGGGGATTTCCAAGCTTTCACAATGGTTTGTTTAGGTGCTGTGGTGATGTATAGTAAAACTTTAAACTAACGGTGGGTCACAGCCAAGGGTTTGTTATTCAGGAGGGCTACTGTAGGGTCGGGTGTCAATGAAGTCTCAAAGAGGGTTCATAAGATCCTGAACACCTCAGTCCAGAATGTTTGCACTGTGGGACATTCCCACCAAACATGTGTATGAGTGCCTACTGCGGTACAGGCTCAAAAACATAGTGGGGGGTATTGGTGAAGGAATACGGAGATCCTGGTTGGGACCAGATAGCATCTAGTGAGCACCTTGTAGTTGGTTTCCAGGGTTACAATGTTGGGTGAAGCAGATTTAGTTGCCTGCCAAATATGCGCCCACCTGGAAACTATTTTTATCCACAGTCAACCTCATGTGCATATGATAAAGATTACAACACCATAAGTGCTCCACTTCAACAAGAGGAGCAAAGCCAATCACAAGACATTAATTATGCTAATAAAGCAATGACTAGACTGAGCTTTTTTTTTTTCTTTTGAAATTAAGAAGGCTTGCAATTATGCTGTATAGTGAACTAGTTGGTCCAAAGTATTGATTTATTTTGTAAAAGAGTTAAAAGGAACAACTTAAAAAATATAAAAAATAAAAATATATATTTTTTAAGATCTTTGTTCTTATCATTAAAATGCTGGCTGATTGTATTTCAATAATTATACTTTTTTTCATTATAAATACCATTTAAATGAAAATACCAATTGAATCAATTTGCTAATCATTTTATCCCCCGGAACATATGCAAGCAGGTTTGTCCAAGCAGTAAATCTTAACATTTCTGAATCATGCAAAGCAAGTGACCCCTGCACTATCTAGAAATAAATAAAAACAAGTGATAGCTGCAACTGCCTGTCAGCCTTACCAAAACTGAAAAGATGCTAATAAAAAATAAATAGTGGAGCTGTGCTAATCAAATCTAGATAAATAAATGTGAACTTAAAAAATAGCCAGTGTGCTGGTAATTTCCAATAGGTGACTAATACGTGAAGAAAAAACACAAACGTGAGTACAAATAATGCATAAATAAACACCATCAAAAAATGTGACACAAGTCATATACACTGTGACAATGTGACAAAAAAATTGATATAGTCCAATACTGTGAAGTGAGTCAATATACTTTTTCCGTAAAAATCAAACAAAGTGGATAATGTGATGGTTTCCAGATCTTGTGAATATTATGCACTCGATATTATTGAAGGGGTAAATTAAATAAAACCCAGCACCAAATAGTAAGCAGAGAAAGGGTAAAGCTTCTGGGTGCTCTACACCCTTATCTTACTGCTATAAGGTAACAGCATGAAGAAAAATCATCAGACGATTCAAGAACAATCTATGGTGTTATCTCTAGCTTAGATATGAGCAGCATGTAGGAACAGAAAACTCCATATAGTGTAGTATGTAATAATTCTTTTATTGTAAAAAATAAATAAATTCACATTTCTGCAAACATAAATTGGCTTCCCAGTAAGCAGATGACCTCCGATGCATCTGCTGGCCGCCTATCTCTTACATCCCCACGGTCACGTGACTTACTCATTTATGAATCATGATTGACTGTTTTTTCGGAATTAAATGATTATCTGCAGATCAGATTGATCTAAATGCAGATATTCAGATTCATTAAAAATCTGTCTGTGGCTGTTTCTTTGTTTCCTCAGTCACTATCACAATCTATATTAATTAACCAGTTCTGGACCGGAAGGATTTGCCCCCTTAATGACGAGGCCATTTTTTGTGATTCGGTATTGCGGTACTTTAACGAAGAATTGCACGGTCATGCGACGCTGTACCAAAATAAAATTGATGTCCTTTTTTTTCCCACAAATAGAGTTTCTTTTGGTGGTATTTGATCACCTGTGCGATTTTTATTTTTTTGCGCCATAAACAAAAAAAGAGCGACAATTCTAAAAAGAAAAAAAATATATATTTTTTTTACATTCTGCTATATAACATTTCAAAAAAAAATTAAAAAATGAAAATTTTTCACCCTTTTAGGCCAATTTGTATTCTGCTACATATTTTTGGTAAAAAAAAAAAAAAAAATCGCAATAAGCGTATTTTGGTTGGTTTGCGCAAAAGTTATCCCGTCTACAAACTAGAGGAAAGATTTACGTCATTTTTATTTATTTATTTATTTTTTACTAGTAATGATGGCGATCTGCGATTTTTTGCAGTACTGCGACATTGCGGTGGACAGATCGGACGCCTAACTGACATTTTTGGGGGGACCAGTGATATTACTACAGTAATCAGTGCTACAAATATGCACTGTTACTGTAATAATGACATTGGCAGGGAAGGGGTTAACCTAGTGGGTGATCAAGGGGTTTAATGTAAGCCTAGGGGAGTGATTACTAACTGTGGGGGATTGGGCTTTTGAAATGACCATAGAGACCTGTGATCCTATATAGAAAGATCACAGGCGCTCTGTGATCATTTCAGAGAGAAGAACGATCAGCTGTTTTTACAACAGCTATATAAAAACAAAGGTGACCAGCGCTACGGAATATCTAAAATGTAGAAAATTAGATCAGTACAGGTGTAAGTGGCCACAAACCAACCCCTGGCTAAAACAGGGGCACGATATGTGAGGGAAAAAGGACGTTTGTATACAGCGCTACCTGTTTGAGCAGTTTTTCTAGAGAAAAGGGGATGGTGGCCCCCCAGACAAATGTGTATGCACTGAGAACGGATAACACAATAATAGGTGAAGTGCTGAGAAAAGGTTGGTGCAGGGGGTGGATTGATATGCACCCCCCAGAAAAGACAAAGTGCACAGTGCAATTTAAAATAAATGTTGTAAGTGACTGCTCATATAAATAAATTCAGTAAATAAGAAGTGCATAAAATATCATAAATATTTATTGCCTGTGGCAGTACCAGTGCAAAGTGTACAGATAATACAATTATAGTGAACCAACAGTGGTTAAAATATCATAGGCAGTATACACAAAATAAATAAAATAAAAACACCTTCCAAGTGTAATGAAATAGTGAATGGGTGATTTAAAACCAGGTGCAGTGAGTGAGGTGCCTGAAAAGGTGAAACCAATAGGTAACACTCTCACCCAAGCCTCCTCTATAGCCACAGAGGGAGAACAGATTCAATCTGGGGTTCCTTCAGCCACCGGGAGCTGCCTCCCTCGGATATTCAGATCTGTGGTACTCAAGCAGAAAGAACAAGGGACCCCAATAGCGTATATGCAGTAAAAAATACAATGGCAAGTGTAGATAACTCACATTCGAACCGATCACATCAGCTGTATTCAGAACGCCGGGACGCTTCCGCTTCCGCGTTCCACGGCTCCAAACCACTTAGGCCGGAAGTGACGTGTGGCGTACGTAGCTCCGCCCTACGCGTTTCATCATCAGACGTCTACTGGAGCGGCGGGAAGCAATTGTGGGTGGCCGGCGGGAATCGGGGCCTCCGGCCCCATGCATCGGCATTCCCTCTGCCTAGTTGGGGTGGGAGCGCGCCGGCGCATGCTTGCCCCCCAGCACCAGGCGCGCGGCCGACGTACCCCTACGTCGGTTCGCGCAGGAGGGGCTGCCTGCCACAGCATATCTGCAGTGGGCGGTTCGGAACTGCTTAAATGTAATTACAAAATATAGAAATAAAACTGTATAGAAACAGGTTAAGGGTTAAGGATTTTGTTGTCCTAACTTCACCTGAGCTCCAGGCAGATAGTAAAGGGTAAGTCCACTTTCGTGGGGAAAAAAATTAGCAAAAAAAAAAATGTATACAGTATAAAGTATATACAATTGAGACTCAATTTAGATTGTAATTTAATGTTATTACATATTACCTTTTCTTTTCAATCTGCAGCACTGTCATTTTTTGTAAATATGCAATATTTGCAATATAGTAACATGGGGATCGGGAAAATCTATGTGCAGCCATGTTTCTGAAAAACACATGGAGGTGATCTTGCAGTAACAGCTCCCTTGTGTTAGTGATTGGCTGTTGTAAGGGAGAGAAGGGAGTGCCAACAATGGCAGGGCTATTGGAGCCTATGAATGACATCCTGGCTCCTCGTATTTACAAACGCTCTCTTGAGGTACAGTGGGGGAGAAGGAAATGTAAACCAAATATTCCCTCCATTATTATGGGGAATGTGAGATCTTTGGCGAATAAGGTAGATGAGCTAATGGGGTTAGTTCAGAGTCAATGTGAGCTTAGTGCGTGTAGCATTATGTGCTTTTCAGAAACATGACTGCACAGAGATGTTCCCGATCCCCATGTTACCATAGTTGGTTTCCAGATTGTAAGAGTGGACAGGGACTGCACAAGGAGTGGTAAGAGGAAGGGAGAGGCGCTTGTTATTTTTGTAAACAATAGACGGTGCAACCCTGGTCACATAACTTTTTAGGAAAGTGTTTGCTGCCCAGATATAGAATTATTGGTTTTAGGGCTTCGGCCTTATTACTTGCCTAGGGTGATTCCACATGTTATTGTTGTGTATATTCCACCTTCTGCTAACCCAACGTTGGCAAGTGATGCCATCCACGGTGTTATTGCAAAACTTCAAACCAAGCATCCCAATGCCCTTATTATAATTTCAGGTGATTTATTCATGTAACCAACCTTGACTAACTTCACATAGTTTGTGAGCTGCCAAACTAGAGAGAAAAGGACCCTGGATCTACTGTATGCCAATGTGGAGAATGCATACAGATCTTCTCCTCTTCCACCTTTGGGCAGATCAGATGATAATTTGGTCTACCTCAATCCTTGTTATGTGCCCATGGTTAAGAGACAACATGTGACCACCAGATCAGTAAAGAGATGGTCTGAGGAGTCCTTTGAGTTATTGCGGGGCTGTTTTGAGGGAACAGGTTGGAATGCACTCTGTGGACTCACATGGAGGCCACATTGATGGGCTTCATGAGTGCATAACACATTATATTAATTTCTGTGAAGATTCTATTGTTCCAACAAGAACTATTCATTGTTATTCAAATAATAAATCGTGGGTAACTAGGGATATGAAGGATAATCTTAACTCCAAGAAGATGGCTGTGATGGAATCCGGACACCGCGACTGGGTATCTCCGCCAGTAACCTGCTTCCTAAGCTCTGGAACACGGGATCCGTGAATCTGGCTATAGTTACCCTAAGAACTAGACAGTACAAGTTTTGGAGTCAACCAGAATCAAACTGTTTATTCAAAACACGTGCACACAGAGATATACAATCTGACAACCCCTCCCCCTTAGCCATACAAACATACACATCCCATAATAAGCTTACTATAGGCAGACAGGAACAATAGAACAATGGAATGCAGGTATTCAACAACAATAAGCCCCCACCCCACTAGCAAGAGTCTGATTAGTGCAGAGCAGACCTGACTGGGGTTCTTGGTCACCCTGTGCCCCTAATAGACACAGGGTGACTTACACATAGGAAGGACTGGGGAAAATGGATGAGGAGTCTCCCAACCTCCCTAAAGCAATCTGGTTCCACAAGCCCCCCAACCAAATTGACTCACGTCACAATGGCTTTTAGAGTGGGTAATAGGAAGGAGTTAAATATGATTCAGAGGGACCTGAGGATAAACTTTAAAGAGGCTAAGGAGAAATATAGGAGAAGGCTGGAGTGGAAAATCCAGCAAAACAAAGTGAGAGAGGTCTGGAGTGGCATGAGAACCATTACAGGTCTTAAGCAGGTTGGTAGAGGGACTAGGGGTGATGTGGAGCGGACAAATTAACTGAACCATTTTTTATTATGTTTGATTCAGAAGCCCTGGCTTTAACTCCCTCGGATTCAACACACAGCTATAGGAGAGCAGAGTTGCCGAAAGTACCCTCCACTCCTCACACTAATCTGTGTTCTGTTTCACCCCTTTTGGATACTTTTACCAGTTGTTCCTTTTATAAGAACAACTCTACTCCCTCTTTACAGGAAAGTGCATCAATGTCTTTTACATTTGATCAGGTGAGGAGACTTAAGACAGGAAAATCAGCAGGCCCTGATGTGCAGACCAGCTAGGGAGTGTTCTTCAATCGGTCTTTAACCTGAGCCTGAGTCTACAAAAGGTTCCTGTGTCGTGGAAGACGTCCTGTCTTGTACCTGTGCCAAAGATACTACGTCCTTGTGGCTCCAAGGATTATAGACCTGTGGTTTTGACCTCCCATATCATTAAGAACTTGGAGAGACTTGTTTTATATCAGTTGCAACCCATGGTTAGCAAATGTTTAGACCCTTTGCAGTTTGCACATCAGCCACGACTGTGGTTTGTGGATACTTTCATTATCATGTTAAATCACATGTATGCACACCTGGATAAGTCAGCAAGCACCGTGAGGGTCATGTTTTTTTACTTCTCCAGTGCTTTTGATACTATCAGGCTGGATTTTTGGGGTGAGAAGCTAGCAGCAATACAGCTTGATGTTTCCCTTATGTCCTGGATTGTAGAGTGCCTGTGCGTTTGCAAAACTGTGTGTCAGATAGGGTGATCAGCAATATTGGGGTTCCACAGGGGACAGTTCTTTCTCCCTTTCTTTTTACTGTCTATACCACTGATTTCAACTACCAGACAGAGTCTTGCCATCTATAGAAGTTTTCTGATGACCCTGCAGTAATGGGATGTGTCAGGGATGGGGAAGAGACTGAGTATAGGGCTGTGGTGGGGAACTTTGTCACATGATATGAGGAAAATCCTCTGTATCCAAATGTGACAAAGACAAAGGAGCTGGTTGTGGATTTCAAAAAGAAGAAGCCACCAGTGACCCCAATCCGTGGAGTGGATGTGGAAATAGTAGAGAGTTACAAGTATCTGGGGGTGCACATAGATAATAAGCTAGAATGGAGGAAGAACACTGAGGTGCTTTATTGGAAGGGCCAGAGCCGGCTCTACTTTTTGAGGAGACTGAGGTCCTTTAAAATCTGCCGGATGATAATGAAGATGTTTTATGAGTCTGTGGTGGCCAGCATTCTCCTTTATTTAGTGGCATGCTGGGGAACAGGCTTAGGGTGTCTGACACCAACAGACTCAACAAACTGATTCGCAAGGCCAGTGATGTTGTTGGATTGGAAATGGAGTCTTTTACAACAGTGTTGTTGAAGAGAATGTTGTTCAAGTTGGGTTCAATCTTGGACAACTCCTCCCACCCACTCCACAATACGCTAGTCAGTCTGCAGAGTACCATTAGTGACAGACTGTTAAACCACGATGCACCACAGAGCAACACAGGAAATCATTTTTGCCTGTGGCATCAAGATATATAATTCTTTCTGTGAGGGCTGGAGGTGAAGATTTAATTCTGGTTTATGATCAGAATTTTGTGTTGTTTTTATAGTATGTTGGCATTGTATTAGTTATTATTTCGGGTGGTGTTAGAGAAAGTGGTGTATTATTTGCATTTGGTAGTTTGATTGTCTGTTATTTTAATGTTTAATGTTATTTATTCTATGTTGTATTTTAATTATATGGATGTTTAATTGTAGTGTAGTTTTAATTTGTTTTATTTCGTGCTAATGGCTGTTATTATTGGTAATTTTGTTGTGTTTTTGTATCTTCTTCAGCTTATTGTTGGGATGTTGTTCCACCCATTTTTTATTTTTTCAATGTATGGAAAAAAGCATTGCGAATGCTTTTACAAATGGCAACTTTTTTTATTTTGCAAGTAAATACCTTTTTTTTTCTTTTTTTTGGCAGCACCTCCAGCTGCAGCCGCCTAGGCGATTACGTCACTAGGCAATTCCCAAGGGCTCCTGGGATAGCCATGTCATGTGTCATGGTGTCCCCGCGAATCGCCTAGTGATGAAATCTTGCTTTGTTTCCAGACCGTTGCTGTGGCAACAGGCCAGAAGGGAGGAGCGCTCTGCGGTGGCATAACTGCGCAGGCGCGAGATCGGGGGGGGGGGGGTGCATGCCGTGTAGCCAGCTGCGCCGAATCCTGGAGATAGATTCAAGAGGGCTTCAGATGCCCACAGCTAGCTTCCGAGATCGAGGTAGTTTTACTTTATTTAAACATAAATTCAAAGGACTACACTATAGATACTATCTAAATGTTGCAGATAAAGGGGAACAAATTACAGCGGAGTATTAAAAAAAATTTGACTTGGGGTACTGGAATTCCACTTTAAGCATGTCTGGGAACAATTTCCCTTTGGGATTAATAAAATATTCTGTATTCTGTATTACACAGTGGAGTGGGAGTGAAAGCACCAGACCAGATAAAAAAATATATAAACACAGATCTTTCTTACACAGGGTATGCAGGGTAGGTAGGAGGAGGGGAAAGAGAATGTTTTTTAGAGTAGCTAGTGTTAGGCTTTCCTTCCACTTTAAGAGCCAGTTCAAACCACAAAAACGCACATGGATGCGTCCCAGATGCGTTTTTTCTTACAGTTCACACCACACTCAATTCCTGTACATTTTTGATGCATTTTGCTATGTTCCAGCACAGTTTTGTGCAGAAAAAAAGGCAGCATGTTCTACTTTTTTTTTCCTGCACCAGAAACTGACTGGAACAGACTGCACTGCTGTGAACTAGGGCCATTGGAATACATAGAAAACACTGTGCATGCATTTTTGTTGCAGAAAAAAAAAAAACACTGGACTGCATCTGCCCTCGTGAACCAGCCCTACATTTATTTATGTATTTATTTATTTTTCTTTGCAATCACTGCAAACCACTGTACAGCAGAGCTCAAAATAGGCAAGAAAGAAAGAGAAGCAGAACAAATAGCCAGTCAGTTAGGCTGCAATGCCCATCTACTAAAAAATAAAGATTGCCAGGGAGACAAATTCATCAGTGTGCTGATTTTGCTTCACGGTCTAATCACATGCTGGGGAAAGTTTGAATTTACTGGAGCTGAGAAAAATCAGGTCTCCTACAATGTCACAATGTCAGACAGTGCTGTGTGACAGAGCTGTGTAACTCTCAGGACTGGATGAACACAAATACGCAACCTTTCACAGGTAAAACAACCCCTATATATATATATATATATATATATATATATATATATATACAGTGGGTACGGAAAGTATTCAGACCCCCTTAAATTTTTCACTTTGTTATATTGCAGCCATTTGCTAAAATCATTTAAGTTCATTCTTCTTCCTCATGAATGTACACATAGCACCCTATACTGACAGAAAAACACAGAGTTGTTGACATTGTTGCAGATTTATTAAAAAAGAAAAACTAAAATATCACATGGTCCCAAGTATTCAGACCCTTTGCTGTGACACTCATATATTTAACTCAGGTGCTTTCCATTTCTTCTGATCATCCTTGAGATGGTTCTACAACTTCATTTGAGTCCAGCTGTGTTTGATTATACTGATTGGACTTGATTAGGAAAGCCACACACCTGTCTATATAAGACCTTCCAGATCACAATGCATGTCAGAGCAAATGAGAATCATGAGGTCAAAGGAACTGCCTGAAGAGCTCAGAGACAGAATTGTGGCTAGGCACAGATCTGGCCAAGGTTACAAAAAGATTTCTGCTGCACTTAAGGTTCCTAAGAGCACAGTGGCCTCCATAATCCTCAAATGGAAGACGTTTGGGACAACCAGAACCCTTCCTAGAGCTGGCCGTCCCGGCCAAACTGAGCTATCGGGGGAGAAGAGCCTTGGTGAGAGAGGTAAAGAAGAACCCAAAGATCACTGTGGCTGAGCTCCAGAGATGCAGTCAGGAGATGGGAGAAAGTTGTAGAAAGTCAACCATCACTGCAGCCCTCCACCAGTCGGGGCTTTATGGCAGAGTGGCCCGACGGAAGCCTCTCCTCAGTGTAAGACACATGAAAGCCCGCATGGAGTTTGCTAAAAAAACACCTGAATGGCCTTAATTCTAAGCGGTATGTGTGGAGAAAACCAGGCACTGCTCATCACCTGTCCAATACAGTCCCAACAGTGAAGCATGGTGGTGGCAGCATCATGCTGTGGGGGTGTTTTTCAGCTGCAGGGACAGGACGACTGGTTGCAATCGAGGGAAAGATGAATGTGGCCAAGTACAGGGATATCCTGGACAAAAACCTTCTCCAGAGTGCTCTGGACCTCAGACTGGGCCGAAGGTTTACCTTCCAACAAGACAATGACCCTAAGCACACAGCTAAAATATTACGAAGGAGTGGCTTCACAACAACTCCGTGACTGTTCTTGAATGGCCCAGCCAGAGCCCTGACTTAAACCCAATTGAGCATCTCTGGAGAGACCTAAAAATGGCTGTCCACCAACGTTTACCATCCAACCTGACAGAACTGGAGAGGATCTGCAAGGAGGAATGGCAGAGGATCCCCAAATCCAGGTGTGAAAGACTTGTTGCATCTTTCCCAAAAAGACTCCTGGCTGTATTAGATCAAAAGGGGGCTTCTACTAAATACTGAGCAAAGGGTCTGAATACTTAGGACCATGTGATATTTCAGTTTTTCTTTTTTAATAAATCTGCAACAATGTCAACAATTCTGTGTTTTTCTGTCAGTATGGGGTGCTATGTGTACATTCATGAGGAAGAAGAATGAACTTAAATGATTTTAGCAAATGGCTGCAATATAACAAAGAGTGAAAAATTTAAGGGGGTCTGAATACTTTCCGTACCCACTGTATATATATATATATATTGTGAAGGATTAGCTCAGTGGCGGGTGTGGATGACGCCTTGGGGGGGTTCGTTACACAGGGAGATAGCCAAGAAGTGGTTGAAAACAACAGTGTATGGTTTTATTCTTGCAATTTTCTTCAAACAAGTGCAAGCATCAAAAACATCAAAAATCAAAATAAAACAAAATAAATCCTTGCCACTGTTGGCGGCTACCTTCTCACACACAGGAACCTACCTAAGGAGTCTGTCCCCAACCTACTGTTGGGCAGACATGGCTGATCATACAGCGGACCATCAATAGTCCATTTATTTTCTCTTCACACAGAAAATGTCCCTTTGTTTTTCTTCACACAGAAAACAATCCATGACCTCACCTTGAGAAGTCTTCAGCCTTACTGCCCTCCTCAGCGCATCGCTTCAGGAGGCATTCCTCTGATTGCTCCCCTATACTCACACAGCTTCAGGAGGCAGCAATCCGTAGTCATCCACTTAATAACTTATAGAGGCCTTAATTGCCTCATTTTGAATAGCTGAAGTCTGTTCAACGTCCTTAGACATTTCTGGCTACCTCTGCAGCCGACACCCTATAGTAATTGGTGAATTTTCTAAACCAGGTGGAAATGTATCTCCTGTCTGTGACAACACTCACAGACTTACCTGACTTCCTGTCACATACCCCCCCCCCTCTTGTTTCAACCCTAGGGTTGGGACACAGATTGCCAGGCACGCATGTGTCAGGCACTGCTCTTGACTCTCACTGATAAGCCTCCTAGTATCTTCCCAAGTAATGTTGAATCCATTTGATTCTTTGTCTGCTTCAGCTGCCAGAGATACATCCTTCTGAGCAATCTGCTTTGCTTTTTCCATCAGCCACTGTCTTTCATGCTGATATGAATTCATTTCCCTCCCCAGTTCATTAACAACTGCTAACCTTTGTTGAAATGCTTGTCGGGTTGGCTCTTTCTTTAAGTCCGTTAGCTTGTCTATATACACTTGTTTTGGCTGATCCTCTCCATCTTCATATAGCCAATTCTCTGTATCTTCAAGCTTCAGGATGAAACTGTTTCCGTCATCTTCATTAACAGATTTCTCATAAATGTCAGACAGCTTGTCCCTCATCTCATATACACATTCTTCAACTGCATTTTTGGCATCATGTCGCTCCTTCTCAAGTTTGTCCTGCATAACCGTCTGTCCTATCCGCCATGGAGGACCGTGATCCATAGGCAACTCAATTGTGCTAGTCTTAATGTCTTCAACAGTCTTGAGCTGCCTCTATCTGCAATCAATAAATGATTTTCACAAAAAACTTTGAGAACCTCTGCTTCACTTGGCTTTGTTCCAAGAAATGTCTGTACTTTTTCTAGAGGATCTGTTTTGTCTTTATCCACTCTGATTGCTCCCACTACTGTTTCTTTTAAGGTTTGAAGGACCCCTAGAAAGTCTGCATGCATTCTTATGAAGTCTCCTAATTTGGACAGGGATTCTTGATATCCCTCTGTGACTTGAGTTGCCTCTCCATACAGTTGTACACAATCATTGACTCTTTGTTGTAAAAGGGAATGATCTTTCTTGAGCTTAGCTTGCTCTAAGATGCTGTGCAAAGGGCCTTTCATTTGCGACAACAGGCTGTCACACATTTCTTCAAAGTGACCCCTGTTCCTTTTTCCAGAGACATCAATATCATTCATAGAACATTCAATATTTAGAGGCAGATCTGTAGCATTTGCACCCATCAACTTCTTAAGCTTTTCGTCCTCCTGAGCGAGTCGCAGTAAAGGCCTAATATTTGATTTGATATCCAGTCTATATTTCTTGCCAAATTCTTCACAGAAGTAGCCAACCAGAACATCATCAACTTTCCTTCCACCAACATATGGGTCAAAGGCAACAACACAGTCTATAACAGGTTTCTTTAATGCACTTTCTGCTATTGCACTACTTTTCCCTTTAGCTCCTTTAGTATTTCCTTGCTTTGGTTGAATTGCATATCTGTTGAACTATTTGACTGTTCAAGGTCACCTAGTTCCTTTTCTTTATCTGAACTCCACATGGAATGTATCTCAAGATCACGATCAAACTTCTGCCACCTGTCTTTCACCAGTTCCATTTTGGAAATATTCCCAGAAAGGCACTTATTCATTTGCTTCACGGTTTCACCAACAGCCTTAGTTTTCTCCACTAGGTGGTGTTTGCTTTTTTTCTCCAAGCTTTATATCACTTGCCTTCTTCACCAGACTTTCAGCATTTTCTAATGAACCAACGCTTTCTTCCATTAGTTTTTTTATATCTCCTATCTGAGCTTGCAGTGTTGCGACATGCTCTGATAGGTTTTTCTTTGCTTTCTTCTCCTCTTTTAAGTGTTCCAGGACGCCATTTTTCTCATCTTCCATTTGTTTGAGTTTTGTGCTAAAACTCAGCCTTTGACATCTCTCTTCCTGTAAGAGTTCCTGAGTGTCTTGCAGCTGCGATTCCAAGATAGAGAAATCTTGGGCAATTTCTCTAGATTTGCTGTCTGCTTGAGAAAGCTGATTTGTGACATTGTCCAACTCAACCTGCAGTCGGTTTGCCTTCTCTGACAGCTTAGCACACAATCGGTCACCTTCTGATACTTTCACTTGCAATTCCTGCAGCTGTGCCTCTACTTTTTCTCTCTTGTGTTCAGAATCTCCTTTTCCCTGCATAAGAGCCTTCACCTCATTGGCTTGTTTCTGGGAATGAGAATGTAATTCTGTCACACAGGCTTCTTTCTTCTTGAGCTGCTGCTGGATACGTTGGGCTTCATCTTTGCAACTTTCACAGTCTGTACGTAATTCATCTACCACATTTCTCAAAGTGGTGAGCTCATACACAGTACTCAGTAATTTAGCCTCTCTCTCATTTTTCTCCTTGTAGCTGAGAGACAAGGTAGTTTTCAGAGAGACATTCTGTTCCTGCACATCCTGCAGGTCTATTTTGGTAGCTTCTAAAGACTGAAGACTTTGTGCCAGCTGATTACGCAACTCCAACATATCACCCATACTTTGCTCCTGCAAAGTCTTAACTTCAATTTCCTTTTCCATGAGGATGGTAGCTTTCTCCATGATAGTCTACGTTTTTGCAACTCGGAAAAAAGAAGAGCAGTGGATTCTTCCCACTGTAACATCTGAGACTGCAAGTTTCTATGCTCCATCCTAAGCAACTCCAGGGCTTGTTCCTTTTCTTCCATTTTCCGTTGCAAGGCATCCAGCTCAGCCCTGCATAAATACTCGGTTTCCTCCAAACCAATTGTCTCCATTTGCTGCTGGCGTCTCTGCTTCCAGCCTGCCATGTCCTCTTGGTGAGCTGACATGCTCTCTTGGTGAGCCTGTTGTAGAGCTGCAAAGCTCCGCTGAAAATCCGCATTTGCCTGCTGTTGAGCTGCATTCAATATAATCAGTTGTTTCAGCATCTCCTCCATTTTGGGTTTACTTTCCATCTGAGAACACTGCGTCTCCATAACTGGTCCATTTGCACCAGTGTTGCTAGGGACAACAACCTTTCTCTTTAGCAGACTCTGTTCAGGCATGGATGGGGCTCGTTCAGGCGGTAACATCCCCTCCATCCATAGAATTCGGTCTCTCATTTCAGCTATCTTTGCATCTTTCAGGCGCTTTGACCGCCCCATCTTCAGTCACTCCACAATAAATTTTTCAAAGTCCAGCAAAAAATTTTGAGACCACTGTCTCTTTAAAACAAGTATTTTTTCTCTCTCTTGCAGGATCTCCTCTCCTGCAAACACAGATTGTGCAGTCTCATGCACCAGACAAAGCTTATAGAACAGATGAACTTCTTTGCAGGGATCTCTGCTTCTGCCCAATGCATACCTCCACCATATGTGAGGGATTAGCTCGGTGGCGGGTGTGGATGACCCCTTGGGGGGGTTCATTACACAGGGAGATAGCCGAGAAGTGGTTTAAAACAACAGTGTATGGTTTTATTCTTGCAATTTTCTTCAAACAAGTGCAAGCATCAAAAACATCAAAAATCAAAATAAAACACAAAATAAATCCTTGCCACTGTGGGCGGCTACCTTCTCACACACAGGAACCTACCTAAGGAGTCTGTCCCCAACCTACTGTTGGACAGACATGGCTGATCATACAGCAGACCATCAATAGTCCATTTATTTTCTCTTCACACAGAAAATGTCCCTTTGTTTTTCTTCACACAGAAAATGTCCCTTTGTTTTTCTTCACACAGAAAACAATCCATGACCTCACCTTGAGAAGTCTTCAGTCTTACTGCCCTCCTCAGCGCACATCGCTTCAGGAGGCATTCCTCTGACTGCTCCCCTATACTCACACAGCTTCAGGAGGCAGCAATCCGTAGTCATCCTCTTGATAACTTATAGAGGCCTTAATTGCCTCATTCTGAATAGCTGAAGTCTGGTCAACGTCCTTAGACATTTCTGGCTACCTCTGCAGCCGACACCCTATAGTAATTGGTGAATTTTCTAAACCAGGTGGAAATGTATCTCCTGTCTGTGACAACACTCACAGATTTACCTGACTTCCTGTCACAATATATATATATATATATATATATATATACATATATATATATATATATATATATACAGGGCTTTTTTCAGTGGGAAACGCAGGAGAACGCAGTTCCGGCACCTCCAGTCTGAATGTATGCAATGGCAAAGGGGTGCGGGGGTCAGTGGGGTGAGCTGAATGGCCTATTGATGCTGGCTGCTGGGGGATCTATTGTTGCTGGAAGGCATTTTGTTGTGGGGGGGATATTGTTGCAGTGGAGGATTTATTGTTGCTTGGGGGAACTATTGTTGCTGGGGGCTATTGTTGTTGGGGAGTCTTTTGTTGCGGTGGAGGATTCATTGGGGGGCGATTGTTGCAGGGGAGGAATTATTGTTGCTGGGGGGCTATTGTTGTTGGGGGTCTATTGTTGCTGATTGCAGGGGATCTATTTTACTGTTTTTTTCTATTGTTGCAGGGGAAGATTTATTGTTGCTGGGGGGATCTATTGTTGGGTGAGGGGCCTATTGATGCTGATTCGAGGGGATCTATTTTACTGCTTTTTAAGTTATCATTAACAAATTCTATACAAATTACCCAGAACCACAACATGATACTTGGTTCTGTATTCTCTAAAAGGTGGGGGGTACTGGGAGGTGGGTAGAGGGTGGAACCAAAGGACAGCGATCGGAGGTGGGTAGGGGGTGGGGACAAGGGATGACTCAAAAGAGGGGAGTACCTGCACCTATTCTCAAAGAAAAAAAGCCCTGTATATACATATATTTATATATAATTAGGGATCGACCGATATCCACTTTCCCCGATATATCGGAATCGGCCCCTGAGGTTACCGATATTGACAATATTTCAGGAAAGTGCTATACTGGAATGATGCCTGCAGCTAGAGGCATCACCCCGGTACCGGGGTCCATAGCCGATGGTCGGCTGTCTTGTAATGACAACCGACCGATGCGGCTGAGAAGCCACTCGGCTGTCATTACAAGAATCGGGAGGGGACATCCCCCCCTCCTGTTGCCTTCCGCGGCTGGAGACCCGGGCATCCTACCTCCACAGCCGCTGAAGAGAAGACCCGATCAAAGCCGCATTTGGTTCTGATCGGGTCTCCATGTAAAAACCCAGAAGTGATCATGACATCACTTCCAGGTATTCGGCTCCAGATTAAAAAAAATTACAGCATTCAAAACAGCCAAACTTGGCTGTTTTGAATGCTTTTAAGTGCAGGGGATGGGTTCTTCTAGACCCCCAGATCCCTCCACAACAGTACCTGTGACAAATAAAAAAAAACATATATTTTTTTTTAAATGTCCGAAAATATCAGCCAATACCGATATCCGATGACCAAAATATCAGTATCGGTATCGGCACTAAAAAAACTATATCGGTCGATCACTAATATATACATATAGAGAGAGAGAACAGTTAGGCATCTGCACTAAAGAAGTCAGTGTATTTAGCGGTTTCAGAAAGAGTTCAGATTTAAACACATTTATCGCCACCATCTATCACACTTCAGCAATAAAAAAGCATACTGAAAAATTGCAATGCCAAACATGTAGTTGAACTAGCCCATCAGTCATTATGCTAAATATGATGTTGCCTATTGTCATAGCATCTGCTTTCATGCAACCCACTGTTAAATTTCAACCAGGAGTCTTAGCCCTAGACACTGGAATTTGACCTCACTGTACTTGCAGACTTAACTGAGGATTCTTGACTTTTCCATTTGCTGGAGGTATAGCATCACTATTATTCATAAACAAAGCAAATGAGAGCAGCTTATTCTTTAGTATCATGTTTAATATTTTTTATTGTTTTTCCCTATGCTTTCTCTATTTCCTTGTTCATAGAAACATAATGGCTATCATTATTTATTGTGTACAGTAAAGTAATACAAAGTACTGTATTATTGTCCAATGGCATTGGCAATATGATAAAATGCTTTTATTATTGCAGTTATCCAGCAATTGATTTATTTATATACTGTATACACCATTTTATTACTTTATTAGACCTTTTAGCAATGTATAAAATACATACAAATGTTACATTGTTTTTTAATAAGGTAGAGATTCCTATAAGTTTCTTTTTTTTTTTTCAATCAATCAATTTAATATTGACGGTGTTTAGAATTTATAATGACTAGAGGTAGTCAGTGAGGTTAGACTGATGAAGGGGAAAGTGCCATTCCTAAATTGTAAGCTCTGCTGTTTTCCATCATCCAATCCTGCAGAAGCAAAAATTGTTTTCCTTGCACCTGATTGGGTATTCTTAACAAAGTGAAGCTTCACCACTGGAGTCCTCTTCCACTCCTCCATGATGACATCACGGAGCTCGTGGATGTTATAGACCTTGCGCTCCTCCACCTTCTGTTTGAGGATGTTCCACAGATGTTCAATAGGGTTTCGGTCTGGAGACATGCTTGGCCAGTCCTTCACTAAGCTCTGGGGAAAATAAGTGCAACTGCACTTGCAAAGTGCACCGTCTATTAGCCTGTAGTAAATCAACCCCACTGTTGGGACCAATATGAAAGGGTCTGTGTAGGACTAAAATGGGAATAGCCCAATAATCAAAGCTATTGTAGGACAAGTGATCCTGTGAGGATTTCTGAATATTTAGGTAAAACCTTTACATTTTCATTGAAAAAAATGGAGCTCAATCCTCTTTTCATACACCTAAGTGTTCTCATTCCCGTCCCGTGACCTTTAGTGCAGATGCCTAATTGTTCTCAGGAGCTGGGCCCTCCTAACCCTCTTATTTTGAATTGTATTGTAACTGTACTGTCCCACTTTATAATGTAAAGTATTGCACAAACCGGTGGCGCTGTTTAAATCCTGTATAATAATGATAATATGCTTAATGAAGTAAATAATTACCATTGTCTAGAAAGTATAGAAGACTCCCTAGTGCAAGAGCAAATAAGCTTTTTTTTAACCTGTACAACTGTGAATAAACAGTCTTTATGGTGGGATTTATACTGCCCATGGTCTAAATCTTCTAGAGCTTTTAGTGACAAGCAAGCAAGGTCTAATAAAGTGTTTAAGTGGACTTAGCATCCCATACAGTTTTTCATGTTCAAGCTAAACTCCAGGCACATTTTTTTCACCCATATAGTAGAGCTGTGCCCGTATCGTTTTGCATGGATTAACTGATTGTTTTTGTCTAGGGGAGAGGAGAGCGGAGATTTACTTACCTAACCCTCCGATCCTCCCAGCACAAGACTGGTCTGGCAGCTCCGTGCTCCAGCGCTCTTGAATAGTGGACTGTTCTTGATGTCATCACTCCCACAGCAGGCTGAATAGACCAGGAACAGTCCACCACTGGACATGGGGGAAGTGCCATTTTCGAAGGATAGGGTGAGAATAGGTTTTGTGCTCACCCCTAGACAAAATTAGCAGTTCCTGCATGGGGAAAAAAGTATAACAATTACATATATTTACTATTATCTTTCACAAAGAATACAGTACTGCCCTGAAAAAGCATCATCTGCTTTCCTCTTCACAAGGATGGAGTTCTCTTTGTTCAGGCAATATCCAGAGTAAGCATTTGCTTTCTTGACTAAGACTGGGTTCACACTATTGCGATGCGGGAACCAGTGCGATACCTGTGCGGGCTCCCGCAAAGCATGTCTCTCGCAGGCAGTTCGCCCTATGCGAACTGCTGCGGGTGTCAATACAAAGTTAATGACACCCCCCCCCCCCGGTTTGCAGATCGCAATGCGAACTGTAAAATGGTGCAGGAATCGGATCGCATAGGTGTGAACACCAATGCAAACCAATTCCAGTGTGGAACAAAAAAAGGGTCCTCCACAATTTTGGTCCAAATGTGATATGAATTCAGCTTTACAATCTGTATGGCTGAATTTGCATCGCACAGACATCACATGTCATCTGAACAGCAATGTGGTGTGATTCACATATGATGTCTGACATTGCAACAGTGTGAACCCAGCCTGAGATGCTGGCTCAGAAATGACAAAATCATGTCATTGTTCACAAATATCTGACAGAGTTCAGCCTCTGTTGTAGTCTCTCACATAGTGACTTTCTACAAAGTTACAATGTCTAATCACTCTAGGAGAGGTGAATGAGAAAGTTATTCCTCTTGCCTGCAGTACACTGATGACATTGTCTCTGTCTGGGCAATGTCACATGGCTGGCGCCTAAATATTTTCTGAAAAGAAGAAACTGTTGCTGTATATTGTGATATGTCAACAATGTATTCATACAAACCCGTATTGAAAGTCAATTTAAATATTGTTCATATATGTGGTCATATAGAAAAAGTTTATCTGACATTTCACAGTATACTGTGTAGTATGATTGCTATATTCTTCAATGGGAACAGAGGGCATGCATTAAAGTGTTAGTCCATGAAAAACAAGCTGAAGGTGCTGTCATTGGGGTAAAAATGTATTAGCCAATAAATGCACATAAATTAGTGAACTGTAAAAGAGTGAACCCAGCTGCCCTTTTAAAATGGAACTCCAATTGTTTCTATGTTTATTAAAAGTGAGCAGTTACAAAAAAGTATAGCTGTTGACTTTTAATAAACACACACTCACCTGTCCCACCATCCTCCGATGTTGACACCTGAACCATCGCTGCTCTCCCTCTTCTCTCCTTTGCACCGGCATTTCAATTGTGGGCACCTGGCTGTGACAGCTTGTAGCTTCATAGCCTGGTGCGCACTGCGCAAGTCACGCTGCATGTTCTGAATGGTCTGTCAGTCATCTGGGACCTGTGAAATGTCCCAGATAACTGCAGGGAGGGAGGGGGGAGAGGGGACAGTCCGCTCAGATTGCCTAGGCGATCCGATCTGAAGAGGGTACCTGTTAAAGCTAGGTACCTGCTCCCCCCCCCCCAAAAAAAATGACATGTCAAAGGTGGTAGGGGAGGGGAGGAGGAGTGCTTAAGGTGGAACTTCCCCTTTTGGGTGGAGCTCTGCTTTAAGTGTAAAACACTTCCAACTTATCAAAAATCTAAAGACAGCTGCTAGCCCTTCAGTGTATAATTAGTAACAATAACCTGTGATTTTTTATCTCAAAACATCATGAAATAATGAAAAATATGAAGTCCAAATTTTTTATATGAAGGAAAGTCACCAATCACCGTGATCTTCTAATAAGATGTGAAATAAAAATTTCTTCTCAAATTAAAAAAGTGCTTCTCTGAGTGCCCGAGTAAAATATGCACTCATCAGATGGTCGCAGCCGAAAAAGCAGCCTACAAGTCTTATGTGATTGAACCTGTACATGTGATGTCATTTCTTCTCCACAAAGGTTAAATTCTGCAAATGCATAGAAGATGAGCAGCAGATCTGGTCTTTCACCCACATCACATGCAGCCCTTTGGAATACACATGGGCTCCGAGAACATGGGCGACAGTGGAGGAGATAGTAACAGTTGAGTAGGTTGTGTTAGTGCCCTATTGGCACCTACAGAATATGAGTGAATTTTAACTACTTTGTTTCAATTTTTTAAATAAAATATACTACACTATGATATTTCTCTGGGTTTCTTGTTTACTCATGTGAGTGAATGAGAATTTACAGCAGTGACATCTTTAAGCTGGGTGGCAATGGAACCTTTATGGAGAAGATCTGACATCACGTGTACGGGATCTATCACACAAGGCCTGTAGGCTGCTTTGCTGGCCGAAACCATCTGGTGAGTGCAGATTTCACTCGGACACGTGGAGAGGCACCTTTTTAATGTAAAGAAGAAATAGTTATTTCATATCTGACTACAAGGTCATAGTGATTGGGGACTTTCTTTTATATAAAGGATTTAGACTTTATATTTTTCCTTAATTCATGACGTTTTGAGAAATAAATCACAGGTTAATGTTAATATTTATGCACTGAAGGGCTAGCGCCTGTTTTTTGATTTTTGAAAAGTGTTAGTTCACCTTTACAGGAAAAAGGTGAACACCATACACCCTCCCCACCCCCTCGGCCCCAACTGTATTTACCTCCAGGAAAGCTCTGCTGTCTGTGCCCATGTAGCTGGCCCAGCTCTTCTTGCTCTTTCTGTGCAGTGCTTCCTGAATGGACCAGGGAGATTCAGACTGGAAGAGCTGCAGAGAGAAGAGGGAGAAGAGCAGGGACTTCATATCCCCAGGCTGCTGACTGGCTACGTGGGCCCTGACAGCTCAGCATCTCAGAGGTAAGTACAGCAGGCAATGGTGAGGAGGGGCAGTATTAGTTCATCTTCTCAGTTTTCTCTAAAGTGTAACCAACACTTTAAGTATAATAAGGAAAATGATAGCCACTATTCCCAAATCACAGCACTAATTCAATTATTTTCAGTAATCACAAGTTCTTGGAACTTCAAACTTTTTGTTTTCAAATTGAATTTTATCTTTAATGGTGCTTTAATGGGACAGCAAACCTAAATATTAAAGACTCAACTCTAAAAACGCAATTGGCAAATAACAAGACAGGCACTGTTGGATGGTATCAGAGTAATGTTTACAAGAATTTGCTATGCACTTTTCCATATCTTTGAACTAAGATGGATACTTGTCCATAAGTGAAGACTTTGTTGGGTTTTTTAAGACGCTCACAAAGTGACACAAAAAAGTCATGATGTATCTCCAAGTAACTGTAAATTTTGACTTTTTATTTTTAATGGTTGATCACACATGCATACATAACGGAATACTTAGTGACCCTGTGTAATACATTGCCTTGTTCAGAGATCTGACTATCAGAAAACTCCCTATGCTCTTCCACAGTTAAGCAATTAAAAAGCAGAATTTGCTTTCCACACAATTTACCTGTATTCCTCTGGCCCATAAATAATCAGATTATCAAAGTTCACATCAGATTACCGGTACTCACATCAGAAAAATGTTTTACACAATTAAAACAATCTGAGAGGCAGCCATGTGAATTTAATTAGACAAGACTGGCAGTTTTTTATTTTTTTTTATTATAAATTAACTTGGAGTGTTTATTTCCCTGAACACTTTAACACAAATGAGGTCGTCCCTCTTTTTAACTATGATTGAGAGCTGACAAAGTCCTATTGACATTTAAAAGTTTCATACTGGAGTACATTAATAAATGCCTTACATCAGGCATCCGTTATAGTGATAGTAAAAAGAATAACACAGCAGAAAAAATCCTCTTACAAATTACCCCTATACTACATATCAAGACATGCATTCACAAAGTCTAAATACCAAATACAGAGATTGTCAAAGCCTTTTACTATGCAGTGCTAATACAGCCCTACTCAATAAATAGGTAATAAATATAATAAATATATATATTTACAGTGGAAGTATACTCCCCACCCCTTCAGTAATGCAGCATTTGTCAGCACCACCAACAACTTTGCTCGGTCCTCTTTGAAGTTTGGGATCTTCAGCCAGCTTGATTGGGCGCACTGAGATCATGTTACTCTTGTGCACATTTTAAGATATCGGGATTGTAGACTAAGCTGCACATGCACTGCTCAGTGTACATTGTCATAAAGATTGCAAACAAACAGGTAAGAATTGTTTAATGCAGAAAAAAACATAGTGGGGTTCATTTACTAAAGGCAAATAGATAATTCACTTTGTGAGGGATGTTGAACTTTGCTAGAGAATTTCACCCAGAGCCTGGTGAATGATGTGAAGCTCTGCTGACTTACATCATTTAATCATGTGCAAAGAAAATGATGTTAATAACTTCCCATGTTTACTGCACGTGATTGCATATTCTTTATATTCTTTGCAAAGTGAAACTGTATCGCATTCACTGAGCTCTGGAGAAAATTCCCATGCAAAGTGAAGAACCTACTTACCTTTAGTAAATCAACCTCAGTATGTCACTTTTTTAATTGATAAATATCTTACCTGTTTGCAGGTTTTTCATTTCTACGAGTTCTACTTTTAGGCATGTCCGGCCGCGGATTCAGGCCTGGGGTCCAGTGCGTTCCTGTTCACCAGTTCAGGTGCGAACCAGGTCTGAATATTAGCCTGCATTCGTACCTGAATCGAAACAGAGGATGCACAGGACCTTTTTTAAATCAGGTCACACTTGCCTGTCATGCAAATTGGATACGTGGGTAACCTACATCCAATTTGCATACGTGTGAACCCAGCCTTAGGCCCCTTTCACACGTTCAGATCTGCCTGTCCATTTTTTTGGAGGATTTGAACGGATGCCTCATGTATCTCTACAGGGCATCGGATGTCAGTGGAGACATGTCCGCTGACATCCGATCTGATCCGTCAAATCTGGATGGATGGAAACCCCATTTTCCATCCGTCCAGTGGATAGGATTGGATGGGATTATTGGATGGGAACGGACAGACGGTCCGTTCCCATCCGATTCCCCCATAGAGAACAGCGAGACCTGACAGCTGGGTCTCCGCACACAGCGCGGAGACACAGCTGCCATCCGCCTGCTCAGTGGGGGATCGATGGATAGATCCCCCGCTAAGAAAAACGGAGTCCGCCGACGGACTCCACAGTGTGAAAAGGGCAATAAGGTTTTTGTTCTAAAGCATAATAGCCTTTGGCAGCCAATAAAAAAATTACTGCTGGAGTCAGACAAATTCAGAATGGATTCTGATTGGTTGCTAATTCCTAAAACACTGATAGTAGATAATAACCCTAACTAAATTACTTTTAACTATTAATTAACTTTTAAGTACTTTACATTTTATACTTCCTTCATGCCAGATATGTACTTTTTGACAGGAAGTTAGCACTCCATTTCATACATATGGCATCATATTGGCTGGCACGCACATGTACCTCTCCTCTCCTTCCTAGTCTGGTAAATTCTTAAATGCTGTATTGAAAGACAAAAACCAAACTCAGGCCTAATTTCCTGGTTTCTATATCCACTAGTCTTCCATTAAATAAGTTTGTCACCCAATGACATGTTGTGGTATCTTTGTTTTGTTCTCTAACTGAGGATGGCACAGTGACTTCCCTTTAACCTTTTAATTTGTGACATGTTTCCTGTCCTAGTGGTAGGAGCTTCCGTCTCTTATAAGCTTTTTATATGCTGTGCTGGTGCACCACTGGTAATGGATTTACTAGAAAGTCTTTTTTTCTATCTCTCAGGTATGCAGCCAAACTTCAGTTTTATTATATTAAGTGTAAGGTCTACAGTCATAAAAAAAATCAGCAGCTACAAATACTGCAACTGCTGACTTTAATTAGGCAGACACTTACCATCCCACAGATCCAGCCCAGTCTCCACCCATGCCAGTTTTTTGCAACCCCGCCACTGCCATCTTTACTGTGGGAAGCTGGCTGTGACTACCTGCTTTTTCATATTGGTCCTGCAGTCTCCTGGGACATGTGATGTGTCCCAGGAGATTTCAGGCGGGGGGGGGAGGGGGGGGACAAAGGTACCCACTCCAAAAAAAGAAAAAGTTGCAAACATGGCAAAGCAGGAGGGGGAGGGGGAGGATAAGTGTAGATCACCTTTTAAGTTTGCTCCAAAACTATTCAAACCCATCTGATTTTATGTTTCTGCAATGCAGTGTTTGAAAAGCCAGTCCACCCAAAAGTGATTTTTGCATTTTGGCAAATGAAGCAAACCACCTGACAGTTTCTTATCTCTCTGGTATTCAGTTTGTGAGATACGGTATTTATGCTTTAGTTCCTGTGTATGTACACCTACTTTGGCTGTTATGGAATCTATCTCCGTTAGATGTTTTAATTTTTTATCCTAAAGAATATAAGAGGAGGGGCAGAAAGAGTTTTTGTTGCTGGGAATACTCAGGGCAAAATGTGTAGGCTCCACATAGAACAATAGTATAGCTTTGTGTGGACTGGCCATTTAGTGGCTTCACATCAATATTTTTGCTATAAAATAAAAGATCATCTTTTTTTAATTTTTTTATGTGAGAATGCATTTTGCTATAATAGTGCATGCAAAATTTGACCAAAGAAACAATTGACAATATAGAGATAATCTTAAATTGGTTCTAAAGTCATAACATTTTTTACCTTAATGCATTCCCAGCATTAGGGCAAAAAATGTTGCAGTAGCAGTATGCCCCCCCCCCCCCATATACTTACCTGAATTCTTATTCGGCTCTCTCCCTGCATTCACAGGACACAGAGGCAGTCTGTTTTGTCAATCAAACCCTCTGAGGAGGGAGCTGAGGGGGCAGGGTCCAGCCCCACTGTGTGTATCTACAGACACACACAGCCCAACTCAGGAGTGAGCCTGCACATTTTCCACCACAGCAAGTGGCCTGCAATGGGGCAACCATGCATATTCCTATTGCACACGTTTCTGGAATAGGTTCTGAAAAATTGGGTGCTGTAGCAACCACCAGCCGGAGACTTGAACACGCAAAACACAGTGCAAATATTTGCCAGCACACCATGGGTGTTCAAGTTAAGTCAAAATGTTTTTTTTATTGAAGCATGATCACATCACAAACAAGAGAGTCCAATGTTTCATGGCTGCGCAGGACCCCTTCCTGAGGCATGTGATCACAATCAATCACAATAGCAATCATGCGATCTGTGATAAAACCTTGTCAATTTTGCTGTAGGCACAGTATGTTCCCAGGTGAGCATTAGGAGCCTGAGCTTATTCTTGTAATCTGTCAGTGACCAGCATTTCGAAGACTTATGTAAGCAAAGCAAGTATTCAGTACAGCATGATCCTTCAAACCATTCCTTTATTGTAACAGCAAAAAAAGCAGCCTGCTAACAGGTTTCTCCCTTAAAGGTAATCATATCTAAGTTACACAAGACATAGACCTCAATAAAAAAGAAACTGCCTGTCGTGGGTGGAGACAATCCATATTGCTCACAAACGTGCAGCAATTTAGATAATAGACAATGCAATAATAAAAACAATAAAATTGGCAGAATAAACAAAACGTAGGCTGTTGTGAAATAAATGACAGTCCATGGATATCTATAAGAAGTAATGGAAAAACACTTGAGAAATAAGAAGAAAGTCCCACCTGCAGTTAAGACCAAATGGAACTCTTGTGTGTAAATGGAAAATCCACTCTGCTTCTATGAACATCTCCTACACTGAAATTAAAGAGCAACCTTTCAACTGCATGAAATAAAAACAAAGTCACTCTGTCATTATGTATATCCTTAAAGTGCCCGGATGCATTGGACAGCTTAAACAAGGACATTCCTTAACTACAACATAGAGCTCCCCGATTCTAGTGTAAAGATGTCATATAGTACATCCCACATACTGCACAATGTGTACAAAAAAATCACATGACATTTTTATTCCTGCAATAAATTAAGTGATTATTAGGAAATGTCTTGCCTAAAGCTGAGGAACTTTCTTTTGTTTTTTTAAGACACTGATATGCAAGTAGATACTCTGCACCTAAGAACCCTTAGTTTTCGTCCAGGTCTGGCTTTGCCTTCTTCTACTCTGATCACAGTACAGAGATGGTGACAAAATAGATCTCAGTTATGGGGTCCTGTGGTTGACAACCCTACAGCCTTTCTTCAATAATTAATGTATTAGTGGATCTGAATACAAGATGTTTTTTCTTAATAATATTAATCACTTCATTATATTCTTTAGAATATGCATTAGCAAAAGTGAGGACACCTGTCCCACATAGGTTCTTTTTTTTTTCCATTTTACCTTTGGCTGAATTAACTCTTTCTCATCCCCTGACACAGCTCGTCTCTTCTCCTTACTAATTAGCTAACTGGGATAGCCTCTATCCAATAAGCTTGTGGTAATGGTTTCAAATGATTCCATGGAGGAACAATTGGCTATATAAACTCTCTTGTTGGAATGGCTATGATGATATGGCCAGGATAACAACTAGTAGCTCTCAAAATACAGAAAAAAGGTTACCAGCAGTTGGTTTGTGAAAATTAGAGGTGTACATCAAAAACAAAACGTCAATGGTATGTGAAAAAATCCAAATCACTGTCATTAATTAATATAATATAATATAATGTAGGAATGATTGCAGATCCTTCTCTGGGCAACTCCAGATTATCTGACAATTATCTATAACAGCAGTTTCCAAACTGCGGCCCTTTGCTTGCTTTTATCTTGCCCTTGGGGCACTATTTATTGTCTCCAACAATGGGGCATAATCCCCCCCTACTGACACCAATGAAGGGGGCATATTTCCATGCAATGACGGGGCAAAATTCCCCCCACTAACAACAAAAATGGGGCACAATTCCTCCCAATAACACTAACAATGAGGCACAATGACATTAATGATGGGGAACAAATCCTCTCAAAGACCCCAACGATGGTGCCCAATGACATCAACGATGGGGCATAATTTGTCCCACCTACACCAATAATGGGGAGCAATTACTTTCACTGAGACAAACAATGGGGCATTATTTTTTCCCACTGATGTCGGGACCATTTCTACTCTCACTGGGCACAGTTCAGCCCTCCTAAAGTATGAAGGACAGTAAACTGGCCCTTTGTTTAGAACGATTGGAGACCCCTGATCTATAACATGATATACCAATAAAAATGCACTGATCCTCCCACTATATTACCTGCAAAAATGCACAGATCCTCCCACCACACCGTATAGAGGTAGGCGAGTGAGGGTGAACATGTAATTCCCATCAAAGCTCAGCACTTTTGGAGGTATTAAATATTGTCAAACAAGAAATAGCTGAAAGTGAATAAGGATTCCACAGCAATCACTAAAAAGGACTGTAACGCCATCTTATACCCACTACATCTAATAGGTATGGAAGAATAAAGGGCTTGCAGATCCAGGATTACCCACAGATTATTCTGCTCCCAGAATACTTCAAAGGATCTAAAATGTACTGCGTATACATCCTATGAAGTCTTGACTCCCAATTTGTTCTCAGTCAAGGATTCAATAACTAGAAAAGCTGGATGATTAACACAATAGCCAGGTTATTTTAGATGAAGGTTCAGAATAACTGTGCAGTTATTTTTCTTGACAGGGGCTCTTTATTCAGCAGCACAGCACACTGGAGGATTTAAAGATAAAGCTTTTAATTCAATGCAGCTTCTTAAAATCTATACAACAGCTTGTTGATTATATTTTTAATAGGTAAAGACACTGAATGTGAAATGCTGGATCAATTCTGTAAAGGAATTGATCAATAAATGCAGAGCACTTCAGTTAGTTTTAAATAGGACTTAAATTTGCAATTTTAAACTTTTCTCAGTGATCATCTACAACTTTTTAATACCTACATTTCTTTGCTGAAACATCAGTTGACCAACAACATAAAAATGACAGCAAAACGTAAATATCTTAGAACTATTATCAAGTGGTACAGCCTACTTTCCTGTGGCTGTTATATCTACTGTGACTGAGTGCACCAGAACACGCCACTGTATAAAATCCTCTGTTAGCATGTATCTATGGGGTTTAAAGAACACATAATCCTTAAGTCCCTTTCAAAAGGGCAGACTCCTGCAGTTGATCCACCTGCTCAGCAGGAAATCTGTCAGCTGATTCCTGCTGAGCAGGTGGATGACAGGTCCATGTCTGATCTGCTTATGCTTATGCAGAGCAGACAGACCCTGCTGTCCTCTATGGGCTGGGTGGATGGAAACGAACCGCCTGTCAGTTTCCATCCAACTGTCATCCGAGCAGATCTGTCAGACGGATGGGATGGACTCCCCGTTCGTCTGTTTTAAGCAGACAGAATCGGATCGGATGTCGGCAGGTGTCAACAGACACATGTCCGTTGACATCTTTCGCTCCTTAGAGGGCAATGAATGGTCTGATCAGATCTTCCTAAATGACAAGTAGACCCGATCGCTCCGCCCGTGTGAAAGGGGCCTAAATCTGTGATATGACAAATACACTCTTATACCCACCAGTGTTACCAGATTGTGAAGGAATTAAGAAAGAAAAGATATTACAAAACCAACATAAGCGAAAGTATTATAAAAGGGTTTATAAGTGAAAAATACTTAAAGCTGACATATATCCAAAAACTATTTTTGTACATGGAGCAGGGCCTTCTTTAATACCGATTGGACCCTGGGCAAATATTTTCTTGAGCTGGGCAAATATTTTCTTGAGCCGTCCCAAATTTACTTATCAACTATTTGCAGGCAGTGCGGGCTCAAGGGGCAGCTGCTTTGGGCCCTACAACAATGAATGGGCCCTGGGCAGCTGCCCCTTTTGCCCTGTGTTAAAGAAAGCCCTGACATGGAGTCTGCCCCATTTCTTGCTGCTGCAGCTTTTCTTATATCTCTCACTTTTATCCATCCAACAATTTGCTTTTGGCACCAAATGTCCAGCTCTGAGGATTGTAGTTCTGGCTGTAGTACTGATATCACAGGAAGTCACTTGCTCAGCACCTCCTCCATCCAGAAAAAGCCTGTGCAGATAAACAACACAGTCTGTGAAAAAATGCATGTATTTTTCTGGATGGAGATGTCTTGCAAGCAACCTCTAGTGATAACCCATACTAAAGCCAGAACTACAAGTCTCAGCATTGGACATTTGATGCCATTGGTTTGAGAAGGGAGCCATTACATTCTGACTTGTGTCCCACAGTGGCTCTCCTCACTTCCTGGAACATTGGGCTTGGTTTCCTCACTGACAACACACTGTTTGTTGTCACAAACGGCTTCCATCCAATATAGCATGGTTGCAGATAAGCTCTTTTTTTTTATATTTCTGTGAGTTTGCATTTTGCTTTTTAATCATAATAAACCCATTGATGCTGAATTTAGCTTGTGCCCCCTTGTGCTTCTTTCTTACTGACTAATGAAATTTGGAGAAAATGAAAAGGTAACTCCATTTTTCTGACTATGTTTCATGTTACTCCCATATTTAGTGTGAAACATAAACCATGGTCAACATGCACAGCCCATCACCCCCAAAGTTCTTCTCTGAAATCAGCAGAGTTGTTCATGGCTCCCCCCACAGCTGCTTCATTCATTCACAGGAATTTGCGACCATAGTGGAAGGACTTGTGGTTCTCAATGTAGCACAAATACAGTGGCGTCATTGCACTCTGACACTTCGTACAGCTTCACAGCTGAAGGTCCAAACTTCAGTATGGACCAGGGGAATCTGCAGGAGCCAGAGCATTGCACCCTTAATACACATATCACGAGTGCAATGCATTGCAGGCTGAAACACAAAAAATATAATACCGTGCCTGAAAAAAAGTATTCATACTCCTGAAATTTTCCATTTGGTCATGTTACAACCAAAAATGTAAAAGTATTTTATAGAGTTTTAATGTGATAGACCAACACAAAGCAGCACATAAGTGAGAAGTGGAAGGAAAATGATAAACAGTTTTCAAATTTTTTTACAAATAAATATCTGAAAAGTGTGGTGTGCATTTGTATTCAGCCCCCCTGAGTCAATACTTTGTAGAACCAGCTTTCATTGCAATTACAGCTGCAAGTCTTTTTGGGTATGTCTCTACCAGCTTTGCACATCTATAGAGAGTGAATTTTTGCCCATTCTTCTTTGCAAAATAGCTCAAGCTCTGTCAGACTAGATGGAGAGTGTCTATAAACAGCAATTTTCAAGTCTAGCCACAGATTCTCAATAGGATTTAGGTCTGGACTTTAACTATGCCATTCAAACACATGAATATGTTTTGATCTAAACTATTCCATTGTAGCACTGGCTGTATGTTTAGGGTCATTGTCCTGCTGGAAACAAAGTAAACCTCTGCCCCATTCTCTTAAGTCTTTTGCAAACTCTAACAGGGTTTCTTCTAAGATTGCTCTGCAATTGGCTCCATCCATCTTCCCATCAACTCTACTGTTGTGGATTACATTTTTAAACCTATGATTTGTAATAAATACTACACTATGAGCATTTTTTGCTGGCGTTGGAGATTTTATGGTCTGGGCCGGTTGAGAAAAAGCAATTCCCCTGATGGCGGCATCATTAAGAGTGAAGGATCAACCATATCCATATATTATCACATGCACCTCTGAAAGGAAGACCAGTGATTAATGAATGCGCTTATGCTGTCCTATAATTTAGACAGCAAGTGGTTTCAGTGAGTTTGCACTTTGTTTATTTGGTGGTGGCATAACACTGAGAGTGATTTTTGGAGATTGTTGATCATCCACGCCTGGATTGTTTATTGCACACAAGGACATTTTTTCTTAGTTTGTATTATAATCACTTAATTATTTCAGTTAAATACTGTTTATATATGTTTTTTAGCACTGCATTTTTTCTTTTTTATACACTTTTGGTGTTTGTAAATCTACACTAATTTCACGCTGCTGCTTTCTGACTATTTAAGCGCTGAAACTAGATTTATTGAAATCTACAGCCACACTTTTCAGATATTTGTTTGTAAAACATTTTGAAAAAGATTTATCATTTTCCTTCCACTTCACAATTATGTGCCACTTTGTGTTGGTCTATCACATAAAATTCCAATAAAATACATTTACGTTTTTGGTTGTAACATGAAAAAATGTGTAACATTTCAAGGGGTATGAATACTTTTTCAAGACACTGTAAATGTACTTTTTTGCTATTTAAAATGGGTGCATTTTTTTTTTTTTTTTACAAAAGCTAGAATTCTCCTGTAGGGTAGCATGTTGTAAAGTACAACTCACCATTCGCCCCACACAGTTTGGGGTTCATCTAATATTCAATGTCTCTAATTATACATACTCTATATGCATGTCCTCAATAAAGTATGCTTATAAACACTGCAGTTTATTAAAAAAAAATTGTATTAAATTTTATTTATTTTGTTTTTCTTTTCACTGTGCCACAGCAGTCTCTTTGAAGCATTTCTGTAAAATGTGCACATGATAATGCAGAGAGGTGTAAGGTGGAGTATAAAAGGAGTAAGGTTCCCCAGCAAAGAATGAGAGGCTACACAAATGCAATATTGGCAACTATTATGGTACTGCAGAGCCGGCCCTACCATGGGTCCTGCTGGGTCCATTGGACTCAGGCAGCACTTGGAGAAGAGCAGCAAACTGACTCCCAAGATTTTTTTTCCAGCAGTTTTGTGTGTCATCAGTTTGCGACGTGTTACGGGCAGCATTTTCCCATCTCATACTGGGGCCCATAGTGCAAACTGATGAGTATGAGGAGGTGGAGCGTCTCCCTATGTTTTATAGGTAATCAGTACATAAGGCCTAATTATGCTGAGGGGCAAACATTTTTTTTACTTTTTTCTGTTTTTTTTTTTTAACATGCTGGGTCTACAGTCACATTTGATTGGCCAGCATTAACCTGCACATCCTAGCACACAGATACCAGGCCGAGGATGTACCCAGAGCTGCGCATGCTTGTTCCAGGTCAACAAAATGTTGTGATGCCCAATGAAATTGAGCAAATGGAACAGCCTCAAAGGAAGCTACTATGAGGCCTAGAACTCTCACAGAGACTCTCACAGAGGGATATCTCTTTAACCTCGATTCCCAAGCGTAATCTATGAGAATAAGCAGTTTATTCTCTACATAAAAGCCATATGCTTAGGATGTGTCCACGATCAGACCCAAGCATCCCAGCTGAAGAAAAGACTGGAGAGCAGATTTTTGGAAGCTGATCACACAACCGAAAGCCTGAGACATCTAAATTGCCCTGTGCACCTTTGCAGATAGCACAAAAGGAGATGAGTCTTTCAGGAGATATCCTTCTAGATAACCTATGACTTAGATGCCCCGAGTTCTTAAAAGAGTAAGAGGAGGTGCTAGGACCTTTGTGAATACTCTGGAAGCAGAAGAGAGGCCAAAAGTCAGTGCAACAAACTGGAAGTGTTTGTCTCTTACTGCAAAGCATAGAAAGCGCTAATGGGATGAGGTGGATAAATGGAAATATGCAGATAGGCATCTTGGATGTCTACAGATGCCAAGTATTCCCCTTCCCCAGCAATAACTGACTTTGTAGATTCCATAGGAAATGTTGTCATTTGAAAGTACTTTTTATGGGTTATTAGGTCCAGAAAAGGACAAATACCCTCCATTGGGTTTTGGTCCCTTGAACAGATTTGAATAGAGTCCATCAAAGACTTTTAAAGTCTTGTGGAGGTACTGGAACAATTACTCCTTTGGGCAAGAGGTGGTTCAGGGCATTCTGCAAATCTGGGTGTTTTGATCAGATTTTGGTTGATTTGAGAAGAGAAGTGGTGAGGGGGTAGAGTGTTGAACTCTATTTTGTACCCCTTTGAAACTACCAACTGAACCCACAGGTCAGCAGGTACAGTGCCTTGCGAAAGTATTGGGCCCCCTTGAACTTTCGACCTTTTGCCACATTTCAGGCTTCAAACATAAAGATATAAAACTGTAATTTTTTGTGAAGAATCAACAACAAGTGGGACACAATCATGAAGTGGAACGAAATTTATTGGATATTTCAAACTTTGTTAACAAATAAAAAACTGAAAAATTGGGCGTGCAAAATTATTCAGCCCCTTTACTTTCAGTGCAGCAAACTCTCTCCAGAAGTTTAGTGAGGATCTCTGAATGATCCAATGTTGACCTAAATGACTAATGATGATAAATAGAATCCACCTGTGTGTAATCAAGTCTCCGTATAAATGCACCTGCACTGTGATAGTCTCAGAGGTCCGTTTAAAGTGCAGAGAGCATCATGAAGAACAAGGAACACACCAGGCAGGACCGAGATACTGTTGTGGAGAAGTTTAAAGTCGGATTTGGATACAAAAAGATTTCCCAAGCTTTAAACATCCCAAGGAGCACTGTGCAAGCGATAATATTGAAATGGAAGGAGTATCAGACCACTGCAAATCTACGAAGACCTGGCCGTCCCTCTAAACTTTCAGCTCATACAAGGAGAAGACTGATCAGAGATGCAGCCAAGAGGCCCATGATCACTCTGGATGAACTGCAGAGATCTACAGCTGAGGTGGGAGACTCTGTCCATAGGACAACAATCAGTCGTATACTGCACAAATCTGGCCTTTATGGAAGAGTGGCAAGAAGAAAGCCATTTCTTAAAGATATCCATAAAAAGTGTTGTTTAAAGTTTGCCACAAGCCACCTGGGAGACACACCAAACATGTGGAAGAAGGTGCTCTGGTCAGATGAAACCAAAATCAAACTTTTTGGCAACAATGCAAAACGTTATCTTTGGCGTAAAAGCAGCACAGCTCATCACCCTGAACACACCATCCCCACTGTTAAACATGGTGGTGGCAGCATCATGGATTGGGCCTGCTTTTGTTCAGCAGGGACAGGGAAGATGGTTAAAATTGATGGGAAGATGGATGGAGCCAAATACAGGACCATTCTGGAAGAAAACCTGATGGAGTCTGCAAAAGACCTGAGACTGGGACGGAGATTTGTCTTTCAACAAGACAATGATCCAAAACATAAAGCAAAATCTACAATGGAATGGTTCACAAATAAACCTATCCAGCTGTTAGAATGGCCAAGTCAAATTCCAGAACTGAATCCAATCGAAAGAACTGAAAACTGCTGTTCACAAACGCTCTCCATCCAACCTCACTGAGCTCGAGCTGTTTTGCAAGGAGGAATGGGCAAAAATTTCAGTCTCTCGATGTGCAAAACTGATAGAGACATACCCCAAGCAACTTACAGCTGTAATCGCAGCAAAAGGTGGCGCTACAAAGTATTAACTTAAGGGGGCTGAATAATTTTGCACGCCCAATTTTTCACTTTTTTATTTGTTAAAAAAGTTTGAAATATCCAATAAATTTCGTTCCACTTCATGATTGTGTCCCACTTGTTGTTGATTCTTCACAAAAAAATACAGTTTTATATCTTTATGTTTGAAGCCTGAAATGTGGCAAAAGGTCGAAAAGTTCAAGGGGGCCGAATACTTTTGCAAGGCACTGTATATGACCCAGAAAGAAGCAAATTGTAACAGACCTCCCCCACTCTCAGAAATGAGGGTGCCCCTTCACTAGGAAGAGGATTTTGGGGAAAATTTCATGGGATTTGGGGAAAGTCTTACACCAAAAGAAGGGGATAATCTTAGATATTGAAGCTGAAATCTAAGCAGAGCAATGAGGTGCTATGCATTTGGAAGAAGTAGAGAGGCTCGTGAGTGGAGGTGTTTTGGAATTCTCTGCTGTGGAAGAAGAAGCTTCCCTCATGTGATATCTTTTCATTCATTTTTTTAATTAGTGAAAAAGACATCCTCCTTCGAAGGACATACTGTATGTGTGAGGCATCTGTATGTGTAGTTTCACCTGACCAGGCTTTGAGCCACAAGATGTTGCACATGTGAATGGAGATTATAGCCATTCTGGAAATTTGTGTCATTACTCGTTCTAAGGCATCCACACCAAAGAGCAGAGCTGGAGGAAATTGCTGTAATTGCTCGGTTAAAGCACATTCCTGGAATATGGGATTGTGTTGGCTGTTCATTGCCCCAGGCTACTTAGCTGCAGTTTGACGGACAGAAATTACAGAAATAGCTGGTTGCAGAGCTGGGCCTGCAACTGTAAAAAGAGCCTTTAAAAGTATCTCAAACTTTCTATGTGCTGAATCTTTAAATTAAGGAAAATTTTTATTTGGTACACTGATGTTTGTTTTGGACTAAGATGGAATGATCAAGTACTGGAACAGACCACTTTTTAGAGAATTCTTTTTCTACTGGATAAAGCTTGGCAATGATTTAGTGAAAATATTTTCTGGATTGACACAATCATCAGAATTTGCTCATTCTATAATGGGGCATGTATTTTTGAATTTGGCAGATCTCTTTGTACCCAAAGGAGCATCATGAGACAGAGAAGAATCAAGTGCAATAATGCTGAGGCTTTTGAACGTATCAACATTTGCAAGCATAGTGCATGATGCTGCAATATGAGTCTAGGGGAGAGACATTTTTTGCAGCCCCTAACACTGCCTCCAAGTCCTTTCCAAATCAGGATCTGATTCTAGGCCAGGCAAATCAGGATCTGACTCAAGTAGAAACAGTGGAGCTGGAGTTTTGGTGCTCCTGGACCCTCCCTCCTGCCTCCTGCCCCCAGAGCAAGCAGCTTGCAATGGGGCACCCAAGCAGGCTCACTCCTGAGCTACAGCTCTGCTTGACCATTTACACACAGAGCCGTGGCTCGGCTCTGCCCCCTCTTTCTCCTGATTGGCTCAGGGGCTGTGATTGAGGAGGCAGAGTCTCCGGAGAGCCGAGGCATTTTTGCATATCGCTAGATCGAGATGGGGCTCAGTTAAGTATTGGGGGAGCTGGCGGATTGCTGCCCAGAGTCGTTTTTTAACCTTCATGCATAGAATGCATGATGCTAAATAACCTTGAGTCTTTAGAACCACTTTAATGATATAAGACAGGGCTTGACAAATATGCTTTGAATCCAGAGTTGTATAGGAGTACTCAAAACCCATACTTGAGTAAAAGTACAAGTGCTCGATCAAAAAGTGACTTGAGAAGAAGTGGAAGTGCTCGATCAAAAAGTGACTTGAGTAGAAGTACTAAAGTATTCAACATTTTATGTACTTAAGTATTGCAAGTAGTTTTTTTAAAAAATTTGCTACTCAAGTACTGAAAGTAAAAGTACCAGTAGTTTTGAAAAAAAAATTGCTACTCAAGTACTGAAAGTAAAAGTACAAGTACTGTGTTATGTAGTTATTAAAGAAAGAACTCAAAAGTTTGAACATCATATTGTTTTTTATTATTTCAAATGCAGCTTTTATTTATACATACAGTAGCATTTATTTTCGTATGCGCTGATAATACACATGTTTTGAGCTTCATGAAACCTGCCATCTACTGTTCTGGCAGTGGTAATTTTTATAATTGTAACGAGTAACTATGCAGCAAAAAAAAAATATCGGAGTAGAAGCATTGAAATCATTGAAAAAATGTAGTGAAGTAAAAGTTCTACTCTAGGAAAGTACAGATATCGCCTTTCGGTACTTAAGTACAGTAGTGAAGTAGTTCTACTTAGTTACTATACATCTCTGAATCTAGAAGCCAGCTAAAAAAGTTAGGAGCCATTTTTTTTAACTAATAAATCTTATGGGTGGAACATGTAACATGTTCCTAACAGTGAACTTATCCTTTAACCCTTTCACAGCCAGAGCCATTTTTGTGTTTTTTGCACAAATCATTTGCGGCCTGCGGCCTGAAGATTACATAACTACCCCAAACATTATATATTTTCTGGAAGCAGACAACCTAGAGAATAAAATAAGAGTAAACCAAATTTTTTATGTCACATGATATTACCGCAAAGGTCTAGGAAACACAACCTTTCAATTTAAAAAAACACAATAAAAGAAATGAAAAAAGTCCAAACCACATGGTGCTGAGGCGCCATGCAGTTTGGCGCACATGGCAATGAGTGTTTGCCGATGCATGGGGGTGCAATCAACAATTATTGGCACCACCACGTTTGCCAAAGTGCAACGTGTTTCTCTGTGTGTCAGGAAAGCACGCGGTTTTGCGTTCCCGACACATAGATGTGATCCTACCCTCTGACTGACTTCAAATCTCATAAAATTGCTTCATTTTATTTCCAAGGCGATAGTGATTGAGATGGAGTTTTTTCAGATGTTACACAGGAAAATCATTTCGGCAATTATGAATGTGACCTGTTCAAAGCAATTCCTGCCTGAAACTATCTACAGCTACATTTCTCAGTGAAAGAAAAATATACGTCTAAATGGCTGTAGATGTTATAAATTGATGTATGCTGATGTTAAAAACACCAATCTGACATTTCTGATTGTAAATAATGATACCTTTATCAAGCCTGGAGCATGGCCCTTGGCTAGTGGTTCAAGAATTATTAAATTGTCGTCATTTAAGTATCATTTATACTGGCCAGGAGAAGGCTGAATAAAAGAAAAAGAAGCAATTTTGCCAGGCTTATTGTATCCCAAAAAGATGGCGTTTTTTTTAATGAAGGTGACTACCAGAAACAAAATAATATACAGTATACTAAGGGGAAAATAGGCGATGGCCATACCAGGGTTTAGTAAGAGAGGGTGGAATGTATGAGTGAGGGGGATGAGAATTAAAAAACCTTTCCTTTTTAAATGTTTACAGGAACCACTAACACATTTAACCTGTTCAGCTTTCACAAAACTCACTAGTGCATAATTAGTGAACAAATACTTAACCACTTCAATACAGTGCACTTTCACCCCCTTCCTGCCAAGGCTAATTTTCAGCTTTCAGTGCTGTCACACTTTGAATGAGAATTGCGCGGTCATGCTACACTGTACCCATATAAAATTTGTATCATTTTTTTCACATAAATAGAGCTTTCTTTTGGTGGTATTTAATCACTGCTGGATTTTTTATTTCTTACAAAAAAAAAAAAAAAAAAGAAAAAAGAAAAAACAAACTTTTGAAAAAAAAAAAAAGTTTTCCTTTTTTTGTGAGTAAATTTTGAAAATAAATAATTTTTCTCCTTCACTGATGTGCGCTGATGAGGCGGCACTGATGGGCACTGATGAGGTGGCACTTATGAGGAGGTACTAATATGCTGCACTGATGGGCACTGATAGGTGGCACTGATGAGCACTGATAAGTGGCACTGATGGGCACTGAGAGGCAGCACTGATAGGCACTGATGGGCGGCACTGATGGGCACTGATGGGCAGAACTGAAGGGCACTGATGGGTGGCATGATCAGCACTGATGGGCGGCACTGATGGACACTGATGGGCAGCACCATCAGTGCCCACGATCAGTGCCCATAGTGCTGCCAGTCAGTGCCCATCAGTGCCTAGATGAGCAAGCACTGATGGACACTGACTGGTAGCACTATGGGCACTGATTTTGGGCACTGATGGTGGGCACTGATTGGCACTTAATTTTCTGTAATCAGGGCACTGATGATCAGTGCCCTGATTACCTGTCTTTGTCTCCCCTGTGAGGAGGAGCCGCTGATCGGCTCTCCACGCTTCACACACTGACAGTGTGAGGCAAGGAGAGCCGAAAAACGGCACTTCCTCATTTACATGTGACCGGCTGTGATTGGACACAGCCGATCACATGGGTAAAGAGTCATGTCATTTACTCTTTACCAAGATCGAGGTCGTGCCGTGTCCTAGCAACACGGCGCGGCCACGATAGCTGCTCCACGCACCCTGCGCGCGCGAGAGAGAGGCAGTTCTGGTGCGCCCTAATATGACGGCGTCCCAGAACAATGGATGCACCGCTCTGCCGTCATTTGATGGCGGGCGGGTAAGAAGTGTTTAAGTCTGTCCCTTTAAGTGTATCTCCACTTTTGCAACCAAAAAAAAAAAAACCCCACTTCACATGGTTTACATGTCCTCATTTAAACCGCAAAACCTAAAAAAAATATTTAAAAATTGCTGCTTTTCGTTTGAAAATGCTCTTTTAAGAAGATAACTTCAGCAATGAAACATTCTACCTAAGGCTGGCCATACATTATACAATTTTCTTACAATTTTCTGTACAATTTTCTTGAAATTTACCTTCAACTATGTAGCACTAAGGCCTGCCTAATTGGATACAAGTGAAACTGTTGTTTAGCTTTGACCTCATATTATGTGGTTTGTGGTAAATCTAACAGAAAATTGTACAAGAAAACTGAACATGTATGGTCAGCCTAATTCTCTTTGTTTATGAACTAGCTGGGGCTGTGCTTGCCATATTTAACCCCATCCGTACTGTGCTGGCAGATCTCATTATCAGTCTAAAAAATAAAATGTAATACTATCTAACCTAACAAAAGGTTAACGATTCATAAACTGGGCCTCTTTATTCTATGTTGGGGGAAAAATTGGGTCTGTCTTTAGCCTTTCTATTGCGACAGACTGGCAATGAACTTATTCTGCCATGACACCTTCTCCCAGTAAAAATTCTAAAAGGTATACATTATATTGTTGTTGTTAGTTTTGCTGTGTGAATGGGAATACATAACAAACTTACAGTATAGTGGGGTTTTCTTAATGTTTGATGCAAAAGTAGAAATATACTTTCAGACCTAGTGTTTCCTATTGGGTAATGCCATTTTGCTTCTTGTAAAAAAAAAAAAAAAAGAAGTTAAATCTATGCTATCACTTAAAAAAAAAAAAAAAATCACATATCCTGTTGCAATCACTACATTGTACAAATGCTAGTGGTCAAGGGGGTTTGGAGTTGGAGGTGAGGAAGTCGTTGCTGACTTTTTCAAAAATTCAAAATTAACATATAGGTAATAGCAGTCTTTACTCTGCGTGGACTGCACATTTTGCAGATGAGAAGAGTGCATTTGAAACCCCTTATGGAGCAAATCATAAAAGTACAACTCGGCTTACATACTTAGGGAACTGAAAGTGGGCATAAAGTTTGCACAAGTACATTTGACTGTGACACTGGTAATTGGTAACATAAAACCAGGTACAATAAATACTTTGGAAGCTGCTAGAATACAGAACGATGCACTGCTATGTAAGAAGGCAAGGGTGAAACTAGTAGTCACTCTTTGAAGAGCCATGACAGTTAAAGATTTCTTGGTTCTCAGTGATTTTAAATGAACCAGGACTGAAGCTTGGCTTGATTGCTGCAGGCCCTAAGGCAATTTTCCCAATATTAAAGTGATCGCCTTGTAAAACAAATCCATTCAGTTTAACCACTTTAAGACCGGAGGATTTGGCTGCTCAATGACCAGGCCCTATTTTGCGATTCGGTACTGGGTGACTTTAACTGACAATTGCGTGGTCGTGCGACGCTGTACCCAAACAAAATTGATGTCCTTTTTTTCCCACAAATAGAGCTTTCATTTGGTGGTATTTGATCACCTGTGTAATTTTTATTTTTTGTGCTATAAACAAAAAAAGAGTGACAGTTTTGAAAAAATAACAATATTTTTCACATTCTTTTATATGAAATTCTCAAAAAAAATGTAAAAATCTAAATTTTTTTAACATTTTAGGCCAATTTGTTTTCTGCTACATATTATTGGTAAAAAAAAAATCGCAATAAGCTTATTTTTATGCGTCTACTAACTACGGGAAAGATTTATGTCATTTTTTTTTACTAGTAATGGCTGCGATCTGTGGTTTTTCGTGGGGCTGCGACATTGCGGCGGACAGATTGGACCCCTAACTGACATTTTTGACACTTTTGGGGGTACCAGTGACATTACTACAGTAATCAGTGCTAAAAATATGCACTGTTACTGTAAAAATGAAACTGGCAGGGAAGGGGTTAACAGTATGGGTGAATAAGGGGTTAAATGTGTCCCTAGTGACGTGATTCTAACTGTCAGGGGGTGTGGCTTGTGAAGCAATCACAGAGACATACAATCCTATATAGCAGGATCACATAGCCTCTGTGATTACTTCAGTGAGAATGACAGACGGCTGTGTTTACATCAACCGTCTGTCTTTCTCTCTCAGCTGCGGGAGAGCGCGAGTGGCCAGCGGCGCACTGGCTCCCCAGCTGACGAGCGGGGAGCGGGGGCGGGAGCACACCGGCGGCGGCGCCCGCTCGCCCCCTAGAGTCTCCTGAGCGAGCGACGTAGTACTACGTCGGTTTGCCCAGGAGCGGCTGCCTGCCACAGTAAATCTGCGGTGGGCGTCGTTAAGTGGTTAAAAAAGAAATGAAAGACAAAACATTTGTGTATAGAAAAAAAAAAACCACTATAAATATCTTTTTTTTCCTTTTTTAAAAGAGATAACGTTCCCTCTGTTCCCAGCTGCATAAGAGCTGGGAAAAGAGAAGCAACACCACACTGATCTTCCCTGGGAAACGCTGTGCAGCGGGGGCGTGTCAGGACAAGTCTTATCATTGGAGGAGAGAAGGCTGAGTTCCCAGCACAGCTAGAGAACTAATCATGATGTGTTCTCCTGCTTAGTGTTGTCAGTTTTTAATAGAAAAGCAGAGGGACTGGCAGGAACACCAGGGGTTTCACACAAAGGAAGCAATACAAAGAGACCAGGATACTTTCTCATACAAGTACATGGTACAGCAGGCACATATCAGGAATATGAAGTGTTGGCGCATGTGACGGTGTTCACCGTCACTGGAATTTAAGGACAGATGGGTGATGGTTTGGATTGCTTCATATTTGTCAGCAAGGTCTCCATGAAGAAATATTGAGATTTGTTCCCATTTGCCATGAGGTCTTTGGCCAGGAAGTACAGCTCCTAATATGGTCATTCCAGGAAGTTCAATGAGGAGACTGACTGTCTAACAATTTTGCTTTTGTCTGAGGTGGCTTTCCATTCACCTATTGTCGGTTGTGCTAATGAACTCACCTGTTGTCTGCTAAGGGATATATTGACACTCAGAGTAATGTGTATTGGGGGCTCATTATGGAACCATTGTTCTGTGTCTGGTTATTGTGTACATTGATTGTCCCCTGGGGGCTTCTGTCTCATTACACATAAGAGTCCTTCTACTCAAGCTATCTGACCAATCCCTGCTGACTCATTTTCAAGTCCTCATTTGCATGGATAAGGAAGACCTGAAGGAGAACGGCATGTACTGTGCAACTGACCAATGGGAAAGCGGTTGTTGGGGGCAGGATGTTCCAAATTCTGTATAAAAGTGTGCTGTGTGCTTCCAATAAATTGTCTTCCTGTTTGAACTTACATACAGCCTGCTTGGTGTTTGTTCTAATGGATTCCGAACAGCACATAGCTGTAGTTCAGATCCCGAAGCCTTGGTTGACCGAACCATCAGACGTTGCGATCTGCAAGCTGACTCACTAGAAACAGAGGAGTGTCGGGAGAGCGGAAGCGAGCAAGCAAGGGTCTGGTTACAGCGCAACAAACACTTTAACTGTAGAATATGTTTTCACACAAAAAAAAAAAAAAAATCCCAGCATTTGCCTTAGTATTTAATTGCAAATAATGAATTATACAGGCAAGAGTGTGAGAATGATGGAACAAAGTGTACAGCAGAATTTGAGGTATGAGGGCCCCCACAATAATCTCCTATGGTAATAAGGTCAATGCAAGTAATGTGAAATACTTACAATTTGTAGGTTTGGAGAATCTTTCCCTCGGAAATGAAATCCTCCTCCAGCAGAAGGCAATACCTTGTATTACAGGGAATTCATTTTTTTTTTATTTTATTAATCATAAATACTAAAAGGAAGTGATTTCATACACTACTTCTTTTGATGGACAACATACTGCACATATTATTTCTGCATAATAGGCACTCTTGTTGCTAATAACGGACTTTTCCAAATATGTTTAAATAATAATTGCTGATGTTAATTTTACTGGGTGTCAAGACTGTAATGCTTGATTGTCGGTATCAATGTAGCTACATTTTCCCATAACATTATGTTGCCATATGGGGTTTAGGCGTAATTTCTTTTACCGTGTTGTGATGATGAGGAGATTATGTATAAATCTCCATTGTAGAGATTGTAAATATTTATGTAAATATATACAGGTATGATATATTGAGTTTTGGATTTTACATTTAGCTGAGAGATGATTGTCACTTATATAAAGTGGTGTGACTTCCAGTTGGCACTCAGTTAAAGGAACCGGTTTAACCAGTCCATTTAAAATGCAGGCAACTGCTGTTTACATATAAACAACTACGGATAGTATTACCTGTGATTACATTTTTGGAAGCGAGACTTTGTGGAGCCAGGGCACCCCAGGTATTATTATACAGGATTTATAGGAGTGAATCCCCCCCCCAACAGAAAAGGGAGTGGTTAGAAAGAGGCGTAACTATGGGAGGGGGAAATGGTCCAATCTGGGAAGAGATACGCCCACAGGAAGTGACAAGCAAGATAGCTGAACCAATGAGAATGGCCCTATACAAGGCTATGGGATATGGGTCTATATTAGGTTCGGTGAGACAGGGTGACTTCCTGTTTGGCATGGGAGAGCTAGAGCCATCACTAGAGGTAATTATGGATTAAGGAGTAAGTTTACATTGTATATTTTATTTGTGTGTCGGTCATAGTGTGTGTATATGAGTATATACTCTATGCATTGTATTTGTTCAGTTAAACTAGGGAAATTATACATTGTGTAGTATGTACAATAGTTATTATTGTTGTAAATTACGTAGGCTGTGCAAACCTTATACGAATAAATAATTGTTGTGTTAAAGTTTTCACACAGTCATAGAACTCTCATTATTAACCCAAATATTGTCTGAGATAGATTAACTCTCATAGATTTTTGGTAACAATTATGTCATTGCTCTGTTTTGATGGTGTCAGCACCAGCAAATAATACAAGGGATAATGTTAGCTCTCCTTCCATATTACATGTTATATATTAGATTCTAGATATTAAAATTATGATTAGATTATTGTGGACATTAAAGCATAACGTCACTCTCTCAGTCAACGTTGATTATTTTTAATCCTTATGCTTCTACCATTATTAAATAGATAGGAAAGAATACCATCTTTACTTGTTTTAAACTTTTTTTTTTTTTTTTTACATTTCTTCAGTTTCTTTCATACATATATGTGTGTATATATATATACACACATATATATATACATACATACATACATACATATATATATATATACATATATACCTATATATATATATATATATATATATATATACATATAATATATATATATAATATAAATGTTATGTGTGTGTTTGTGTTTTGTGCAACGTTTAAAGTTTGAATTTCCCTCCCTAGTTCCCCTCCCATGCAGCATTGCTGCTGCAGGGAACGGAACTAGGAAGTCATCACACCGACAGAGGACGGACGAGCGGCGGGGATCTCAGATGGCTGGCGATCACAGCAATGGGAGATCATCGCTGGATCGCCAGGAGAAGGTAAGAGACACTGCTGCGCGCTCTGCACATCCACCCCAAGCGTGACTCGGGGATACCGATAACAGCATAGAAAATCCACCCCGAGTCACGCTCTGGGATACCGCTAGGCAGGTTAAAGTTTGCCACAAGCCACCTGGGATACACACCAAACATGTGGAAGAAGGTGCTCTGGTCAGATGAAAACAAAATCAAACTTTTTGGCAAGTGCAAAACGTTATGTTTGGCGTAAAAGCAACACAGCTCATCCCCCTGAACACACCATCCCCACTGTCAAACATGGTGGTGGCAGCATCATGGTTTGGGCCTGCTTTTCATCAGCAGGGACAGGGAAGATGGTTAAAATTGAAGGGAAGATGGATGGAGCCAAATACAGGACCATTCTGGAAGAAAACCTGATGGAGTCTGCAAAAGACCTGAGACTGGGACGGAGATTTGTCTTCCAACAAGACAATGATCCAAAACATAAAGCAAAATCTACAATGGAATGGTTCACAAATAAACATATCCAGGTGTTAGAATGGCCAAGTCAAAGTCCAGACCTGAATCCAATCGAGAATCTGTGGAAAGAACTGAAAACTGCTGTTCACAAACGCTCTCCATCCAACCTCACTGAGCTCGAGCTGTTTTGCAAGGAGGAATGGGCAAAAATTTCAGTCTCTCCATGTGTAAAACTGATAGAGACATACCCCAAGTGACTTACAGCTGTAATCGCAGCAAAAGGTGGCGCTACAAAGTATTAACTTAAGGGGGCTGAATAATTTTGCACGCCCAATTTTTCAGTTTTTTATTTGTTAAAAAAGTTTGAAATATACAATAAATGTCGTTCCACTTTATGATTGTGTCCCGCTTGTTGTTGATTCTTCAAAAACAATTACAGTTTTATATCTTTATGTTTGAAGCCTGAAATGTGGCAAAAGGTGAAAAAGTTCAAGGGGGCCGAATACTTTCGCAATGCACTGTAAATGCTGCATTAATCATCTGCCCTTACCCAAGATAGCCATGGCCAGAAATGCTAGGGGGAGTTTTTCAAAGTGATTTCTCAGCAAAATAAAAGCATGGAGACATGGACGGATGGGGGAGTGTGCTTTGAATATTGAAAATTAAATAAACAGCGTTTTTGGTTTATGGTGCTCAGATGCAGTGTAGTTCCACTATAACAATATATACCTTTCTGTCTGAGCATTATATCTAGCATATTATAGCCCAATAATCTGACACTGATAAGTGGCATAACATCCTTGCTAGTTTTGTGTATTTTGAAATGTCCTTATTTGAACCTGAAATTCAATGGCAAACCTGCCATGCTGCAGTTAGAGCAGACAAAAGTAGGCATTTTTTATACCATTTTCTGTCACAGCAAATGCGGCTGGAACATGTTAATGACAGCTGCAGCGAATTAGGGAGTAAAAACTAGTGAGTGACAAAAAAAGATCTTTCACTTATCTGGAGCTCTACTGTTCGCTAGCTGTAAGCATTTACAAAGTTTACATGGAAAATCTAGGGGGAAATTCCTCCTGATGCTGCTTACATAGACCTGCCATTTAGGAGACATGCGGGGTCAGAAAAACTAGTAGTGGGGGACCAGAGATGAAAAATTCCTGGAAATTTTGAAGCCATGGGAAAAAAAACATTTTTTTCCCCTTTTTTATTCTGGGAAAAAATTGAAATTTTGGAAAAAAAATTAAAAAATCAGTGTAGAGTATTTTAACCAATTCTGGACCGGGCCTTTTTCTGACACTTGCTGTTTACATGGTTAAATCCATTTTTTTTTTGCTAGAAAATTACTTAGAACCCCCAAACATTACATATTTTTTTAGCAGAGATCCTATAGAAACAAATGGGGATTGTTGCAATATTTTTTATCACACTGTATTTGCGCAGTGGTCTTCCAAACGCATTTTTTTTGGAAAAAATTAACTTTTTTGAATAAAAAAATAAGAAAACAGTAAAGTTAGCCCAATTTTTCTATAATATGAAAGATAATTTTACGCCGAGTAAATAGATACCCAACATGTCATGCTTCAAAAGTACACATTAATAGGAGTCATTTAAGGGTTATAAAGATAAACTAATTTGTCAGACAAATTTACCCTCTTACCTGTCAATTAAGGCCTGAGAGTACAGAAACTAAAATCTACTGTAGCCCAACAATCACCCAAATGTAGCAGGTACAAAATGGAGCCTACAAGCAATTTAACCAGTGCCTTTCCCCTGCAGTGCTTCCTAGTGGCAGAAAAGTATATTTCTCTTATTTGAGGACTGCTTTGGAAAATACAGTGCTACTTGAACTGAATTCCAGGATTTTCGTGTCTTCAGCTGAGAGAACATACAATAATTTAGGACATGTTATGTGTTATATAGTTATTACAGTATGTGTTTTATAGTTTGAATACCATGTCATAGATATATTATTTATCATTGTAAAAGAACATATTCCACACTTCTTTTTTTTTTTTTTACTTCAATTTTTTTTTTCCACACAAAAAAAAAAGGTTTTGAAAAAAAAAAGACAGGAAAAAATGTTTTTTTTTTTTCAATTATTCCGGTTTGTTTACAGGCCTTCCCATCTCTATGTGGGACTCTAGAATCTTCTCTCAATTAGGTTCCCACTTACATCAAATGAAAGGGGTTCTGATGGAGGTGGCAGTAACAACTGACCACCAATTATACAGAGGGCACTGGCCACCAGTGCTGCAAGGATACAGACTACCAATGCTGCAGCAGGCTTTGACTACCAGTGTTTCTGGGGCCACTCAATACTAATGCTGCAGGGGTCATAGACCATCAATGCTTCAGGGGGCACTCACCACTAATGCTTCAATAAGTACAGACCTCCAATGCTGCAGAAGGCCCTGACTACCAATGCTGCAGAGGGCACTAGCCACCAATGTTGAAGAGGGCACTCACCACCAGTGCTGAAGGGAGCACTGACAAACAATAAGGCAGGGGGCATTGACCACCAAAACTGCAGAAGGCACTGACCAACAATGCTGCAGAAGGCACTGACCGCTAAACTCCAATACTGGCAGTGGTCCTCAACTCCGGTCCTCAGGGCCCACTAACAGTCCAGATTTTAAGTATTACCTTGGGGAGATGCAGACTAGAGTACTGCAATCACCGAGCAGCAAATTATATCACCTGTGATGTATTTCAGTTATCTTGCAAACCTGGCCTGTTAGTGGGCCCTGTATGCCAGGGTTGAGGACCACAGCTGTAGAGGACACTGACCACCAATGCTGAAGGGGGCACTGACCACCCACCAGTGCTGCAGAGGGCACTGTCCACAAATGCTGCAGAAGTCACTGACCACAAATGCTGCACTGACCAGTAAACATCAATATTGTAGGGGCAATGACCACTAATGCTGCAGAGGGCAATAACCACCAATTTCTGCAGAAGGAACTTAACACAAATATTCTAGGAGACACTAACCACCACCATTTAGGTAAGGCATTATAAGGGAGCACTCACAATTGACCACCAACATTTCAGATTGCTCTGACAACCAATGTTTTTTTTTTTAAGGTTCACATAACCTCTTTTACACCAGCTTGCATGTTGAAATTGTATTTTTTTCCTGTGCAGGCTGCTGCTTGTTTTGTTTATGTCTCCATGCTTTATTTTGTTGAGAAATCACTTTGAAAAATACCTGCTAGTATTTCTAGCTATGGCCATCTTGATTAAGAGGACATGATTCATGTAGCATTTACTTCCTGGAATCCAACTGCCTTTAGCTAAGGCACGCAGGCAAAAGGGTGTGCCTAGATGAGAAAACCCCTCCTTCCCTCCTCTAGATGAAATAACATAATTTTGGCCTAGGTCAGAAAGCAGGATGTATCTGAAGAAATGTAAAAAAAAGTTTAAAAAAACAAAGAAATATTATATACCTTCTTATCTATTTACTAAAACAACAAGAACATGTAATATACCTTCCTATCTATTTACTAATGCTAGCAGCATAAGGATTAAAAATAGTTCATGTTGATTGTGTTTAGTTCCACTTTAATGTCCATGCGTTTTAAGCACTTTGAGCTTCAGCAATGTGCCTTATTTTTTGAAACTCTGTGCTTAAAACGTTAAATAAAAGGAATGCTTTGTAAATCTAAGTGTATGTGGTTCAAGCACAAAAAGAACATTTCTTTTCTCAGAAAATATATAAAGAGATTTTTTAGGGTCATACTTTAGGCCGCTTGAGGTCCTCAGGGGTGCTGGTTGAGAAAGTCTGTCAGACCAACCAAGCTCCCGCTCTGCCAAAGTATACTAGAGCACAGCAGGAGCTCAGTAGGGACCGTAAAGACAAAACAGTGGAAGGGGATGCAGCTCTCTGAGTCCTGTCCTGGTTTAACTACCTAAATGCAGCATCACCGTGCCGAGAGTAAAAAAAAATCCCCAAAAATGTTTTATATATATTAACAGTAAAAAAAGCGAGGTCACAGCATTTTGCCACCATAAGGAATGATGAAGAGAAGTTGGTTACAAATGGCAAGAAGAAGGCAACTGTACTAAATGCATTCTTCTCAGTTTCTACAAAGGAAAGGGAGGGGTATAGTAATCAAGACTGTATTACTAATAATGCATCACAGAGTGTATCCTTGTGGCTTACAGAAGCCAATGTCCAAAAAATAGTTGGAATTTGGTCAAGTTATTGCCAGACCATTATTCCTAATTTTTAAGGACAGCATACTGACTGGAATGGTACCAGCTAATTGGCAAAGGGCCAACATGGTGGCTATATTTAAAAAAGGACAGAGATATATTCCTGGAAACTACAGGTCAATCAGTTTAACATCAACTGGATGTAAACTATTGGAGAGGATGATAAGGGACTATATCCAAGAATTTGCTCACGAAAAAGTATCATTAGTAGTAATTAGTATTGGTTTTTGAAAGTTCATTCTTGAAAAAGCAATCTATTAACATTCTACGAGCAAGCGAGCTGCCATCTAGATAAAGGAAGGCCTGTGTGTGTGTACCTGGATTTTGCAAAAGCATTCCATACAGTCCATCATAGACCCTTTATTTACAAACTGAGGTCTGTAGGCGTGGACCATAGGGTTTGTTCATGGATAAAAAACTGGTTACAGGGGCGCATTCAAAGGGTGGTGATAAATGACGTGTACTCAGACTGGTCTGGAGTGGTAAGTGGGGTACCTAAGGGCTCTGTCCTGGGACCAATTCCGTTTAATTTATTCATAGAAGATATAGAGATCAGTATAAATAGCTCAATCTCAGTGTTTGCTGATGATACAAAGCTATGCACGGCAAAACCTTCATAGCAGGATATAGAAACTTTACAAGAAGACCTCATTAAAAAAAGGGGTGGGACACTACATGGCAAATGAGGTTTAATGTTGAAAAATGTAAAGTAATGTACTAGGGGGCCAAAAATATGGATGCAAATACTTGCTAGGGGGAGAACCTCTGGGGGAATCCAGGACTGGAGGACCTCAGTTTCGAGGAATGACTACAAACATTACACTTATTCTCCCTAATAGCAATATACAAATATCTTAATGGTGATTCTAGCACAGGGAATAAACTATTCAGCCTCACGGAGTGTAAGAAGACACGGGCCACTCAATCAAATTGGAGGGAAATAATTTTACCATTAAATTGCCTAGGGTGTTTTTCAGGGTGTTAAGAGTGTCAGTTAAAGTATTGATACTTTAAAAAGTTTATGCTGACACCTACAATAGAAATTTTCACTGGCCATATAGAAAACCAAACCTGCTAATTTGTAGTAAGAAGTCCAAGCATATGAGGGGAGGGAGCTGTGTACCTCATTGGACACTGAGAAAAGGATTTTATGGTAGAAGTATGGAATATAAAAATCCTATTTTCCCTTTCGTTCATTTAGGGATGTAGCTTGATGATATTTAGGTAACCTAGTCACAGTCAAAAGCAGAGCAAACTAAGGCCTGTTTCATACGGGGTGGGCTCTGCTGCCCAGCGGAGAATCTGTCGGCTGATCCCTGCTGAGTAGGCAGATGGCTGGTCTGTGTCCGCTCCACTTATGCAGAATGCAGAGCAGACTCAGACACAGCCTGGTTTCCTCTTTGGGGCATTTAAATGTAAATGTACCGCTTGTTCCTTTACACCTGACTGCTATTCGATCCGATCCACCAGATGGAATGTTTTTAGGGGATCAGATGCCGGCGGGTGTCAATGGACACATGTCACTGCTCCAGAAAGGAGACTGGAGGGTACGATTGGGTCCACCTGGAAAACCGACAGGCGGAACCGATTGGTCCCGTCCCTAAGGGGTGGGCAAAGATAGCTAAAAAATGCAGGTGAACCAGACAGAAAAAATCAAAAGCAAAACCAGGGACATTAAAGGTTATCCATTCTTCTGAGGGTGCCTAAGCATAATTAAGAAGATGGAAGGGGTTATAGCTTAAAGGGGGCTGGCCCTCAGTTCTCTGTGAAAAGCATCCCTCCCTCCCTTAGGGGGCAGTATACACACTAAGTTACCTAATTATCATCAAGCTGTGCCCCTCAATTGAAGATACAGGAATATATTTGGCCCACTAAGGCTTGGTTTACACCTAAAGGTGCCACCAAGAAAGGCCACATTTCCACGCATTTTTGGCATGTTGCGTGTAAGGCAGTCTATTAATTTCAATGGGTTGTCCTATGAGCAAGAAAGGCAAGAAATGCGAAAGAGAAGTCCCTGACTCTTTTTCAAAAACACGCTTCACCAAACCGCATGTGTATACTGTGGCACCATGTAGTGTGGCGCGTGGGAAAATGTGTGCACTTGCAGATACCTAGGGGTACTATTACCAACTAATGGCACTGCTGTGCGTCTGCTAAAGGGCAACAGATTTCTCTGTGTGTTAGGTAAGCTCACAATTTTGTGCACGTTCCCGACGCACAAAAATCTGAACCTAACATAAGAAGAGCTAATTAACTATATAAAGACACCTCATGGTGTCTGAGTTTACCTTCATCACATTCCTCTAGTGCCCCGTTCTGATGATGGAGTACAAAAAATACTAGATAAATATATAGGGACACGTGCCCCTGCCTTCAACATTTAAATGCATGGTGCATTTCCCGCCAGTGGCCAGGCCCAAGGCAAATTTAGCCTCAAGCAAAGACTGACTTTCAGAAATCTTGGCATGCATAAAAGGTAATAGAAAACCCCCAAATGCTAAGTAATTCTATGTCACTGTCTCTATATAAATCACTTCTAAGGACACATCTAGAATATGGAGCCCAATTTAGAGAGATACAAAATAAAAAGAAAAAAAATGTGGACAGGTTTCAGAGGCAGGCTGCTAAATTTAAGAAAAAAGGGAATGGAAAATCTTACAGTAAAATATTAGAATGGTTGAGTATGCTTAGCTTGGGAAAAAAGTCTTGGAGGTGAAAAATAAATGTGTTCAGATATATCCAAGGCCAGTATAAAAGTCTTTTGAATTTACTTTTATCCCAGAGACTGTACAAAGAACATGGGGACATCAGTTACAAATAGAAGAAAGAAAATGCTATAATATAAGGATTTAAGAAGTGTTGCAGTGGACTGGTTAAGCTGTGAAATGCTTTACCACACCAGGTAGTTATGGAAAAAACAATATTGCAATTGTTAAAACCTCAACAGTTCATATTCCTGATATGTGTCTGTTGTACCATGTACTTGTGTTAAAAAGTATCCTGTTATCTTTGTGTGAAATACCTGGTATTCCTACCAGTTCCTCTGCTCTCCTATTTCAAACTGACCCCAAGCTAGGCATGAGAGCACATCCATCTCAGACAGTTTTCTGACTGTACTCTACTGTCCTGGGACTGGGAGCTCAGCCTGCCTGCCCTCCAATGGCCAAGACTTGTGCTGATGACCCCCCTTTGCCATTCACTGGGAAGATTAGTGTAATACTGTTTCTCAAGCCCCACCTCTCTAAGCCCTTTATTAGAAATGATGCGTCATTTACACAAAAAAAATTAGGGCTCTTTGACACGGCCGCTCCGATTTTTTATTCCGCTGCGGCACTTTTTTTTTTTTTCACGAACACGGATGACACTTGTGTCATCCGCTCCGTATGTCCGCATATCATCCCATCCGTTTGCGGATGATATATGTCTATGGGGATTGCGGATGTCAGCGGATGACACATTTTTAAACGGAAGAAAAATACGGTTCTGTTCTGTTCCAAAAAACGGAACAGAACTGAAAGGACGCAAATCGGATGTCAGCGGATGGTCATCCGCTGACATCCACAATGCCATTGACATGCATTATGTCCGTTTTTCATCCGCAAAAAAATGGGATGAAATACGGACATAAGGAGCGCCCGTGTGAAAGAGCCCTCAGTTATTGTAAAGGTACATAGAAAGTAACAAGATAGATCAGCCTGATGGTTAAAAACCCAGAAATAGGTGTGTGGACAGCAGAGTGTATATTTATCAAGGGCACTGCTGCCTCTGGCTTCTATTACCATAAGATCTGTGGTGAGATTTGATGATGTCACTGCTCAATGATGTTGATTTACTAAAACTTGAGAGTACAAAATCTGGTGCAGCTGTGCATGGCAACCAATCAGCTTCTAACTTCAGCTTGTACAATTAAGCTTTGACATAAAAACCAGGAAGCTGATTGGTGTCTATGCAGAGCTGCACCAGCTTTTGCACTCTCCATTTTAGTAAATCAACCCCACTGTTCTCCTTGCTTGAGAAGAAGTTGTGTTTGAGAGCTTGTTGTGCACTCATCTCCATGCTTCTGTAAGCTTCATTCATTCTTTGGATCTGTGCTTTCCCCCAATCTCCCCAACAACTGCTTGATAATTACCCCATCAGTTATAATACCACACACACACAGCTCTGGCATAAAGAAGCCTCTAGATTGCCACCTCAACATAAAGTAAAATAGCCTATTGGTTGGTATATTTTATATAATATCAAGGGGGGGGGCGCTAGATGTAAACAAGAACGAATGGTGATATTGTCCCAAAATAAAAGTGGCTAAACACTGGACCTATAGAAATCCAACAAGATATATACCAAAAAAATGTAGCGCTAATAAAAAAACAGAAAATGTATATTTGAATACCACATCAATCATGAAAACATGTGCAGTGACAAAACCAAAAAACAAAAGTCCATAAGAGACGTGAGTGCCAGAATGGATAATGGATGGAAAGCTGTAATCCAAAGACGGAATCCCAATAGATGGTGAGGCAGGAGGAAAAAACACCCGTGATAGGTAATGAGAGATGGCTGCTTACCAGAATGAATGGGCTGTACTGGACACCACGCTGACCACGCCCCTCTGAACGCCGGCTTGCTACACTTTCGCGGGACGCCGCGGTTTTTACTGTTTGCCTGTACTTGTCTACATAAATGTAAGTGTGATCTTAACTAAATGTTTTTGGTACATATTACTGGATTACGCTATGGTCTTCCTTAATCTTCCTTCCCATGTGTACGTTATCACACTCTGCTGGAGCTGTATTTGAGTTTATCGCTTCATCCTTCTACACTTTGGAGGCAAGGTTGATTACTGGTGTATGGATCCATGCTCATATCCCTGTGTTTGCTTAGGCAAGAGTTTATGCTGAGCTTTCTACCAAGTTTTTTGTGTCCTGTCCATTAAGTTGGGGGCCCATTCATTCTGGTAGGCAGCCATCTCTCATTACCTATCACGGGTGTTTTTTCCTCCTGCCTCCCCATCTATTGGGATTCCGTCTTTGGATTACAGCTTTCCATCCATTATCCATTCTGGGACTCACGTCTCTTATGGACTTTTGTTTTTTGGTTTTGTCACTGCACATGTTTTCATGATTGATGTGGTATTCAAATATACATTTTCTGTTTTGTTATTAGCGCTACACTTTTTTGGTATATTTTATACTCGGCTTGCCATTTTTGGCACAGGTCTCATAGTTTAGGTCCTCTTTCACACCACAACTTAATATAAATAATAGTGTGCCACATTTGCAATTTACCAAGGAATACCAATTCAAAACACCTTGTTTTAACTTGAATATATTAAAAGTCACATTTCTCATGCAAAAGAGCATTTATCATGCATAATGAAAACAGACACATCCTGTTTGCCATATAAAGAAGCTTCTACTACCAAGTTCATGACCTTTAGTGATTGTAAAGTTATTTTTTTTTTCTATTAAAATAACAAACATGTTATACTTACCTGCCCTGTGAAGTGGTTTTGAACAGAACAGCCTGGATCCTCCTCTTCTCGGGTCCCTAGCTGAAGCTCCTTGCCCCTCCCTCCTGTTGAGTGCCCCCACAACAAGGAGCATGCTATGGGGGCACCTGAGCAAAGCCACAGCTCCGTGTATCCATTCAGACACAGAGCCGGTGCTCGACCCCACCCCCTCTCTCTCTCCTCTTGTGTCTCAGCCAGTCACGAGGGAAAGTCCCGGATGGCAGAGACATTCGTGGACATTGCTGGATCGAGAGAGGGCTCATGTAAGTATTAAGGGGGCTGCTGTACACAGAAAGCTTTTTATCCTAATGCATAGAATGCATTAAGATAAAAAAAAAAAACCTTCTGCCTTTACAATCACTTTAAGACACATGGGGGGTTGCTTTACTAAGAATGGAGAATGAAAAATCTGGTGCAGCTCTGCATAGAAACCTTCAGAGATCAGCTTCTAGTTTTTTTTTTGTCAAAGTTTAATGTGTTACTAAACCCACAACAGTAAAATCAGTTTGTATATGCAGTAAAGCACGCTTGTTATACTCACTGTGGAACCTGGGGGGTTAATCATCTGTATTGTGTATAAAGGCTATATGATCCTGTACTCTCAGATCTTCCTCTTCTTACACTGTCACCTAATTATTTCCTGATAATACTGAGCTCGGGGACAAGCTGCACATGCTCAGTTTGGTGTGTATTGCTAGAGAGTTTTTCTTTTTTTTTTTGGGAGAGTGCAGACGATACCGGCAATAGGCTTAGATTTGGCATGCGAATTGACTCGTCAAATCGCATTTCAAATCAGCCTGATGAGATTGGGGGTCTAAATGAAAAAGGTGAAGTTAGAGGCTGATTGGCTACCATGCACAGCTGCACCAAATTTTGCACTCTCCAGTTTTAGTAAATCAACCTAGGTGTCTGGTTGCCAATCAGTGTAGACTGCTAAGTTTTAGATTTAAAGACTTAAACCAGACATAAATTAGACAGACCCAGTCGGGTAGATTTGGTGATGAAAGATTTGAGTCAGCCAAAAAGAAACGGATATCTTTTACATGCAAACAAAAAAAAAATACTTTATGTTTTAGAACAGAGAGCATGTGACCGTAACCGAAACAAAGCCAAAAGTAGTTTTGTGGATAAATTCATGCAAATAATTTCTTTATGTCCTTGCTGCTAACCAGAGGTTCCAGATTTAGTTAAAGAAACATAAATGATGCAAAAGGCACAATCCACTGTTTTAAAATGAGGAATAATTTCCTTGGTTTTTTGGATTTGTAACAATAGTGATTATATAAATAGATTATTTTCTACAAAATCATACTGTACTTTGCAGTATTTTCGAGAAAAGGGTTTTGCACCTTTTGGCCTCAACATTAGTATACGTATATGAAGAAAAAAAAGACTACAATTCAGTTCTAAAAAAATCTCTGAGCTTATGACCCAGATACACAAGCTAAAAATGATTCATACAAAATAACTTGCACACTCTATTCCGATTGACTTATCCTATGGGAAATTTTAAAATGTCATTATTTTTTGCTTATCACGTTAAGTACAATAAATTAATCATTTCCCAGTAAACTATTTGTGAAAATTCTAACCCCAGCACTTGCAAATATACAATTTTCAATGCTGCTGGCACCTGCGCTTTCAGCGCTGCTTCCCTAAATATCCGGTCTTTACAGGAAACAGTCGACAGTGCAGTCTATTTGCTTGAAAAAAGGATAGGGAAGGAGGAGGGAGAAGCAGGGCCATGCTTTGCCATCCTAGGCCACGGGGATATGTCATACACAAGTTTAGGTCCTGCATGCAAGAGTGACTCAATAGGATTCTGCAAAAGAGCTGGGAGCTACCCTGAAACAAGAAACCTTGAGCAGTGGTCATGGCACCAACTTAGACTGGAATACCAGCAAGGATTAAAAGATAAAGTAGCTGAATACTCAGTAAGCAATTATATCAGCTGGTAAAAGTGCTTAATAATGAAGGGTTTAATAATACTTTAAGGCCCACCAAACTTAAACCAGGAGATTTTCTTATGAGTGGGGTAATAAACCCAGCAGAACTTTGTTTTTTAGAAAGATGACATTAGAGTCCTTTATCCCAACTATGCATTCGGGTAAAGATAAGATGCTTCATGAATCCTAACAGACAGCAGGTCACTTTATAGAATGTTACCACATCTTATGCAACATTTCCCAACTCTGCAGCCAACCATACAACAAAACAAGCTAGGCAAAATCAATCAATATCTTTTTGACTTGTCTCTTTACACTGGAGGAAAGGCAATCACTGGATACACCATTTTCAGTGGAGGAACTGGATAGACAACTTAAAGAATCCAAATCTGATAAAAGTTCTTGGGCTAGACAGTTCAACTTTACTATTAATTATTCCAGCACCTTCTGTCCCACCCATTTCTAAAGGGGTTTAACTCAATTCTTGATAACCAACATTTCTTAGCAGGTACACTAAGGGCCACCACCACAGTTATACTGAAGGAGGGGAAAGACCCAAGGCAGTGCTCTATCTACCTCCTGATTTTTCTTCTAAACCTAGACCTAAAACTCTTAACAAAAATGCTGACCATCAGATTGCTTCCGTTGATCCAAGAGATTATACATAATGGTAGGGTGTAGAGCAAAATATGGGATTGAGGCACTTGAGACTTTCATGGTACGGTGTGAACCACAATAGAACAATTTAAAAAAAAAAAATAATATACATAAGTTTAATATACCAAATGCAGCTTAAAAATCACCTCTTTGTACATAGGGGATACATCTTAGGACAGTACATCAAAGAGAGCCTATAGGGGCATAGGAGTTTGAACAAAATCCCACTTCCTCAATGAGAAATTGTATGATAATGAGTGGGGTATCCTCCAAAATGGGGGCCCTCAATCAATAGATTTCCAATCTCATATCTTACACTCTAACATGTTTTGTGGGATAACTGCTTTTTCGGGAGTAGTATTAATGAGAGGTGTGATCAATGAAGAAAATATAAAGCAAAAGATAATATACAGATAGGTACAAAATGATATAATGATAAAACATAGCAAAAACTTATAGGTTGTTGCCACAGAAGAGTCAAGAAGGTTTTACCAAAAATCTTGGCAAAATTCCCAGTCTATACTGTACACAGTATCTCACAAAAGTGAGTACACTTCTCACATTTTTGTAAATATTTTATTATATCTTTTCATGTGACAACACTGAAGAAATGACACTTTGCTACAATGTAAAGTAGTGAGTGTACAGCTTGTATAACAGTGTAAATGTGCTGTCCCCTCAAAATAACTCAACACACAGCCATTAAGGTCTAAACTGCTGGCAACAAAAGTGAGTACAACCCTAAGTTAAAAAGTCCAAATTGGGCCCAATAAGCCATTTTCCCTCCCCAGTGTCATGTGACTCTTTAGTGTTACAAGGTCTCTGAAGTGAATGGGGGGCAGGTTTGTTAAATTTGGTGTTATCGCTCTCACTCTCTCATACTGGTCACTGGAAGTTCAACATGGCACTTCATGGCAAAGAACTCTCTGATTATCTGAAAAAAAAAGAATTGTTGCTCTATATAAAGATGGCCTAGGATTTAAGAAGATTGCCAAGACCTGAAACTGAGCTGCAACACGGTGGCCAAGACCATACAGCGGTTTAACAAGACAGATTCCACTCAGAACAGGCCTCGCCATGGCCGACCAAAAAAGTTGAGTGCACATGCTCAGTGTTATTACCAGAGGTTGTCTTTGGGAAATAGACATTTGAGTGCTGCCAGCATTGTTGCAGAGGTGGAAGGGGTGGGGGGGGTCAGCCTGTCAGTGCTCAGACCATACGCCGCACACTGCATCAATTTGGTCTGCATGGCTGTCGTCCCAGAAGGAAGCTTCTTCTAAAGATGATGCACAAGAAAGCCCGCAAACAGTTTACTGAAGACAAGCAGACTAAGGACATGGATTACTGTAACCATGTCCTGTGGTCTGATGAGACCAAGATAAACGTGTTTGTTTCGGATGGTGTCAAACGTGTGTGGCGGCAACCAGGTGCAGGGTACAAAGACAAATGTGTCTTGCCTACAGTCAAGCATGGTGCTGGGAGTGTCATGGTCTGGGGTCACTGGGGAACTACAGTTAATTTAGAGAACCATGAATGCCAACATGTACTGTGACATACTGAAGCAGAGCATGATCCCCTCCCTTCAGAGACTGTGCCGCAGGGCAGTATTCCAACATGATAACAACCCAAATACACCTCCAAGATGATTACTGCCTTGCTATAGAAGCTGAGGAGAAAGGTGATGGACTGGCAAAGCATGTCTCCGGACCTAAACCCTATTGAGCTTCTGTGGGGCATCCTCAAACGGAAGGTGGAGGAGCGCAAAGGTCTTGAACATCCATCAGCTCTGTGATGTCGTCATCATGGAGTGGAAGAGGACTGCAGTGGCAAACCTGTGAAGCTCTGGTAAACACCATGCTCAAGGGGGTTAAGGCAGTGCTGGAAAATAATAGTGGCCACACAAAATATTGACACTTTGGGCCCAATTTGGACATTTCCACTTAGGGGTGTACTCACTTGTGTTGCCAGTGGTTTAGACATTAATGGCTGTGTGTTAAGTTACTGTATTTTGAGGGGACAGCAAATTTACACTGTTATACAAGCTGTACACTCACTATAAAATATTTACAAAAATGTGAGGGATGTATCCACTTTTATGAGATACTATACCCCTTCTCATGAACAGGATGGGGCCGCATCCACCATGAGGCCAAATCATCTGCAAGATGGGGCCACAACGCCAGATGGCGGTCCCCAGGCGAGCATGGGCAATGCCCCCAACAGGGAAGTGAAAGATCATATTACTAAAGCCCTGAATGTCATACACCTGGTACACTGCAAAACAATCCTACACAATCCTCTGTCAAACAGCACCAAAAAGGCATTCAGACAAGTGGGCTGGAAATCAATGAAGGCAACCTTTCAGTAAATTATCTTTTTTTAAGTCTCTAACTATTGTTTTTAGTCTTCTCTTTTGTTCTGTGCATGCTCCCTATTATCCACTGATGCACCTCGCAGCTACTAGCGTAGATCAAGAAATGCCCTTCTTTCTGGCAACATGCTCTATGTATACTACAATTCCCATAGAGCTGAATGTGTCTACACATAGATATGTAGTCCATCTCAGGGGCAAGCAGTAAAGATTTCTTTGTTCACATTCACAAGGGGGGCATAGAGAACAAATCTAGCCACCCTAAAACAGGAAATTTCAGAATAGAAGAAAAAAAATTGCATTTGAGAGATAAAACAAAGGAAAAAGAAAAAGATCGAAGGTACATTCTAGTTATATTTAGGCATATTGCATATATACTATACTGTCAAATGTATTGGGATACCTGCCTTTACACACACATGAACTTTAATGGCATTCCAGTCTTAGTCTGTAGGGTTTAAAATTGAGTTGGCCCACCCTTTGCAGCTATAGTGTTTTTATTAAATTTTTTTTTAAAGTGAGACTCATACTGTGGCTCATTGGCTCCTGCTGCTGTCAGTTAATCCTGCGAGGAGGTAGCTTGGGTCCATGGACACACACAAAATATACTTTACAAGTCTGTTATGTAAAAGATGGTTATGCGATGTGTGGCATTTTTTTAATAACATAACTTGACCAGTCGGCTTTGGTTGTCTTTGGGTTATCAGTTTGCGTAGTTTGTGGTTTTCTGGGATCAGAGCTTCGTTTCTGGCCAGTCCTACGTCTGTTCGATAGTGTTTTTGCATATGTCAAAATTTGTTTACTTCTGTCACCATGGTGACTGCGGTAAAAAGCTATTTAATAGCAGGGATGTGTGGCAGTTCTACTCCTACTGAAGAGGTCCTGCTTTCCTGAAGACGCCAATTACGGTGAAATGTACGTCGGAGCGGGGATTCATCACATCCGGAATCCCATGTGACTTTTCTTTTGAGCCTAGTACTGAGAGTGAGGCGTGGATCGCACGCCGGCGCCACAGAGCTTACTTCCGAAAATGCTGTAGAAACCTTAGTGCCAGGCAGGCACGGTAAGATGTGAGTGCAAAATCTTTTTTACATTGTTTTTAAATCAACATTAATAAAAATACTACACTATAAGCCCTTTCTGTATATTTGGTGGAGTACATCTTTGCCTCTTTAGCTACATCCTGAGGGGTCTTTGGAGCGGTATGGTGTGAGCCCAGGAACCAATTGGTCCTCCTTATAGCGTTTTTTTTACTTCCTGTAGAAAGGGGTCAAACATCTTTGGTGAGTTGCCACCTACCCTCAGAGCACCTATGGTGAAGTAACTAGAAGATATTCCTTTTACAGAATCACTTTGTACATTTGGTGTTGGGCAAAGTCAAATTGGATATATATTTGCATTTATGTGTCACAAATTCATAATTGACATTTGTTTATCAATTATGGTTTATTTTAATACAAGGGATTTGCATATATAAACCCATACAGGTCACTTGACAGATAACACATTGATCTTTTGGTGTAGCACCACATCCTTATTTACTACAGTTTGGCCCCAATACTTTGTTTAATTGAAAGATATCTCACTGACAAGCACTGTGCTACTTTTTATATGGATGCACACAGCCCAGCTCAAGAACGTGCCCACACGTGTGCCCCCATAGCTCATGGGGGCACATGCAGAAGTAGTATAAGCAAAGAGCACAAGAGGGGGACTCCAGAAAAGGAGTTAAGGCACCACGCACAGAGCAGATCAGCATAGCATCTGTTTTATTTTAATAAAAAAAATGTGGTTTTACAACTTTAAGATGAAGAACATACCCTAAAGCTTGCCCTGAAAACTTAACTGTTAGTACAACTAAAAAAATATCATGCACAATACTCAACTGTGTTGTTAACTTGTTAGACCCTAATTCAACCTCATGTCTATGTGTTTTTGTATGTGAATAGTTATCTCATTGCCAGCTGCAGGAAAATTCAAGACTAATAGTACAATCCCTGTATACATGATGTGCTTTTTATTTACAAAAAAACATGCAATATAAGTGCATACATTATTAAACCATTTAAATTGTATCCAAACAGGTAAGTATGAGGACATCATATAGCAGCCTTTTTCAACAAGGGTGCCCAGGCACCCTGGGGTGCTTTGAGGTTTCTTCAGAGGTGCCTTGGCAAAATGCCTAAAAATTGATCAAACATTATATACAAGCCAGCAGGTGGATAAAACCTGTCTTTTAGTTACACAAAGCCATGGGTTTTCATTATGCACCATTATGACTTTCTAGACACTGGAATCCTAACAACCAATCAAATCATCAGTTTATAAGGATGATGGCTGTTGCCTCCACAACATCCTTGTTTGACCCTCCTGTGCCCCTCTCCCTCATTACTGGGGTCACATTAGCTGACTGATGGAATGAAATTGAGGGAGAAGAGAAACATTGTTATACTAGCCTCCCTGGCGGTATGATTATGTCAGGAATTATGTACCAAAAGCGGTACAATTTTTTGCATGGAAATATGGCGTTATGTATTATAGGTCTAAAATTCTTAGTAATTACTGACTTAAACCTGACCAAAACAAGAGTCTAGTAGACATCCCAGATGTGATAAATTTGAAACAGAAACGCATGAATTATAATCTAATCAATAATATAATTTTATTATATAATATTTGGAAAGACAGGGAACTACAGTCAGTCATAGAACTGCTCAGCCAAGCCCACATCCATTAGTAAAACATTGGAAAAAGAGGAAAGGAGGGAAATATTCATATTCACCGAGTTTGTGGGATGAGAAACATCAGGTGAAATTTCCCTTATTATAGGAGGACTTTACTGGGCTAGTAGAGCATTGAGTGAGCAACAACGTGGTCATAAAAAAGATAAAATTTTATTATTGTAAAAAAGGGGGAATCAAAAAGATATGCAAAAACAACACACAAAAACATATATAGCAGCATATGGATTCATACATGGGAACATGAATCATTAGCAAGACTATCTAATGACTATCACCAGGGAAGCTATGGAAGAGGTCCAATCTACCTAACCTCATCTGAGGTTTATGTGATCCTTTCAATAGGATCATTCGGAGGGGCTCCCATCCTGGCTCCCATCAAACTACCTGGCACCATGGGTCCTATCGAAGTTGACTAAATACATGAACTAGGTGAGCAAGCTGAATGTACACTTATCGATGACGCCTTTCTGTGTTGTAATGGCGTAAAAGATATTTTATGTATACCTATATGAAAACACAGTCTATATACGATGAATATTGATATATGTTCTCATGCTGTTTTTCTCTTCTCTTTTCCTCTTAAACTTGTTGCCAATGTATCGTGCTGGCGAAACGCGTCGAACCAAACAACTGTATAATAATATGGATAGTCTTGCTAATGATTCATGTTCCCATGTATGAATCCATATGCTGCTATATATGTGTTTGTGTGTTGTTTTTGCATATCTTTTTGATTCCCCCTTTTTTACAATTATAAAATTTAATCTTTTTTATGACCACGTTGTTGCTCACTCAATGCTCTACTAGCCCAGTAAAGTCCTCCTATAATAAGGGAAATTTCACCTGATGTTTCTCATCCCACAAACTCGGTGAATATGGATATTTCCCTCCTTTCCTCTTTTTCCAATTTATTATATAATATAACATATATATATATATATATATATATATATATATATATATATATATATATATATATATATATATTATATAATAAAATTATATTATTGATTAGATTAGAATTCATGCGTTATATATTATATATATATATATGTGTGTGTGTGTATATATATATATATATATATATATATATACACGTGTGTGTGTGTGTGTGTGTATATATATGTGTATATATATATATATATATATATATATATATATATATATATATGTGTATATATATATATATATATATATATATATATATATATATATATATATATGTGTATATGTGTATATATATATATATATATATATATATATACAAAACACAAACACATAACATTTATATTATATATATAAATATATTTATATATATATATGTGTGTGTGTGTGTATATATATATATATATATATATATACACACACACACATATGTATATATATATATATAATATAAATGTTATGTGTTTGTGTTTTGTGCAACGTTTGAATTTCCCTCCCAGTTCCGCTCCCATACAGCATTGCTGCTGCAGGGAACGGAACCAGGAAGTCATCAGACCGATGGACCAGCGGCGGGGATCTCGACTGGCGATCACAACAATGGGAGAAGGTAAGGGACAGTGCTGTACTCTGCACATTTACCCCGAGCGTAGAAAGAATGAAAAATCCACCCCGAGTCACGCTGCTCGGGGATACCGCTAAGGGGGCTAGTCAGCACCAGTGTGCAAAAGTGTATTTGTTTTGGAAGAATAAATCACCTCTAACGTTGAGTGTCCTATGTATGTAGATGTTGCTGCATTTTTAAAACTATTAGAATAGTTTTTATGTTTTAGAATGGGGTGCCTTGAGACTCTCCATAATTTTAAAGGGTGCCTTGACTGAAAAAAGGTTGAGAAACACTGTCATATAGGCTAATTGCAATGTGTGTTTAGTTTTACATAGCAAGCATTTGTTAAATTGAGGTGGACTTATGCATCAGAGAAATGGTTGGGATTGGGGAAGGTGGCATTTGTAGTTGTAGTATATTAGAAACACTGCTGCTATACTTGCCTTTATCCATGAACACACTAATTTACTACAGAAGCACCAACTTGTCTTTTCACTTGTTGACTACACAGTAATCCTGAGAGATCAGGACCATGGACAGCACTGTTTTAGTTACTGGGTCTCCTCAGAATGAAGCTGTTCATTTTTGGTCTACTAATAATGAAAACCCAGACAGAAAGAAAGGCCCAAGATCCAAGGTCTGCAAAGTCACGAATCCTGACCCATAAATTTGTATCATGTCAGTGACTCATTATCAGTGACACAAGGATATGGATGACAGCTCCAATAATTGCATTTTAAAAAACAACTTAACAATGGCAGCTCCCATATTGTGGTCCTGGGATGTTTAACTACAACTTTACCCAAATAATGAGTAATTATTTCACCGTATGAAATGGGTAAACGTAATACATTTCAGATGGGCATAGGGTTTTTTTCACAATTTTGAAGTATATAAAGCATGATAAGTTTTAGCTGAACTCAATGGATTTTTCACAACTTTAAAAAAGTACCACATTTTAGGGAAAGTATAATGAAGGAATAATGAAGAGAGTACATGCTTTGAGTTATTTCTGTAGCATTTACTTTAAGGAGACCCTGTCACCAGGCATACATATATTTTTAAATAATTCCAGTATTTCTAGATTGTAAGCTCTAACGAGCAGGGCCCTCTAGTTCCTCCTGTTTTGAATTGTATTTGTAACTGTATTGCCTTCCCTCACATTGTAAAGCGCTGCGCAAACTGTTGGCGCTATATAAATCCTGTAGTATAATAATAATAATAATAATATTAGCAAATATTGCTTGCTCACATTGTTGCCAACTAAAACAATTAATTATTTTTTTTCAATAAATTATCAAAGTTCCCTACTCACTTGCCCTTTGAAAGATTTACACCCCTTAATGTCCAGGCCATTTTTTGCGATACGGCACTGCGTTACTTTAACTGACAATTGCGCAGTCATGCAACACTGTACCCAAATAAAATGTATGTCATTTTTTCCCCTACAAAAAGAGCTTTCTTTTAGTGGTATTTGATCACTACTGTTTTTTTTTTTTTTTGTGCTTTAAAGAAAAGAAGACAATTTTGAAAAAAATATATATTTTTCACTTTCTGCTATAAAACATATTCAATAAAATTTTTTTTAAAATCAAAGTTCTTCATAAATTTAGGCCAATATATATTCTGCTACATATTTTTGGTAAAACAAAATCCTAATAAGTGTACATTGATTGGTTTGTGCAAAAGTAATAGCATCTCCAACTATGGTATATATACTGGAATTTTGATTTTATTTATTTATTTTATACTAGAAATGGCGACAAATCAGTGGCTTATAGCGGATTTGCAATATTGTGGCGGACAATCTGACACTTTTGACACTTTGTGGGAACCAGTGACACTACTACAGTGATCAATGCTAAAAATATGCACTGTCACAGTACTAATGACACTGGCTGGGAAGGGATTAAACATCTAGGGTGATCAAAGGGTTAAACGTGTGCCTAGCCAGTGTTTATGGGTATTATATAGTTACATACATAGTAGGTGAGGTTGAATAAAGACAATAGTCCATCTAGTTCAACCTGTGTAGGTGTGTGTGGCTGTAATCATCTCACATACCCTTGAATGTTCTGATCCTTGAGATGTAAGTCTAAGAGTCTTTTGAAAGCCACCATACTTCCCGCAGAAACCACCTCTTGTGGTAGAGAATTCCACAATCTTGTTGCCCTAACAGTAAAGAACCCCCCCGCGTTGCCTGAGGTTAAAACGCTTCTCCTCTAATCGCATTGTATGCCCTCGAGTCCTCATGCAATCCCTTCGAATGAACAGCTTTTTTTCTAAGCTGGGATCCCCATTAAGATATTTATAAATTGCTATCATGTCCCCCCTCAGACGTCTCTTCTCCAGGGAGAATAAATCGAGCGATTGTAGACGCTCTTCATAGTCAAGGTCCTCCAATCCCCTAATTAGTTTAGTTGCCCTTCTCTGGACTCTCTCCAGCTCCAACACATCCCTCCTGAGGACTGGCGACCAGAACTGGACGGAATACTCCAGATGCGGTCGGACCAGAGTTTTATAAAGTGGAAGGATTATAGTCTTATCTCTGGAATACATCCCTTTCTTTATGCTTGCTAATGTTCTGCTGGCTTTGGCAGCTGCCGCTTGACATTGCATGCTGTTTCCTTATCTATCATCAACCAAGACTCCCAGATCCTTCTCCATTTTTGATTCCCCCAAGGGCTCCCCTCCTAACGTGTATTGTGTTTTTATGTTTTTAGTCCCCAAGTGCAAAACCTTACACAATGTATATGTGGTGCTTTTACCAAGGGACGTGATGGATTTTCTTTCCCTGCTTTGCAGGGAAAGAAAATCTATCACATCCTCCACTAACAGAACGGAGCTCTGCCTCATTTCCATAGACAGATCTCTATCAGTCACAGCTTCTGCTTCCTACCTCCTTCCACCTACACTGTGTTTGCATGGCTTTCAGGTCAGTCTCATGTTGTGTCGTATGACAATGCTCTAGAGAATGCTAGCTGCAGTAGTAACAGCTGGCAATATGCCTGTGTCTATACACCAGCAATGACACCTCTGGAGGATGAATGTGTACTAGTGTTATATTAAGCCTTTGGCTACTCAAAGCCAGTTACTCTCTGTGAACACATGACAGAACCTGTCAGGAGGCAGAGATACTGGAGTGACAGCTCTATGGCTGCTGGAGCCGATGTCAACAGATCCAAGATGGCAGAATCCAGCCCTGGTTTGTGACCTGCTTGCAGGGCATAAAAAGGCAAGCACAATAGGCAAAGTACTTAAGACGGATTTCCATATTATGCATTTAAATAGAAAGGTTCCCCCAGGGGTTTTAATGCAGCGATCCAAAAATTAAGAACAACATTCATTTAAAATAAAGTTCTGGTTATAATATACAGTTGTGTTCAAAATTATTCAACCCCCCAATGCTGTAAAGGGTTTAGGGAATTTAGTGTACATTTGTAATTGTATTCAGAATGAAAACCTACAAGGACTTTTTAAAGAACCACATGCAACTAAAATGACATCAATTGGTTTTGTAATACAGTAGTAAATGTTTCTTTTATGAATTCTTCATTGACACAATTATTCAACCCCTTAAAGACTACTACTCTGAAGAACAGAGGTTCATTGAAGTGTTTTCAATCAGGTATTGAAAACACCTGTGGATGTCAGGGAGCAGCAATAAAGCCTAATAAGCACCAGTTAGGCAGCTTTAAAATGACTGTGATACTCAGCTCCTTCTAGACATTTACTGGTGTGGTTACAAACATGGTGAAGTCAAGAGAATGGTCCAGGAAGACAAGAGAGGAGGTGATTACTCTTCACAGGAAGGGCAATGGCTATAAGAAGATTGCAAAGATGTTAAACATACCAAGAGACACCATAGGAAGCATCATTCGCAAATTCAAGGCAAAGGGCACTGTTGAAACGCTACCTGGTCGTGGCAGAAAGAAGATGCTGACTTGGACTGATGTGCGCTACCTGAAGCGTAGAGTGGAGAAAAGTCCCTGTGTGACTGCTGAGGAACTGAGAAAAGATTTGTCAGATGTGGGTACTGAAGTTTCTGCTCAGACAATACGGCGCACACTGCGTAATGAAGGCCTCCATGCCAGAACTCCCAGGCGCACCCTTTTGCTGTCTCCAAAGGATAAGAAGAGTCGACTGCAGTATGCCAAATGTCATGTGGACAAACCACAGAAGTTTTGGGATAGTGTTCTGTGGACTGATGAAACAAAATTAGAACTGTTTGGGCCCATGGATCAACGCTATGTTTGGAGGAGGAAGAACAAGGCCTATGAAGAAAAGAACACCTTGCCTACTGTGAAGCATGGCGGGGGGTCAATCATTCTTTGGGGCTGTTTTGCTTCTGCAGGTACAGGGAAGCTTCAGCGTGTGCAAGGTACCATGAATTCTCTTCAGTACCAGGAGATATTGGATGACAATGTGATGCAGTCCGTCACAAACCTGAGGCTTGGGAGACGTTGGACCTTTCAACAGGACAATGATCCCAAGCATACCTCCAAGTCCACTAGAGCATGGTTGCAGATTAAAGGCTGGAACATTTTGGAGTGGCCATCACAGTCACCAGACTTAAATCCGATTGAGAACCTCTGGTGGGACTTAAAGAAAGCAGTTGCAGCGCACAAGCCTAAGAATGTGACTGAACTGGAGGCTTTTGCCCATGACGAATGGGCGAAGATACCTGTAGATCACTGCAAGACACTTGTGTCAATCTATGCTTCACGTTTAAAAGCTGTTATAACTGTAAAAGGATGTTGTACTAAGTACTAAGTTTGAATGTCACTTGGGGGTTGAATAAAACTGATAATGATGTGAGCACAGAAAAGACATTTGTGGTTATTTCATTATAAATGTTATGTTATATTTGTCTGACCTACACGTGCCTCTTTGATTTAATTGTAAGCAGGATGACTGAATGATCAAAATTAATGTCAAACTGGCCAAAACAATCAATTTCAGTGGGGGTTGAATAATTTTGAACACAACTGTAACTCCAAAATGACAAAGACAATGATAACACTATTACAGGCAGGAATTAACTTGTGCTCAGGAATTTCAAAATTGTTGATCCTGCTAATAAGTACACTAACGCGTTTCGATCAAACAAATCGCACTCTTCATCAGGGGAATAGGTTATCTAAATTTAGAACATATGATTTTAATATACTAACACATAGGAACATTGTATATAGAGAAACTTTCATAACACCTTGAAATATTACCACAGGGTGAAATTACATTTAGTCAATGGAAAACAAAGTTTCCTAGAACCATAAAAAGAACCCAGGATTTTGCTTAAGCCAATCTGACCTCCCGGTCAGCAGGAGGGCCTGAGATAACTGGCTTGCAGTTCCCCTTCATTTTTGGATCAATAAAACTATACTTTTGTAACATATTTTTGTACTTGTTTCTCACCGCATTAAAACCTACATTCTATATAAAATCAATGGGGCATGTAGCGATTTTTACCTCTATGTGGGTTCCTTTTCTAATATTCTATATTATGCTTCAAGCTTATATTTGTTTATACAGAAGATGGGGGTCAAAAAACATATTTTTGACACAACTTTCACTTTGTAAATGCTTGCTCCTCCATATTTTCCTATATAAATTTAAAGATTAACCACTAGGGAGAGCTCTGTATTAGGCTTTTTTTAACGTGTCTGCTTTAACAAAATGTTCAGATAACATATCAAGCATATCAGAAGTGCATTTTTGTCAGCTGAATCTTAGACATGCACTGTGAGAATGAGCAGTATAGAAAAACCACTGTGTGGCACTGCAAAGCGCGAAGCCGAACCTGAGTCTGTATTGAGCAAATATGTCTGCCTCCATGTACATATTTACCTACATACCATGCAAAGTTTAACAAAAAAAAAAAAAAAATTGTACACGTTGATCGTGTTATTTTCATCAAACCAAGCTCTTTCATATCTAAGAAATAATTGAGAAAAAGAAACTGTACATCTCCTTTAAAAAGATAAATAATGAAATGCATGTACACTATATTGTCAAAAGTATTGTGAAACCTGCTTTTAGACGCACATAAAAGTTAATGGCATCCCAGTCTTATGCCCCGTACACACGTGCAGATTATCTGAAGACTTTTGTCTTCAGATTTACCTTTTCTATGTAGTGCAAGGGCCTGCCGGATTGCATACAAATTGAAAGTGTTTAGGTTTGACCTCATATTATATGGTTTTGGTAAGTCTACAGACAAAAGTCTTCAGATAATCTGCACGTGTGTATGGGGCATTAGTCCGTAACTTTGCTACACAAATATGCCTTTACACGCACATGAACTTTATTGGGATCCCAGTATTAGTCCGTAGGGTTCAATATTGAGTTGGCCCACCCTTTGCAGCTATAACAGCTTCAACTCTTCTGGGAAGGCTGTCCACAAGGTTTAGGAGAGTGTCTATGGGAATGTTTGACCATTCTTCCAGAAGCACATTTGTGAGGTCAGGCACTGATGTTCGAGAGAAGGCCTGGCTCACAGTCTCCGCTCTTATTAATCCCAAGAGTGTTCTATTGGGTTGAGATCAGGGCTCTGTGCAGACTAGTCAAGTTCCTCCACCCCAGACTCGTTCAACAATGTGTTTATGGACCTTGCTTTGTGCACTGGTCCAAATAATTTGTTGGAGGGGGGATTATGGTGTGGGGTTGTTTTTCAGGGCTTGGCCCCTTAGTTCCAATGAAGGGACATCTTAATTTTTGCACAATTTCATGCTCCCAACTTTGTGGGAACAGTTTGGGGATGGCCCCTTCCTGTTCCAACATGACAGAGCACCAGTGCACAAAGCAAGGTCAATAAAGACATGGATGAACGAGTTTGGGGTGGAGGAACTTTACTGGCCTGCACAGAGTCTTGGCCTCAACCCGATAAAACACCTTTGGGATGAATTCGAGCGGAGACTGCAAGCCAGGCCTTCTCGTCCAACATCAGTGCCTGACTTTACAAATGCGCTTCTGGAAGAATGGTCAAACATTCCCATAGACACACTCCTAAACTTTGTGGACAGCTTTTCCAGAAGAGTTGAAGCTGTTATAGCTGCAAAGGGTGGGCCAACTCAATATTGAACCCTAGGGACTAAGACTGGGATGCCATTAACCACTTAAGCCCCGGAAGATTTTACCCCCTTCCTGACCAGGGCCTATTTTGAGATTCGGCACTGCGTGACTTTAACGCACATTTTCGGCCAATTTGTTTTATGCTACATATGTTTGGTAAAGAAAATCGCAAAAAGCGTATTTTGATTGGTTTGCACAAAAGTTATCGCGTTTACCAACAAAGGGAAAGATTTTTGTCATTTTTGTTGTTTTTTTTTAACGAGTAATGGCAGCGATCTGCGATTTTTTTTGCAGGACTGCGACATTGCGGCGGACAGATCGGACCCTTGACTGACATTTTTGACACTTTTGGGGTTACCAGTGACATTACTGCAGTAATCAGTGCTATACATATGCACTGTTACTGTAAAAATGACACTGGCAGTGAAGGAGTAAAACTGTATTGGAGAGGGAGGGGTTAAGTGTGTCCTAGGGGCGTGTTTCTAACTGTGATTGGATGTGGCTACTGGTTTAAGAACAGAGATCAACGGTCCTACATAGTAGAACCGTCTGATCTCCATTCTTACACAGGGAAAAATGACAGGCGGCTTTGTTTACATTAGCCGCCTGCCTTTCTTCCGGTGTAACGGAAGATCGCGAGTGCCCGGCGGACATTGGGTCCGCCGGGCACACGCGTGGGGGGGTCTGTGACCGCGCGGGAGCGCGCCTCTGGCGGCGCGCGCTCGCTCCCTAGAGCCTCACAGGCTAGCGACGTAGCCCTACGTCGCTTTGCCTGTGAGGGGCTGACCACCGCAGTAAATAGTCGTGTGGCGGTCGGCAAGTGGTTAAAGATCATGTGCGTGTAAATGCAGGCATTCCAATACTTTCGGTAATATAGTGTACATTCTAAGTCTACAGGGTGAATATAATCTTTAATATCGCACTGTGCTACATATCATAAATAATGCATCTCCATGTGTGCATGATGTTTATAAGATTTGGGATCTATTGCATGAAAAATATGTTCATGTCTTGCTCTTAAAATGTCTGCATTCTGGCATTGCTGCTACACGACTTTCACATCTATCTTTTTTTTATAAACAGAGAAATGAAAAAGAGCCAGAGGGTGAAATGAGCTCAGCCTTCCTTACCACTCAGAGACTGACTCTAACATCCCGCTGACTTCATGGTCTGTGAAGCTCCAGTCACACCACTCACGGGATCCCCCGTCATGAGCCTAGAGAGAGAAAGTGAAATAGAGGGGAGGTGAATGAGAGAAGACAGCAGAGAGAAATACACAGATGCAAAAAGCAATCAGGCAAGGAACCGAACCAAACATACTGAGGCAGAGACATCATTATTGGATGCAGGCTAATGACCAGTGTCTACAAATACTTCAAATATAGGGCCATTGTGCACATGAACAACATTGTTTAATGCCATCAGTCACACACTTGGGGCCTGCATACAAGTTTCGGACATAGCACACATAGTGGCCACAGTACTGAGAAATATCAGCGATTTGTAGTGAGGAAACCGTTCTTTTATGCTGGGGGCATAGCTCTGAAAGAACAGGGCTAGATCCGCATTGCAGTTCCTCTGTCAGCTGGTGAATATTATAAAACACTGTGGACTGCTATGATGAATTACACTGGTTTGCATAGCTCCCAAATGTCTCTCAATTGAAGGGACTGTCCCTCTTTTAAAACCAAGCCCCTCTTTCCTCAGCTGTTTCTCTTTTTTTGGACTGATATATAGATTTATTTAAAAATGTATGTATAAAAATACACTATTTAAATATCAAAAGCATTCTACAGCACAAAATATTTCATCAAACCTCTGTATGATTAATATTTTAAAAAGCCAGTATATTGGATAAAGTAGTGGTATAAAAATGGTTTAACCCAGGCTTTATCAATCTTGGTTTCGTGGAACACTAGGGTTTCTTCGGAGGTTGCTAGGGGTACAGGAGGGGGCACGCGGGGACGGGGTGCGACTGCCCGGACGGAGTGGGCCTTGCGGAGTGGTCCTCCCTCGCCTCGGGGGCTTCCCCCTTTCTCGCCTCCCCCCTCCCGCCCACGCGTTTCTCTGGATCACATGTAAGGGAACAATTATATCAATGACACACAATGTAAGAGGTAAAAAGTGCAGTTTGTACAAAGAACTCTCCTGTAGGGTACTTCCAGTCCGGATCAAGTCACGTGTGAGGTGACGCAACATGTTGGCAGGAGCTGGGTGATGTCACTTCCATGTCACGGCCGGACCAGAAGTACCATAGAGGAGAGTTCTTTGTACAAACTGTGCTTTTTACATATTTGAAATGTGAATGTAAAAATAGTTATATTTTTTAAAATAAAGAATGTCAACGATTTTACACTATGAGGAGTGTTTTACCCTCTATGTGACCATATTTGGGAGTGATGTGGAAAGAAGGAACGAAAATTGAGATGTATAAAAAGAACACAGGAGATCCTAACACTAAGGCAAAGTGCACCGACAAGCTTGTTTGATCCATAACAGCTGCTTGCTGTGGGGGGCACTTAACAGAAGGGAGGGGCCAGGATCACAGAAGAGGGACCTGAGAAGAGGAGGATCCAGGTCACTCTGTGCAAAACCAACTACACAGAGCAGGTAAGTATAACATGTTTGTTATTTAAAAAAAAAAAAAAAAACGGGACTTTACAATCACTTTAATGATCTGTTACTTAGAAGAATTGACTAAGCATGCATAGACATACAGTATTTTACTTTTTTTTATTTATCACGATAGCAAGCGACACATTTTTATATATTTTATATATATAGTTCACTTCACATATGCGGGGACACATGAAAGAAGTCTGATCAACTCCACCAACAAATATGGTATTGCCAGGGCTTTTTTTTTCTCAGAGAATAGGTGCAAGAACTCCCACTTTCGGAGTTACCCCTTGTATCCGCCCCCAACCCACCTCCGAGCACCGTTCCTAGGTTCCACCCCCTACCCACCTCACAGTACTGCCCCTTTTAGAGAATACAGAATCAAGTATCATTTGTGGTACTAAGTAATTTGTATGGGATTTGTTAATGATAACAAGAAAAGCAGTAAAATAACAACAAAGGACACCCCAGAAACAGTAGATCCCACCAGCAATAATGGACCAGCCACAACAAAATACCCACCAGACAACAATAGACCCTCAGCAGCAACAGCAGATCTCCCCACAGACAGCATCAATAGACCCTCCAGCAGCCATTTACAATAGACGGTTCCTTCAACAGTAGATTCCGCTCAGCAACAACTGACCCCCCCAAGCAACATAAGACCAACCCCAGCAACAATAGACCCCCCTCTGTAAAAATAGATCCCTTCTGGAGACAATAGGTCCCCCAGGAGCAACAGTATACCTCCCCAGCAACAATAAACTCCCCACAAAAATATATCACCTCCAGCAACAATAGATCCCCCACCAGCCAGCATCAAAAGACACCCATCGCAAAGCCCAGCACCCCTTGCCATTACATACATTCAGTGCTGGAGGTGCCGGAACTGCGTTCCCCCGCATTCCAGCTGAAAAAAAGCCCTGGGTATTGCTAATCAGAAACTGGTTTAAAGTGGTAGCACATTGAATTCTAGTAAGAGGTCACTTTTCCACTCACCACCATGTAGCTAGGAATTTTTTTACTCACCACAAATGTAAGGGAGCACTTCTCCACTGATCATTAGTATAAAGGGCAAATATTGACAATCTTTTTTATTTTATGGTCATTTTTATTATTACATTTATATTAGGATTGTTAGGGGTTGATTTACTAAAACTGGGGGGTGCAAAGTTTGGTGCAGCTGTCCAATTTTAGTAAATCAACCCCTTATTGTCAACTGTGGATATAGGATTGTGTATATGGGATTGTACGACTTTTTTTCTCTTTTATTGGTTGAACTAGATGGACTTGTGTCTTTTTTCAACCTGACTAACTATGTAACTAGGTATATAGAACAGGGGAGTGTTATAGAATGATCTGCTCTGGGTATCAAATTATCTGTTCTTTTGTCTTTTATTTAACACTCTTTTAAAACTGGCTGATCAGATGACCAAAATATACTGTATGTGAAAATGTTGATGAAAAAGCTTCAATGGCAAAACTGGTGTAATATAAAGTGCTTCTAAAGAAAACACTTATGTGCTGAAAGATTATTTAAATGTATTTTAGAAAATGATGCACTTGGAAAACTAGTACACTGTCACCTTAGCAACATGTAATGCACAAGGGGATATCGATATTTAACATCTTTAACTAAATCAGCTAATGAGTAAGATTTGACAGGTCTCTTTCAGCTGCAATAAATTAAGAAAGAAGATGCTAAATAGAACAGTTCTACTTGCAAATAATTTTCTGGAATGGAATGAATATTCTTTCCTTCATTTTCTAAAACATTTTAAAAACATGCGCCGAAAATAAATATCCTTATTTCATGCAATGCATCATACTGTGTTGTAACCACTGATACTTAAAAAGGTACTTTATATTTTTAACAGCATCCATTCCCTAAAGCTATGCACAGACATTATAGACTTAATGTGACAGTTGTCATCTCTGATTATTTTTTCTATGGAAGTCTTCCACCCCAACAAGCTCCTGTCTAAAGCCCCGTACACACGCATCGAAAATTGGCAGGGAATTTTCGTCCAACGTCCGATCTGCCGATTTTCGGCTTGTTAGTATGATGCTTCCGACAACCGACTCCGACTTTTCGGCCGAAAAAAATCTGGTGTGCAGACTATAAAATTTTTGTTGGCCGTCAAAACACGGCCGATTTTCGTGCAGTCAGTACAGATTTCGACAGGGAAAAGACTGGGCATGCTCAGATAAGAAAGAACACAAAGAAAGCAAACCAACACATGACATCACTTCAGAAGCAGATTTTTGTTGGGCGAGAAAATTTGTGTGCACTCTAGGCACATTCCAACCAACAAAACACAACTCTGGACAAAAGACGGACGATCAGTCGGCCGATACTCGTTGCGTGTGTACGGGGCTTAAGAGCAACAGTTCATCAAGCAGGTTAGAAAACCTGTTCCGTTCCCAAAAGTCCCACCAGGGGGAATCTCCCAATGCTGCCACTTTCCCATCTATGAGAGGAGGCTAATAAGTTCTTACCCTCACCAAGATCCAGATGTGCTAGGGATCTGAAATTTAGTTGACTGACTCTTCCTTCTCTATATATCCACCTCCTTTGGTTACACACTCACAACTGTGGAACAGACCTTTAATTCCATCTGCGTAGAAGTATGCAGATTTAGAGGAAAACCAGCTGACAACATAACCTTGCTGGATGAATGTTGCACCTTAGCCTTTTCGGAGTTATGAAGCATTTTTCCATGTTTTACTTATTTCTTTAGTCTCGGGATAATATAGATATACCGAGTTTTAATCCATGGTCACTAATCTGTTTAAAAAATCCCCCTCATCTTTGTGGTACAGATCCAAAATGCTTTATGCACGTTCCACTCGTTGTTTTCGGAAAGGTGTCAGTAACCTGGGATGACACCTACTCTATATCTCTTGGCTCTTGGACCTACAAAAACAAAAATTGGCATGCATATTACTAAGAATCCCACCTATAAACGTGCAAAATTTCAGATACCTAGCACATCTAGCTCATGGTGAGGGTAAGAACTTATTGGCCTCTCCTCGTACTGACATAAAAAAGCACATTGAGTTGAGATCAACACTAGTGTTTAGATGCCAAGTGGACAAAGATGCAGTCAGGCTGTGCACATCTTTCAAAGTTCATGAGCACCTTTGGATCATAGATGCACATAGCACAGACAATAGGTTGTCCTTTGGCCTACATAAGATTTTTCCTAATTTGTGAGTCTTTTCTTAAAGTGTAACTAAAGGCAAAAGATTTTTTTTTTTTTTTAGTTTTGGATACAGTGCAAAAGGATTAGAACGCTTCTCATTTTTTTTTATTTTGCTGTCTTTTGCTGTCTGTTACTGTTGCTCTCTATTTGTCCTATTTACCATTATCATTGAAAGTAAAAGAAAATCCCAAACTTTGAGTTGTCCCTAGAGTTGTCCCTAGAAAAGTAATAGATGTGAAATCTTCCAATTGAGGCACTAGTTCTGGTGTACTGGGGGTCCCCAAGGAATTCCCTTAATTTTCAGGGATTTCCTCTCACCTCCTGTTTGACTATGGGACAGGAAGTGAAGGGAAATCTCCGCAATGGGACAAAGATGGCAAAAAGAAAAAAAAAAAAGATCTAAAAGGGGCTATAATCCTCCCTTAAGCCTCGAACACACGCACCGATTGTTGGCCGACCGATCGGCCGTCTTTTGTCTAGTGTTGTTGTGTTGGTTGAAATGTGCTCTAGACTGCACACGAATTTTGTCGGCCAACAACAACCAACTTCAGAAGTGATGTCATGTGCTGGTTAACTTTCCGTGTATTTTTTCTTCTCATGCCCAGTCTTGCTCATCAGATTTTTGTCTGCCGAAATTTGTACTGACTGACGAACAATCGGCCGTTTTGTTGACGGCCAACAAAAATTTTATAGCATGCACACCAGATTTTGTTTGGCCGAAAAGTCGCAGTCGGTTATCGGAATCATCATACTAACAAGCCGACAATCGGCCGATCGGACGTTGGCCGATAAATTCACGGCCAACAATCGGTGCGTGTGTACGAGGCTTTACTCTATCCAAATGAAAAAAAAAAGTTTTGCCTATAGTTCTACTTTAATCTGATAAGGCAAGCTTGATTTAGTACCACTGCTTGTCCCTATGATTCTGCTCTACCGATTCCATGTGATGCTTCTTTCCAAGAATGCAGCTGAAATTAGTCCTTCACAGGAAGAGAAGTAACTAATGCCCCATACACACGTGCAGATTATCTGCAGACTTTTGTCTGCAGACTTACCTTTTCTATGTAGTGCAAGGGCCTGCCGGATTGCATACAAATTGAAAGTGTTTAGGTTTAACCTCATATTATATGGTTTTGGTAAGTCTGCAGACAAAAGTCTGCAGATAATCTGCACGTGTGTATGGGGCATAAGGCTGCATCAAAGGGATATGCATTAACCCAGTAGCAGGTCAAGGGAACATGCTGGATCTCATTTACCAATGTCCCCAAATTAAAAAATATCTGTTGCCAAACAATAAACCAAATTCTCTGGTTTAAAACCTGGTCTGAGAAAATAAAAATTAGTTAAGGTTCTTTTAAGGTCCTCTGACAATGGTGCTTTGTTCTTGGCCCATGATATAGCATGTATTGTAGACCATGACTCCAATATTTTATAAAAGTTTTGGCTGCAAGCTTATTTAGTGGTATTTTTTAAATATTAGCTTAACAAGCATGCATTTCCTTGGTAAAACGACATAGTTATTTGGCATTTAGTATCTCCAAAGTCAATTATGTGTTACAATATAATTTTATCATGCATAGTAAAGTCATTGCATTATAAGCAATGATAATATTTGGCTTTGCAGACATCATTACCATTGCCAAAAACTGCATCAACTCTTGCATCATAGCCAGGAAAATAATAGTTAAGCCTCTGCTGAGGCAAGAAGGAAATTACAAATATGACTGGATTTGCCTACTACCCATAATTTTTGGGATCAGTCCCAAGTTTCTTGAAAATGTTATCCCAATGTTGCACTACTGCCAACTGTCCAGTGCAATTTTCTTATCATTTGCATATTTTTCCACAGAAAGTGTAATATATTGTTTCCTTTTTAAAACTATAGGTTGTAATAAAATATAATGTTTTTAGATAGTATCCACATAGGCATCTTCCTCCCCAGCTTATGCAATCTGTTATAAGGTACACATCCATCCAGCTTTAGGTTTAAATTAATTACAGTGACAAGAATAGTTATGTGAACTCAATGGAATTAACTGGTTTTCTGCAGTAATTTGCCATAAAATGTGATCTCATCCTCATCTAGGTCAAGATAGACAAATAACACATGCTTAAGCTGATAACACAAATGATTCTAATGTCTCTTGTTTTTATTGAACAGAGTAATTAAACATTTAAAACGCTGGAGGAAAAAGTAAGTGAACTATTGGAGTTGAAGCGGAGCTCCAGCCCCCTCAGCTAAAAATTAAAAGTCAGAAGCTACAAATAATGTAGGACCCTTACCTGTCCAGGGATCCCGCAATATTGGCACCCCAGCCAATTTTTCAATGGGCTCCAGGTGCTGCCGCACCATTCCTTGTAAGGGAAACCAGCAGTGAAGCCTTGTGGCTCCATAACCGGATCCCTACTTCGCATGCGCAAAGCATGCTGCGCTTTGGGAATGGCCCGGCGGTGGGGGAAGTAGGAGGGGGGCCAGACTTCCAGTGGACCTCACAGTGGCGAGGTCACCCAGAAGTGGGGACAGGTTCTTCTAAAAAAACAGGTACCCCCTACCCTCCCTGAAAGGTGCCAAATGTGGCAGCAGAGGGGGGGGGAGCAAACAAACGGGGCTTCCCCTTTTGGGTGGAGCTCTGCTTAAATAGCTGGTTGAACCTCCCTTGGCAACAAAGAATTCAAGCAAGCACTTTCGATAGCTCTGGATCAGACCTGCACAACGTTCAGGAGGAATTTTAGACCATTCCTCTTTACGAAACTGCTTCAGCTCAGACACATTTGTGGGATGTCTGGTGTGAATAGCTCTCTTGAGGTCATTACGCAGCAACTCTATGTGGTTAAGGTCTTGGCTCCGACAGGGCCATTTTCGCTCTGAGTAAGTAAATTTAGCTTATCCTATGTTTGCTTTGCCAAAGTGGCTGTTACCTACATATCATTATAGGAAAAGACTACTGACTCTGAGATCTGTCAACTATCCTAGTACATTTTTGCAAGTCCTTTGATGGACCTGAACATCTGGGCATGCCCTTTCTGCCAACCCTAATTTCTTCAATTACAGTGCTAAGCATTAATGAGTACACCCCTTTTAAAAAATATGATTTTAATCAATATCGCAATGAACACAAGAACACTTTCCAAAATTTTAACAAAACTGAGTTTTATAGAACATTTGTTTAGCTCATTACATGAAAGTAAGGTTAATAATTTAATTTAGATAACAAAATCCTCAGTTTTACTCAAATTAGTTGATGCAAAAATGAATACACCCGACAACAAAAATGACCACATCTAGTATTTTGTATATCCTCCATGATTTGTAAGGACAGCATCAAGTCTTCTAGGCATGGAATGAACAAGTTGATGACATATTGCAACATCTATCTTTTTCCATTCTTCAAGAAATTTTTTTTTTTAGAGCCTGAATGCTGGATGGAGAGTGATGCTTAACTTGTCTCTTCACAATTTCCCGTAGGTGTTCGACTGGGTTCAGCTCAGGAGACATATAGTACTTGGCCATTGAATCACTTTCACCATGTTCTTCTTCAGAAAGGCAACAGTAGCCTTAGATGTGTGTTTTGGATCATTGTCATGTTGGAAAAGTGCATGGCGAACAAGGGCATGGAGTGATGGTAGCATCTTCACTTTCAATATAGAGCAGTACATCTGTGAATTCATGATACTATCAATGAAATGCAGCTCCCCGAGACCAGCAACACTCATGCAGCCCCACAGAAGGACACTGCCACCACCATGTTTCATTGTAGGCACCATTCATTTTTTTTTGTTATTTCAACACTATAGAGTTTTGAAGCCATCTGTTCCAAAAACATTTATCTTGGTCTCATCACTCCAGAGTACAGAGTCGCAGTAGTCTTCTTTTTCAGTATGGTCCCTGGCAAATTCTAGGCAAGCTTTTTTGTGCATGAGCTTTAGGATAGGCTTCCTTCGTGGATGACACCCATTCATGCCTTTCCTCTGCAGTGTACTCCGTATTGTGTCTCGGGAAACAATCACCCCAGTTTGGCTTTCTACTTCTTGATTGGACACAGCTGATCACATGGTATAAAGAGCCTACATCATAGGCTCTTTACCGGGATCGGAGATGCGGTGTGTCAGAGTGACACACCGCACCATTGATCGCCACACTATCCTGCGGCCTATCCTGCTGCATGCCATATGACGCCCAACCGGGATGGGACAACCACTTTGCGGCCATCATTTTACTATATGATGGGCGGGAAGTGGTTAAGTTATAGTGATGAAGAGAAGGGGGCGGGGGTTAAACCTTTACATACGGAAAGAGTACTTTACAGTAAGCGCTGTGAAAATGTGAAATAGACTGTGAGCCCCCTCAATAGATTACTTTAAAAGGAGGACTGAGGGTCCATGCACACTTGGCTTAACCTCTTGGCGTGCCAGCTTGCAAATATGCGGGCCTCTTAACCACTTGCCTACTGCCTAACGCCGATCTACGTCGGCAGTCAGCCCCTCACAGGCAAAGTGACGTAGGGCTACGTCACTAGCTTGTGAGGGTCTAGGGAGCGAGCGCGCGCCCCCGGAGGCGCGCTCCCGCTCCCGCGTGGTCACGGACCCCCCCCGCGCGTGTGACCGGCGGACCCGATGTCCGCCGGTCACTCTGCGATCGGCGGGGGAGAGGGAGAAAGTCAGGCGGCTTGTGTAAACAAGCTGCCTGTCATTCTCCCCTGTGTATGAAGGATGATCATACGGTTCTACTATGTAGAACCGTTGATCACTCTTCATACATCTGAAGCCACAGCCAATCACAGTAGAAAGCACGCCCCTAGGGACACACATAGCCCCTCCCTTTCAAAAAAAGTTAACCCCTTCACTGCCAATGTATTTTTACAGTAACAGTGCATATGTATAGCACTGATTACTGTAGAAATGTCACTGGTAACCCCAAAAGTGGCAAAAATGTCAGTCAAGGGTCCGATCTGTCCGCCGCAATGTCGCAGTACCGCAAAAAAAATCGCAGATCGCCGCCATTACGCGTTAAAAAAAAAACTACAAAAATGACAAAAATCTTTCCCTTTGTTAGTAAACGCGATAACTTTTGCGGAAACCAATCAAAATACGCTTTTTGCGATTTTTTTTACCAAACATAGGTAGCATAAAACAAATTGGCCGAAAATGTTAAAAAATTTTGATTTTTAAATTTTTTTGGGGGGGAATTTCATATAAAAAAATTTGAAAAATATTGCTATTTTTGCAAAACTGACACTATTTTTTTGTTTATAGCGCGTGATCAAAAAATCGCACAGGTGATCAAATACCACCAAAAGAAAGCTCTGTTTGTGGGAAAAAAAGGACACCAAATTCCTTTAGATACAGCGTCCCACGACCGCGCAATTGTCCATTAAAGTCACGCAGTGCCGAATCGCAAAATACCCCCTGGTCAGGAAGGGGGTAAAATCTTCCGGGGCTTAAGTGGTTAATGGTAGGGCCTTGGTCCCGAGTGGCCGCATATTTGTGTACGACATTACAAAAAGAGCTGTGCCCTGCGTGCTCCCGGAACAGTTACTGGTGACTAGTGACCGGGAGCTTTCCAATAATGTGCTCACCGTAACAGCCAATCACAGCAGTCATATGATCATACACCCCGCCCTGCCTGCCAGCATTGAAACCCCTACACCCCCAGGAGAAGCTGGCGCCAAGGGGTTAAAAAACTCTGCTTCTATGGCAGTTTTGTTATCTTATGTGTCCATGCACATAAGGACATTTAGAGACATATTTTAAACTCAGCATTTAGATGCGGAAAAAAAAAACGCTTCCGGTTTGCATTTTTTTTTCTGCCAAGGGAACTGGTGTTTTTTTAAGCCCAGTGTGCATGGACCCTGAATGTGTTTCTAAATGCATAACATATACCTGGCTATTCATATTTAAAGGAAATAACACTGAGAAATGTTGATCAGGGAGTAGTCAATTATTATTGTTGATCAGAATAGATATTTTTCCCCGTTAAACACATGCATTACAGACCATGCATTACAGGCATTTGTTATACACACTATATTACCAAAAGTATTGGGGCGTCTGCTGTTACACACACATGAACTTTAATGGCATCCCATTCTTAGTCTGTAGGGTTCAATATTGAGTGGGCCCACCCTTTGCAGCTATAACAGCTTCAACTCTTCTGGGAAAGCTGTCCACAAGGTTTAGGAGTGTGTCTATGGGAATGTTTGACCATTCTTCCAGAAGCGCATTTGTGAGGTCAGGCACTGATGTTGGAGAGAATGTCTGGCTCCCAGTCTGCACTCTAATTCATCCAATAGGTGATCTATTGGGTTGAGGTCAGGACTCTGTGTAGGCCAGTCAAATTCCTCCACCCCAAAATCGCTCATCCATGTCTTTATGGACCTTGCTTTGTGCACTGGTGCGCAGTAATGTTGGAACAGTAAGGGGCCACCCCCAAACTGTTCCCATAAAGTTGGGTGCATGAAACTGTCTGAAATGTATTGGTATGCAGACACCTTAAGAGTCCCCCACACAAGGGTTGGCCAGGCCCAACCCTTGAAAAACAACCCCACACCTGCACAAAGCAAGTTCCATGAAAACATGGATGAGTTTAGGGTAGAGGAACTTGACTAGTCTGCACAAAATCCTGACCACAACCTGATAGAACACCTTTGGGATGAATTACTGCACGCCAGGCCTTCTCCCCAACATCTGCCCCTGACCTCACAAATGGGCTTCTGGAAGAATGGCCAACCATTCCCATAGATACACTCCTAAACCTTGTGGACAGCCTTCCCAGAACAGTTGAAGCTGGTATAGCTGCAAAGAGTGGGCTAACTCAATATTGAACCCTACGGACTAATACTGGGATCCCAATAAAGCTCATGTGCATGTAAAGGCCGGCATCCCAATACTTTTGGTAATGTAGTGTATATTTGTTTTAACAAGCATCTTACTAGATGCACTTCTTTGTGTTTTATAGGTTGAATAACATCTTACAAGTCCACAAGTACATCGAGATAGCACGTGTTCATATCTCTACATTTCACAATTACATTATTATCAATCCAATCTCAAAGATTGGAGACAGAAGGAAAAAAAGTTGATAAAATTACAGCTCTGTGTCAGAAATTCTTCTATCGTGCCATAGGAAAAGCCTGATTCAGCTAAATCAATGCTTTATAACCATCAGTACAAAAATCTTCTGACATGTGACAGAAAACAAATACTATTCGGGATGATGCACAGTGCTTGATAAGGGTGTTTGTGTCAGCTTTAATAATCTGCAGTAAATGGAATCTATGCACTTGTGAACCTGTCCTGGTAAGCTGACTCTCATCTCATTCCCAGCTGTGGCAAACAGCACTGTAGCTAGTGAAATCCTGCAATGCAGTACTGCTAGTTAATGAAATGTTCGTATAAGCCTATTAACATTCAGCCAGGGAAGCGTCTCCTCCCTGAGACGCAATGTTCCCAGGGTAAATATCACACTTAGTGGAGCCTAGGCTCAATACTCAGGTCCACACCAGCAGTCACGTCTTTGACTCCCATTGCACTGGACAACACAAAATCAGCAACAAAGGGAGAGAGTGCACGTCATGCATAGTAAGTAGAGTATAGAAAAATAATGGAAATAGCGTAAAAAGATGAATATGTAGCCAAAGAATTCAGAACAGGAAAAAAAAAAAAAACTCTTTGATATCATTAGCTTAAGTCAATCAGGTTGATTAGTATAGATAGCACACTTTGAAAGAATACAGTGATCAGCTTTCTCAATAAGGGAAGATAAAGGAGTTTTATTTATATTCCACTTACAATTTGCTTGCAATCAGAACACTACCCAGATCATATGCCTCCTTCTAATCTGTGCATAATTAAAGTATAAGTGTAGGCATATTAAAAGATTCCTATTTAATTCAGTTATTTATTCACAGCAAAAATACTTAAATGCAGTGGTGGTTGGTGTATATGGGGCGCAGGGGCGCCGCCCCCCCTATCCATGCGTCTGGCCCCCTAATCTACATGCGGGGCGCCGGACGCATGGAGTTCAATGGGGCTTTTTTTTTTTAACCATGTGAATAGGCTCTCACAGGCTAAAAAAAGGGTGGACTCGGGGCGCAGAGCAGTGCGCCCCCGAGCCCACCCAGTTGTGTGACAGGCTGAAGCAGTCGGAGCCGAAGCCGCCTGTTGCTGCATCCAGGCAGGGTGAGTGAGGGGGGGTCCTGTCTCTCCTGTCCTGTCTCGCTGTGGTCCGGGGGGGGGGGGGGTACGGTGTGCGGCAGCCTGGTGGGGCCGGGGATGGGGAGGTTATGGTGCGGTCCATCTGCCGCCTCCCTCGGCCCATGGAGCACCTGCCGCCACTGTTTAAATGTATTTAAAAGAGGAGCTTAAAGCGTTTGTTACCCCAACACTTCATATTCCTGACCTGTGCCTGCTGTACCATGTACTTGTATGAGAAAGTATCCTGTTCTCTTTGCATTGCTTTGTGTGAAATCTCTGGTGTTCCTGTCAGTCCCCTTGCTTTCCTAATAAAAACTGACCACGCTAAGCAGGGGACCACATCGTGGTCAGTTCTCTAGCAATGCTGGGAGTTCAGTGTACTCTCCTTCAATGATCAGACTTGTCCTGACACACCCCCGCTGCACAGCCCTTCACTGGTGAGCTCAGTGTACTGCTGCTTCTCCTCCCCTGCTCTTATGCAGCTGAGAACAGAGGGAATGTGATAATTTTTGAAGAAAAAAAAAAGGTATTTATAATGTTTTTTTTTTTTTTTCATATTTATACAAACAATGTTTTGCCTTTTATTTCTACTTTAAACTAAATACGTTGTTTTAAAAGGTGATAATTTACAATCACTTTAAGCTTGAGAAGGGGTTGCAGGAGCCAACGTCTTCCTTCTAACTTTAGTTCTGTTTTAATGCCCATCCACAGGCTTCCCCACTGCAAAGCCACAGTTTACCCAAAGCAAAAAAAATCAGCACAAGGGGGCATTTCTTACTTTCAATGAGATGTGTCCCTTGTGCTGCTGTGTTCTCCTCTCTCTCAGGGTGTGGTGGGGGTTAAAAGAACTAGAGAACTGTGGCAGGCACTCATCAAGAGTGCCTGACTATGCCTGCCCTTTTCACCCAGCTGCTCCATTCGTAGAAACTGTTACCACATTTTTATGGATGAAAGGCTGGAGGGGAGGGAAGATGTGATGTAAGAGGGGCAGTGCTGTGGGGGGGGGGGGTTAATGTAAAAAGAGAGCAGTGCTGTGAGGGGGGTAATGTAAAGAGAGAGCAGTGCTGCGGGGGGGGGGGGGGTGATGTAAAGAGAGAGCAGTGGTGCTGTGGGGAGGATGTAAGGGGGAGCAGTGCTGTGGGGGGATGTGAAGGGGAGCAGTGATGTAGGGGGGTGATTTGAAGGGGGCAGTGATGTGGGGGTGATCTGAAGGGGGCAGTTCTGTGAGGGTGGGGATGTGATGTAAAGGGGGGGACTGCTGTTGGGGGGGGTGATGTGAGGGTGAGTAGTGCTAAGGGGATGATTTGAAGTGGGGCAGTGCTGCATGGGGGAGGGATGATGGAAAGGGGGGCAGTGATGTGGGGGGTGATCTTAAGGGGGGCAGTGCTGTGGGGGTGGGGATGTGATGTAAAGAGGGGGCACTGCTCTTGGGAGGGGTGATGTGAGGGTTGGTTGAGCTAAAGAGGGGGCAGTGCTGTTGGGGCATTGTTGTGAGGGGGGCAGTGGACACTGATGTAAGAACGGGATTGTGATATAAAATGAGGGGACTGTGATGGGAAGGATCTGAGACATTGCAAAAACATGCAATTCGGACCTCCACTGGAAGAAAATTTTACTGATCGGACCTCCATGTGTTTTAATTTAATACACCTGCTATAGGGTATTATTCACTTTCCCCTCTTCTTTAGCCAGTGTTGTCTTTACTAAGGCAGAAGTTGGCCACTCTCTGCATTGGTACCTTGTGAGGGAAAAACACTAAGGTGATTCTCCCTCAGGGGGCAGGAGCATGGCCGAGATGCCCTGCATTCATAGAAGGGTCCTCAGGCTTCCAGGTTGAGCTGCTCTGGATAGAATTTAACCCAGAAGACTGGGGACATCTTGTGACCAAGAAGAGGTACTGTTGGTATCTGGCGAGGATGCCTAGATTAACCAGTTGATGACCGCCCCATGTATATTTACTGTGGCAGGGTGGCCATTCTGTGCAAAATCATGTACCTGTAAGTGATCTTGCACCTCTGGGTCAGGGGCACGCAAAAAAAGCTCCTGGCGACCTGCTCCTGCTGTCATTGTCTGCTGCCGGGACTCACCAGTCGTTTGGGAGAGAAGCAGAACAGGGGTCTACCTATGTAAACAAGGCAAACTGCCGTTCTGTCAGAAGAGAAGGTATTGATCCTGTGTTTCTGCAAAGAAGAAACATGGATCTCTGCCTTCCCATAGTACAAGCACCCCCACACAGTAAGTAAGCACTCCCTAGGCACACAGTTAACCCTTTGATCGCAGATGTTAACCACTTTCTTTCCAGTGTCACAGTTACAGTGACAATGCATATTTTAGCACTAATCACTGTATCCCCAAAAAATGTCAAAAGTGTCACCTAGTGTTCCGATTTGTCTGCTGCAATGTCCTGCTATAAGTCGCTGATCTCCGCTATTACTAGTAAAAAAAAAAAAATTATAAAAATTACATAAAAATATCCCATAGTTTGTAGACATTATAACTTTTGCGCAAACCAATCATTTTTTTTTTTACCAAAAATATGTAGCAGAATACATATTGGCCTAAACTGACGAAGAAATTTGATTTTTTACATTTTTTTATTGGATATGTTTTAAAGCATAAAGTAAAAAATATTGTTTTCAAAATTGTCGGTCCTTTTTTGTTTATAGCACAAATAATAAAAACCGCAGAGGTGATGAAATACCGCCAAAAGAAAGCTCTATTTGTGGGAAAAAAGGACATCAATTTTACTTAGGAATAGTGTCACACAACCGCGCAATCGTCAGTTAAAGTAACGCAGTGCCGAATCACAAAAAATGGCCTGGTCGTGAAGGGGAGTAAACCTTCCAGAGCTAAAGTGGTTAAAGAACAAGCTGAACAGAAGTACACTTTTTTGGCAGGTAGGACTGTTCAGACATATGTGTTCTAATTTTATATTTAGCTGTAAACCTACCCTTATAAAGTAAACAATATACAGAGACTGCACATTCTTCAGATATTCAGAAATCTATGGCAAGCCACCTAGTACATAGTACAGTATTACTTGTTTGCACTTTTGGAAGAGGCAAGTTGAGGAGTATTAAAGTAGAACTATAGGCAAAACTTTTTTTATATTTTGGATAGAAAAATGGAGGGTTACAACCCCTGTCAAATTTTTTTTCAAAATCTGTGTCCCATTGCGGATAATTCCCTTCACTTCCTGTCCCAAAGTAAAACGGGAAGTGAGAGGATCCTTGTTGACCCCAGGTCTCCAGAACTAGTGGAAGATTTCCCCTCTATTACTTTTCTGGGGACAAGCCAAAATCTGAGATTTTATTTAACTTTCGCTTTCAATGATAATGGTAAACAGGACAAATAGAGAAGGTGAGTCTCCTTAACGGGGGCACAGATAGCAATAAAACCTGACAAGCATTCTAACCCCTCTCCACTCCATCCAAAACTAAAAAAAAGTTTTGCCTTTAGTTATACTTTAATATCATATTAACCTCCCTAGTACACGGCTTCATAGAAGACTGTGAACTACCATAGGTGTGAGCATAGGGTGTGCAAGGTGTGACTAATCACCTAGCGTGCATTAACATTATCACTGTGTGTGGCAGCAGGGAGATGGGAAAGATTTCCCTCTTACTGGCTCTTCAATAAGAGACGTGCCTACGCACTTCTTTTTCACTTTTCCAGCACGTAGATCAATGTGCCAGGGCCATATATATGTAGACACAAACACACATGTGTGTTTGAGCTTTGGGGTGCACACCCTAATGCAATAGGCTACGCACACCTATGTGAACTACTATGGTAAAAGTTCTGCCACGTACAATATTCTAGAGATAAAGGGCCCCCAGGCATGCTATTGCTTTTGACTAGATTCGTATAATTAGATTACATTTTTTATGACTGCGCTAACTTACAGTACATTGTTAAAGCGGAGTTCCACCTAAAACAAAATAAAATACATAAAAATAACCCCGGGACAGTCAGGACTAGTACATTCCACAATGGCTAGCCTCTGAACTGTTCCGGGTTGCACTTACCTTTTAGAAGAAATACTTACCTTGAAAATGTATTGTCCAGCGCTGCCATCTCAGGTGTGGGCAGCTGAAGCCAGCGCGATCCTCTTCTGCGTCCTCTTCGGTCCCACGATGCACTGCACCGGCCCCGCCGTCATTTCCGGGGCTGCAACGTCATCCCTGCACAGCTTCTAGGCATCCTCGCCAGATACCAACAGTACATGCCCAGAAGCTGTTTAGCAAGGTATGACGGCGCCTGCACTGGAACTGACGTCGGGGCCGGTGCAGGCGCATTGATTCCTGGGAGCGATGACGTTCAGCTCCCAGGAATCATTGCAAGCCAGGAAGTGACGACTCACCGTGGCGGCCGAGGGGAGGAAGAGGAAGTAAGGTAAGTATATTATCTTCTAAAACAAGGTAAGTAAAAAAAAAAACAAATTGTGATTATCCATTTGTTTTTCAGGTGACCCGGAGCAAGAAGATGGACCGAAGTCAAATTTTAGAGTGGAACTCAACTTTAAATCAGTAGTAAATCTGCTTTGCAACTTTTACCTACAGCTAAGCTTTTAATACAGCTTACCTGTAGGTAAGATGAATAGCTGCTAAATGTGCACCGTTTAGGAGATATTCAAATGTTTTGCAGTCGATTACATCACCAGCACATGCGCACTGCGCTCTAAAGGGACAGTATACTCACTTCAGAGCCCTGTGCCGCGATTGTGGCTGCCGTGCACATGATGTCATCACGGCTCGGCCAATTCAAACAGCCAGAGTCCGCAAAGACCAGGTGAACATGGAAGCCCTATCAGTGGTGACAGCATACCACTGGGGGGCTTCATTTTAAGGTAAGTAGTTCACAATGTGCTAGTATGCGATGCATACTAGCACATTATGCCATTACCTTGCAGGGGGCCTGGATTTTTTTTTTTTCTGGATTTACTACCGCTTTAAAATAGATGTAAACCCGATTCATGAAATTTGACCTGGGCACATATAGCTGTAGTGTTCTCCAGAGCCCTAAGTCCCGTGTCTTTCTGCTGCTCCGAAAATGTAAAAGAAAAAGCGGGTTTGGCGCTGCTCTGTACGTGTCTATATAGTGTTAGAACCACAACTTCATAAATCACAGTGTACCAAAATTCATATACCATTTCTTATATTAAAGCGGTGGTATACTCCGCTTTTTAATTTTTAACAACCTCCTGATGCCACGTGCCCCTGCTACAGAGGAGGAGGCAGCCACCACCCTCCCTCTGGGACTCTGCTCACCAGCCAAAGTCCCCACAGCCCATGTGCTCCTGACTTTTATACAGTATCCCAGAATGCACTGAGACAGCCTGTCTCTGCCAATCACCAGGACTGTATCAAAGCCTATGTATCCATTGGTCAGGTTTCCTCCCACTGTCTAAAATGCCTCTCTATTGGAACAGTGTGAAACCCTTTCTAGACACAATGAATCACATACTGAGCAGTATTTCACTTTAGGAGATATTCATTATTATTATTATTATTATTATGACACCAGCGGCGCATGCGCTCTGAAGGTCCGGCGTATCTTGCCGGACCTTCAGAGCTCCTTGCTGGAAAGTGACGTCACCGTGGCTCCGGCCACTCACAGCACCTGAGCCGCCAAACCTGGAAGAGACGCCGAGGAAACATGTCAGCTCCCTCAGCGGTGTCCGGGCGACCGTGTGGGGGCTTTGTTCTAAGGTAAGTATTTCATAATATGCCATTGTCATGCAGGGTTTTTGTTTTTTTACACAGGGGATACAACCTCTTTAAAGAAATTGTATTAATATAATTAATATTATATATTAAATATTATTATTGCTGCTCCGTTTCTCTGTTATCAGCACGATAACTTCAGACAAGTTATCCGACACAGGAGATAAAAGCAGATGGAAATTTGTGTCAGGGTGGGTACATAGAGATTAGCAGAGAGCTGGTCTATTCACAGCACAGCTCTGCATGTTTCTTTCTTCCTCTGCCTATGTGGAGTGGGGGTGTGTGCCTTTCCTCCAATCAGCTGTCACACAGTGTATGCCAGGACTCCACACCCAGTGCTGGAGGAAGAAAGAATCAAACACAATGTATACTTTCTAAACAGTATAGAAAGCTGAAGACAGCAGATACAAAATAAAACTTATGTAGGGAGCTTTGTTTCATCTCTGTGTATCATCTGAGGGCTGTTCACCTCACTAGGTATACGAGAGGGTTTACATCCACTTTAGGGGTTTCAGAAGCAATAGGTATGTTATGAACAGATCTCTCCATGTTTCATGAACTGGCAATCCATTCTTTAGAATAGATCCTTTGATGACAAATCCCTTGTTATCTGTAAAGGTAAATCTACCACTGAATAAATTATGTCTATTGCATGCTGAAAATAACTAAATTGGTGAGGCTTTTACATTATACATGACATTACATTCATATAACAAAGTTAAGCTAGTTGAAACACAAACATTTCAAACACCGCAGGCTGAATAATTATTTTAGGGTGTCTTATACAGTAGTTGTTAGTCTATCCGATAATCATAGCAGTGATCTTTTCAACAATAAGAGAAAATGCAAAATGAGCATTTTTTTTCCCAGTAAATAACCGAGTGATTAATATTCCTGGAGAGATAATTGCTTTATGTTCGAAAGACGTTTCATGTCCAGGGCCTCTGATGTCAGGGTATTTACTATTCCTCAGGCTGGAGGAATCTCTTCTGATGAATTATGTGTGGAAACAACAAAGCTGCAGAACTATACCACAAGGCTTTGAGCTATAGGGATTTTCCAAGAACTACAAGGCTGGAAAAAGGGAATGAAGGAAGGGCAGAGGGGAGGGAGAAAAAGAGAGTGGAATGGAGAAGACAGAAATGAAGGCATAAAGGGGAATAAACAATAAGACTGGAGATGCTATGACTTGAAATACACAAAGAGGCAAACGAGAAAACGTGAGCAAAAAGATGGATAAAACGTTGATGCGTGCAAAATGATGTTCATGAAAAATTGAAAGAGAATGACATATACTTCTGGTAATTGGCCATTACTCCAGCTTTTTCTGACCGTCTTCCAAAAAAGAATCAGCATAGTGCAGCCACTGACTGACACATGAAGTTTGGCTATAACCATTCCAAATTTACTCACTATCAGCAAATAAGAGAAAAGAAAGTTCAGCGAGAGGAGCGAAGATAATGCAAAATAGAAATAAAGAATTAGAGGCATGGTATAAAATATTGGAAAGGAAACACTATAGTGCAGTGGTCTCCAAACTCGCTTTTTCTGGCCCTTGGGGTGCTTTTCCTCTCACTGATTCAAGACACTATTCCTCCCACTGACACCAACTATGGTGCATAATTCATGTTACTGACAACAACGGGGCACTATTTCTCCCGTTGACACCAACGATGAGGCACTATTCCTTCCACTGGCACCAATGATGGGGCACTATTCTTCCACTGACACCAATGATGGGGCACTATTCCTCCCACTGGCACCAATGATGGGGCACTATTCCTCCCACTGACACCAACAATGGGGCACTATTCCTCCCACTGGCACCAATGATGGGGCACTATTCTTCCACTGACACCAATGGGGCACTATTTCTCCCACTGGCGCCAATGGTGGGGCACTATTCTTCCACTGACACCAATGATGGGGCACTATTCCTCTCACTGGCACCAATGATGGAGAACTATTCTTCCCACTGGCATCAGTGATGGGGTACAATTCTTCCACTGATAACCAACGATGGGGCACTATTCCTCCCACTGGCATCAGTGATGGGGTACTATTTTTCCACTGATAATCAACGATTGGGCACTATTCTTCTACTGACACCAAAGATGGGGTACTATTTCTCATACTGATACCAAAGATCGGGCACTATTCCTCCCACTGACACTGAGGATGGCGTACTATTCCTCCCACTGACATCAAGGATGGAGCACTATTCCTTCTACTGACTTTAGTGATGGGGCACTATTCTTCCATTTACACCAACCATGGGGCACTATTCCTCCCACTGATGGGGCACTATTCCTCTCACTGACGCCAACAATGGGGCTCTTTTCCTCTCTGTATTGCCAAAGATGCACTGTTTAAACCCACTGATGCCAGGACAATTTCAACTCCCAATGGCCAGTCTGGCCCCCACAAAGTCTGAAGGACACTACACTTTTCAGAGCTCCTTGTTCAGTCTAATATATTATTATAAACAGGAAATGTGCAAATGTAAGATTACTACTACCACAGTGGCTGATGATTAGAGTTTTACTAAACCCAGGACCCTTCATTCACTATATCTGGTCTCCCACAGTACACAGAACATGGAAATGCAACTATTTTAGTAAATGTAAACTGCCTTTTCTCATCAGCAGTATATAGCAGTCCTGTGACTTCTATCAGTGTCTGGCTGAGCACTGGTTAAAGCTCGTAGGAGGAGTTTTCATTCTCCTCTGACTGTTCTATAAGGCTGCATGACTCCTGACCCTCTATCTGGACAGTGCTGATTGACCCTGTGCTGATCACATGCACCCTCCCAAAAAAAAAAAAAAAAATCAGTTGGCTGGGTGGGAGGCATCATTCACCGTAGGTGATCAAATTTCGTTGTATTATATAATGCATAAACATTTTGGGCGGTGAGTGATATAAAGTGTATGTAAACACTAACAATGAACTTCTCTTTGCTACCTTTTGGTCTGTTAAATATACAATTTTGGTATAACTGTTGATAAGGGCAACATCATTTTTGTTGATCCTGCCAGAAACCTTATCAGCTGGGAACATCCTGTACTCTCTGCCCCTTGTTTTTGTTAACAAGTTACATTGTTCCTAGCCAGGGCTGGTGCAAAGATTTTTGTCACCTTAAGCGAAACCTCATTTTGCCGCCCCCCTCATTGGCTCCGCCCCTGATCCCCCCCCCCTTTGCCCTGTGGGGGGAGAGGTGAGGACTGTATATATGGATGGTGTATGGAGGGGATGGGAGGTGAGAACTGTTTGTATTGTTGATAGTGTATGGGGGGGGGGGCAAAACTGTGTATATAGATGGGGGTAATACCCTTTGAAATCCTGACAACACCCCAAACAAAGCAGCAGGTAATGCGGAGGCTCTGGCTTCAACCACACCTCTGTGTCCCATCTGCAGCCAGCCAGAGGAGAGCCTCTGCCTCGGTGTCCTGTCTGCAGTCAGCCAAAGGAGAGCACCCGGCAATATGGAGGCTCTGTCTCTGCCTCTGTGTCCCGTCTGCAGCACACTGAGCGTACGGAGGCGCTAAGAGAGCAGGGAGGGAGAAACCTTGGCCTGTTATGCAGTAGGAGCAGAATGAAATCACTGCGGACCCGATCTTGGCGAATCCCGGTCAGACATGTGGGCAGCAACCCTAGCCCCTACTGCCCCCCCCCCCTCCCAATTAATGTGCGCTCTAGGCCGGCGCATACCTCACCTATAGGTAGCACCAGCCCTGTTCCTAGCTTAATCTGTGGACTATAGAACACTCCCTCAAAGTATTACTAAACCCAGGACCCTGCATTTAATATATCTGGTCCCCCACAGAACATGGAAATACAATAATTTTAGTAAATATAAACTGCTAAATACCTTTTCTCAGTCTTGCGACTTCTATCAGTGTTGTTATAGCTGCAAAAGGTGGGCCAAATCAATATTTAACCCTATGCCATTAGCAGTATATAGCAGTCTGGTGACTTCTATCAGTGTCTACCTAAAGCTTGTAGGAGGAGTTTTCATTATCCTTTGACTGTCCTATAAGGCTGCAAGACCCTGACCCTCTGTCTGGACAGTGCTGATTGGCCCTGTGCTGATCACATGCACCCTCCCAAGAAAAAAAAATAAAACTCTAGCAATACACACCAAACTGAGCATGTTCAGAGTGACTCCAAAGGCATTTTGGAAACAAGTTCTGTGGACCGATGAGGTTAAAATTGAACCTTTTGGTCGGAATGAGCAAAGGTACATTTGGAGAAGAAGGGGCACAGAATTTAATGAAAAGAACCTCTGTCCAACTGTTAAGCATGGGGGTGGATCAATCATGCTTTGGGGTTCTATTGCAGCCAGTGGCACAGGGAACATCTCACGAGTAGAAGGAAAAATGGATTCAATAAAATTTCAGCAAATTTTGGATGGTAACTTGATGCCATCTGTGAAAAAGCTGAAGCTAAAGAGAAACAATGAAGGAAATATGCAGTCAGATAGCAGCAGTCTGAGCATATAGGAAAAGTGATAGATAGTGCCACATCCCTATTTGACTGAAATATGGAAGGATTGGAAGGCAAGGATTTTATTGGCACAAAAGTATTAAAAAGTCAATTTTTATTGATCAATTCTTATAAAAGCAAGGAGATACAGTAAAATATAAATATTAGCCTTGTATAAGGCACACATAGGTTTGATATAGCAGTCAATTTGAATTGATCAATAAAAATTGACTTTTTAATACTTTTGTGCCAATAAAATCTTTGCCTTCCAATCCTTCCATATTTAAGTTAAAGAGAGGATGGCTTCTACAAATGGATAATGATCCTAAACACACCTCCAAATCCACGGGGGATTACATCAAGAGGCGTAAACTGACGGTTTTGCCATGGCCTTCACAATCTCCTGACCTCAACATAATTGAAAATCTATGGATAGACCTTAAAAGAGCAGTGCGCGACAGACAGCCCAGAAATCTCAAAGAACTGCAAGACTTTTGTAAGGAAGAATGGGCAAAGATACCTCAAACAAGAATTGAAAGACGTTTATAAGCTGTGATACTTGCCAAAGGGGGCAGTACAAGATATTAACTCTGCAGGGTGCCCAAACTTTTGCAGACGCCATTTTTTTGTTTTCTGTAATTTTGAAAGTGTAAATGATGGAAATAAAATCTAACTTTTGTTGACATATTATAAGAATTTCTAATCTGTAATTTGATGCCTTTTGGAGATTTTTCCATCTTTCCTTGGCTTTTTTATGCACATTAATACACATTTTAACCTGGGGTGCCCAAACTTTCGATCACCACTGTATCATTTAAAAGACAGGTGTGATCTAAAAAGTTCTGCATTCTCACAATTAATAGGAAGCTGTAGTGAAAGTTATAAGGGGTTGCCATTGCTGACCTCCCATTACTTGCCTGGCTGTACTTAGCATCAATAATTTCTAAGCAACTGACCTGGAACAAAAACACAAGTTATAAAGTCAGAACTCCTGACCTTCTTACGGGTTCCAGGTCAGTGACTAAAAAAGCATCAAGGCCATTCAATCAGCATGACCAAATAACTGCTGTAACATTATCAGAAGACGAGGTCAGCAACGGTAGCCTAGATATCCTCTTAGCAGACATTTCCTATAGTCCAAAGTATTAAAAAAATAACTAAGCTTTTATTTTTAACTTCAATAAAAAAATGTAAAAAAGAAGAAATTACCTATAACACAAAGATTTTCACATTTGTCTTTCTTTGGGAATGTTTCCAGGAGAGCATAATTGGGAAGCCCATATGCTTTTGTATTATCACATGCAAGTTCTCGCTGCATGCACCGGTTCCATGACCCTCCAGCAAAAAATAATAATTCGAAGCTTGCTACCATTACAGTGATTTTAGTTCCACTGTGTATACTGCAAGCTTCTACTGTAAAATGTCATGCCTGTTTACAGACTGTATGTCCTTGTGAAGGCAACTGAGCTCTCACAGCACTGACAGTGATCAAAGTAATGATCTAGCAGCAGGTCAGCCAGCAAGCCATTCTTCCCTATGAGGTGTAATTAGTCTAGAAAATAGTGAGGGGCTGCTATAAACCTGCTGGGCTACAGGGACTAACAAGTGGCTTAGGATGAGGCTGCATCATTCCGAACACACCACGTAATATGGACACTACACACAAAGCTGGCATTTATTAGAAACCTTTAAAGAAACCTTTCCTTAAACACACATGGTGGCTGCCATTGTTGACTTTTCATTCTACCTATCCTAGTTGCCTGGCTGTCCTAATGGTCTTCTTTCTTCAATTTTTTGAGTCGCTAACCTAGAACGAGTATATAGATAAAAACTTCTAACTTTGCTCTAGCTTTCTTATTCTACATGCTTGTTCTGATTCAATTATTAATTTTTTGAAGGAATTTTAATGGTGCCACAAAACATGGATTATTATAAAAACATTTTTATTTAGATCCAAATTTAAAAACAAATGGGGCATACAATTGCTCCCCAATCCGACATTTCATAAAATAATCAATCACTACTAGTAATGGCAACCACATATTTCTCTCATCTCACACATAGGCCTCATTCACACTGGAGCTCTTTAACCACCTCAATACTGGGCACTTAAACCCCCTTCCTTCCCAGACCAATTTTCAGCTTTTAGCGCTGTTGCATTTTGAATGACAATTGCGCGGTCATGCAACACTGTACCTAAACCAAATTTGTGTCATTTTTTTCCCCACAAATAGAGCTTTCTTTTGGTGGTATTTGATCACCGCCAGGTTTTTCTTTTTTGGTGCACAAATAAAAAAAGACCGAAAATTTAAAAAAAAAAAAAAGTTTTTTTGTTTAGGTTATAAAATTTTGTAAATAGATAAGTTTTTTCCTGCACTGATGAGCACTGATGACGCCGCACTGACAGGCACTGATGAGGAGACACTGATGGGGTGGCACTGATGGGGTGGCACTGATATGCAGCATTGGTGGGCACTGACAGGCAGCGCTGATGGGCACTGATAGGCAGCACTGATGGGGACTGATCATCGGCACTGATGGGCACTGATAGGCGGAACTGATGGGCACTGATAGGTGGCACTGATGGGCGGCACTGATGGGGGGCACCGATGGGCACTGATAGCCAGCACTGGTGGGCAATAATGGGCACTGGTGGGCAGCACTGATAGATGGCAATAACGGGCACTGGTGGGCAGCACTGATAGATGGCATTGGTGGGCAGCACTGATAGGGGGGCACCACTGGCAGGCTCTCTGAGCCCTGTTTGCCATCCCTGGTGGCCATGGTGGGCATCCCTGGTGGTCATGGGTGGGCATCCCTGGTGGCTCTAGTGGCACCCCCTCCCCCCAGGGCTGCACTGGTAATCAATCATCTGATTACCAGCACAGACCCCCCTGTGATCAGTGAGTAATTAGAAATACTCACTGATCACCCCAGCTGCAGAATCGATCCTCTTCTCTTCTCCTCACTGACAGGATCTGTCAGGAGGAGAAGAGATCGAAGCCGTTACAACGGCTGTATTGACATTACATGATGGCTGTGATTGGACACAGCCGTCATGTGATCAGGAGGGCCAATCGCAGGGCCCTCCTGCCGAGTCTTGTCGCTCTGTGTCCTAGGGACACAGGCACATCGAGATTGCGCCGCTGCGCGTGCCCGCGGCGGCGCGATCTCTCTCCTTCTGAAGGACGTTCCGGAATGGCCCGGGTGGGAGGTGGTTAAAAAACTTTTCTCCTGGCAGTCTCATGCGCACGATGAGAAAATCAGACGAATGAGCGTCTGTTTTCTTTTTTTTTTTTGCATGCTAGTCTCATATTGAAAAAGAAGAGGTTACTAAAGTTCTGAAAATTCTCGTATAACAGAATACAACTTCAGAAGTCATCTAAATTGGTTGTATTTTATTGTAATGTATTCATTCATTTAGAAAGTTTGTAGACCCTTGACCAAGACCACGCATGCTCCAGCAGCTCGTTTGGCTGTACTTCTCCTGTGGAACACAGGAGCATTGTTCATTCTGCACTCCTGTGACCCGTTTTCAGCAATTAGCAGGCTAAAGCCCACTCTGATGTCACAGAGCCAGGGCCAGACAGGCTGATGTCACAGGCTAGGGTAAGATTGTGACAATAAAGACGGGATCCACCTACAACCCTGGACCTGCTCCTGGCTCAGTCTCCCAGGGAGCCGCTGAGAGGCTGAACCGGCTGCTCCCACCCCCTCCACAGCCCAGTGCTCCAGCGAGCACGGGGGGGTCAGAGCAGAGAGCGGGTGACCGACAGTTTCTAGCTCATGGAACACTGAAAACCGAGAATTGAGTGGCAGTCTTTCATTGCTCGGGTCTCAGAGCTGGCAGGGGACAGATGCAGCATTGAACCAATGCTGCATCCACCTAGGGAGGTATGATTTTAGAGAAAAAGCCGAACTTCTCTTTTAAGGCTTTACTATATACTACACACTGGACATTTTTACAGCTGCTGTTTTTGGCTTCAGACATTTTTTTCTGCAGCCAGTAAACTCCCCAGCATGTTATGCTATGTGTCCATGCACACATAGGTTGTTATTAGTGTTGTTTGGCAGGGGCATTTTTTTGCTGGAAAAAAAAGAACTGGTGGGTTTTAAGAGGGGTTTTTCAGCTGTACAAATGCTCTGATAAAAGCTAAAAAAAAAGCAAAAAAAAACCCAAAAGCTGAAAAACACGGCTATTTGGCGTTTATCAGAGTTTTTGAGCCAAAAGCTTTTGTGAAAACTGGATTTTTGTACTTACCGTAAAATCCTTTTCTCTGAAGTTCATCGACAGATGCAGCTCCATATCTTCTTAGACCATTGGGTTATGCTCCTCCAATCAGGAATAGGCACTAGGCAGGAAAAATCTTTACCATGCCTATGGGGGCTGTCCCTGCAGGCATAACCCCACACACTCTGCTACAGCAGCCAGTTTCATTGCAAGCAGGGTTTAGAAGACAAAACAAACCCTTTCACTCAGAAGCAGAGGGGCAGGTGCTGTGTCTGTCGATGAACTTCAGAGAAAAGGATTTTACTGTAAGTACAAAAATCCAGTTTTCTCTATCATTCATCGACAGACGCAACTCCATATCTTCTTAGACCACTGGGATGTCCCAAAGCAGTATTATTTATGAGGGGTGGGAAGACAACGCAAAGAAGAATGTAAGTCTCCAAAGGCTAAACATAGCCAACGAGGTAATATTAAGCTCACCTAGTAAAAACACACAAAAAAGATTCTCTTTAAACAGCAGCCTGCAAAACCTTGCGGCCAAAACAAGTTGCCAACACTTCAACTTTGTAGAATTTTGTGAACATATGCAAAGACGACCAAGTCGCTGCTCTGCAGACTTGCATCACTAACACCTGATGGCAAAAAGCCCAAGAAGCACTCACTGGGAAAGGAGGAATTTGACTCTTCAGTGAATAAGCCTGAACAACCGTCTGCCTGATCCACCTGGAAATAGTCGCAGCAGACGCAGCCAATCCCTTATGAGGACCCTCAGTAAGGACAAAAAGAAAAGAGCATCTGACTTTCTAAAAGACTCAGTAACCACCAGGTAAACTCTGATAGCTCAAACCACATCCAAAGAATGCAGGGAAATTTCTTTAGGATGCTTGGGCTTGGGACAGAGTGAAGGCAGCACAATGTCTTCATTCAAATGAAAATCAGAAACCACTTTAGGGAGAAAAGATTGATTTGGTCGGAGTACCATTTTATCTCTGTGGACTACCAGATAAGGCGAATGGCAGGACGGCGCCGCTAATTCAGACACTCTGCGGGCAGAAGTGATAGCCAGTAAAAAGGCAACCTTCTGAGACAATGAAAGCAGAGGAATCTCCCTAATATTCTCAAAAGGAAGCTTTTGGAGAACAGATAATACCAGATTTAGATCCCACCGAGGTAGCGGGGACCGCCACGTAGAAGCCATATGGTGCACTCCATGACTGAATGTACGAATCAAGGCATGTGTAGCTAACGGGCGTTGAAAATATATCACTAAGGCTGACACTTGGTCTTTGATAGTGCCTAAAGCCAACCGCTGTTCAACCCCTTTCTGCGGAAAGGTCAAAACCCGAGCAACCCAAAATAAAGCAAGGGTGCACCTTCCGCGATTCGCACAATGAAATGTACCATTTGTACCAATGATATATCTTTCTGGAAGTCTACTTCCTAGCCTTCAAGAGCGTAGGAATCACAGAGTCAGCAAGACCTCTATCTCTCAACAACTGGCTTTCAACAGCCATGCCGTTAAAGCCAGCGACTGTAAAGCAGAATGGAAGATCAGACCCTGAGACAGCAGATCTTCCCTGAGAGGAAGTCTCCAAGGAGCATCGGCGACCTACCTTACTAATTCTGCGTACCAAGACCGGTGAGGCCAGTCTGGAGCCACCAGAATGCCTGGAATCCCTTCCACCTCTATTCTGCGTAGAAGCCTCGGCAGAAGTTTCAGGTAGGGAATGCAAAGATCAGCAGATACCGACCCCAAGAATATAAGCCACAGCCGTGGCATTGTCCAATTGAATCCAAACCAGACAATCTTGCAGACGAGTCATCCAGTGGCTCAGACAAAGCTTTATTGCTCTGAGCTCCAAAGCATTTATCGGCAGACTCTTCTTCTGTCCAGGTTCCCTGGGCACAGAACCTCCCCAGCAACCCGTCCCAGCCCGACAGGCTGGTGTCCGTGGTTACCACCGTCCAAAACAGGGAAGGACTTTCCCTGGCATAGTGCTGGAGAGTGAAGCCACCATAACAGCGCAGCTCTGTTGTTGCGGCTCAACCAAATGAAATTGTCTAAGGACTTTGGATCCTTGTTCCATTTGACCAGAATCTCTCGTTGCAAAGATCTGGTATGGAACTGAGCAAATGGAACCGCCTCGAAGGGCGATACCATCAGACCCAAGTCCGCATGCAAGTTCGCAGAGAGGACAGATCGTTTGTCAGCAAGGACCGGATCGCCCCCTGCAACTTTTGTAGCTTGTCTGAGGAAAGAAAGACCCTTGCCAAGGCTTAATCCAGAATCAAGCCCAGATAGGCCAGTCTCAAGGAAGGTATCAGAGCGGATCACTTGAAATGGATGGTCCATCCAAACTCCTGCAGAGAAATGACAGTGATCGTCAGGTCACCCAGAGACCCCAGTACTGCATTCCCCTATTGGCACAACAATGCCAACACCGGGGCCAGTACTTCGGTAAACACCCTGGGAGCGGAGGCAAGACCAAAGGGTAATGCCACGAATTGATAACATTCCTCTGCTACGGCAAAGCCTAGAATCGCTGGTGATCAGCGTAGGTAGGGATGTGTAGATATGCGTCCTTGATATCTATGGGGGCCAAAAAGTCTCCCTGCTGTAGAGAAGCCACTACCGTTCGAATGGATTCCATGCAAAACCTCTGTACCCGCACAAAGCAGTTCAGAGCCTTGCCCTCTTTTCTGGGCACAGTAAACAGGTTTGAATAAAACCCTTGAAAGCGTTCCTGAGAGGGAACTGGTAAAATCACCCCTTGGGACAGCAGATCTTATACCGCCTCCCGTAGATCCCTTAAGGTCTAGAGAGAGGCGCAAGTTGGACGGGAAGAATCTGTCCGACGGACGAGACCGGAATTCGATCTTGTACCCTGATCGGATCATCTGTCCTGAATCAAGGAAATGCAAGGTTCTGGAAACACGTGAAGATGTCCCCCCACCCCTGAAGTGGGTGAGGGCACACCTTCATGCAGACGAGGATTTGTCCGCAGATCCGGACTGGCCGGTCTTTGATTTACCTGACCATGGCTTCTTGGAATTACCAGAAAACCTGAACAGCTTCCCTTTTTATTGCCACCCAAAGGTACAAAAAAACGGCATATGACCAGTGAAGGAAGGCCCCTGTCTAAGACATGGCGTCTTGCCCTTAGAGGAATGAGGAAGAAGAGTACTCTCCCCCCCGTAAGGCCTTTGATCAACCCATTCAGAGAGGATCCAAACAACCTCTCCCCCAAATAGGGAATATCTGTCAAAGCCTTTTTGGAAGCCTGGTCCACAGACCAGCTTTTCGACCACACCCTTCGTCTAATCGGAATCCCCACTGCTGACACATGAACACCAGGGCTTGAGCCATCAGGTCCATTCGTTTCAGCACCGCTTCCAAGTTACCTCTTAGTAACTTCACCCATTCAGTAACTGTCTGTGACACTATGACATTCACAAATATTGGTTTCAAAATGGAACCCACAAGCACGTGCAGAAAGACTCCACTCGCCTATCCACAGGGTCCGCGAAGGTCACGGATTCTTCCATTGGAACCACAGTAGACTTATTCAGCCTGGAAACTGGGTGATTCACCTTAGGTGGCACGGTCCACCTAGTAGAAGCTGCATCTGAAAAAAGATAACGCCGTTTAAAGCGCTTAGGAACCACTAACGTGCTTCATGCGCCGCCATTGTTCATTGACAATATCGTCAAAAAGTTCCAGACAAGGAAACACCTGGCCTGATATGTGGGATTTGTGGTAGCCAAAAGAGAACCGTGAACCCGACGCTGTAGATTCATCAGTCAATTTTAAAGTTTCCCACACTGAAACTATAAGTGCTTCCACCAAAGTGCGTTCCCACGCAGCGGCAGACAAGGACAGGTCCTCTTTACCATCAGAATGCAAAGACACCGACCCCTCAGGGTGGGGTGCGTCTGTGGCGGCCAAGTATGCCTCACAGTCTGAGAAAACTACAGAGGGAGGCGAAGGCAGAGGGCGTTTGCGGCTTTACATACAAAATCTGTCTTAGACAAACGGCTTTCCAAGACTGCCATAATCACAGACATGGGCTGCGACCCAGAAGGTCCTGCAGCCACTCCTAAGGGGTCTGTAGGTGAAATAGTACCCTGGGACTGTGTATTGTACTGATATGAAAAAAATGCAGTGTCACTTTAAAAGTTGCTAAATCGCGATCCCACCACTAAATGTGCCGTATACCCAATGCCAATGCAATACAAGCCCATAGTAGAGTGGGTGAGTAGAACCTACAGAAGACCCCAGAAAATGTTACCAGACTGCTCAGGAGACTGCCAGCACTATCTTGTGAAAGTGAAAGTAAAATTTTTCTTCACAGTTAATGACAAGCCAGCTTGTCATAGATAGATTTTTTAGGTTACATGCCGTTTGCCTGTCCAGCATTGTGGACTACAGGAAAATGGCTGCCCCATGTATTCCTATGGGGAACTAACAAAAAATAGCTGCCCTTGCAATTCAATGGGAAAAGAAAAGGCATGAATCTACAGCACGCCATGTGGTCTCCCAGGCCCCCCAAAGGGGTCCCAGAAAAGAGGCATCAGAGGGGTCCTAGGAAGGGACCCCACCAGGACAAGGCCACCCCCGAAGAAAATAAGCCGCCGCTGCCGCAATTTTTCCTCCTGGAGTTAGGACCTACTAAGGGTAGGGGAAAGGTGGAGGGGGTAGGCCCAATATCCCAGAGGCCAGTGGAACTGAGGGAGCCCTGAAGGTCCGACTATTCCAGGAAGGGGGACCACGTCCACCCCAAGACTGCCAGGGGATTGGGGGAACAGCATAACTCACCATACCACGGTACCAGGTGAGTGCCACTCTGCACAGACCACCTCTCACCCGGGGTGGGGGTGCTGCCAGCCAGGGGGTACGCTGCGACTCAGGGAGTTCCAGGTCGATCGTGTCCCAGCGAGACTTGTCCACTCGCAGGTGCGTCCCCATCCATCGGGGCTCTGTCGTGGCGATGCCTAGTTCTGGACTATAACCTGCTCACGCTCGCCAGGCTGGGAGACCATAAGGATCTAGAATATCCTGTCCGAAACCACAGCCGGCTGTTGCTTGTAGTTCTCCAGGAACTCCAACTAGTGAAAATAAAGAAAATCACAAAATAACAAATTTCCCTATTATAGCCAAAACCAAAGTCCCAGCAGGGAACTAGGTCCTATTCCTAAACTAGGCAGGAACAAACTGGCTGCTGTAGCAGTGTGTGCCGTTATGCCTGCAGGGACAGCTCCCATAGGCGTGGTAAAGCTTTTTCCTGCCTAGTGCCTATTCCTGATTGGAGGAGCATAACCCAATGGTCTAAGAAGATATGGAGCTGCGTCTGTCGATGAACGATAGAGAAAGTATAGTTTTGCTTAAAAAAGGCTAAAGCTAAAAAACGCTACTGCAAAACTCATTTTACAGTTACAGCTTTCTACAACTAACACTACTGCCATTTTCAGAATGTCCTGTGTGCATGAGGCCTAGTTATCCTACTACAGAGGATACAGCAGTGCAAAACTGGCCAATAGCAAAGGACAGTTTAATAAGAGATAATAGGCATAATGAGTGTATGCCTTTTATTTTATCTAGGGGAATAAAGGGGTATAGTGAATGTGAGTGATATAATGTGAGGTGGTTTAGGTGCACATTGTTTTTGCAATTGTTTGTTGTCAATTTCTTTTTTCTTTCTTTTTGCTTTCAAGCGATGCAACAATGTATGGCAAACAAAATGCAGCTCCAAGAAAAGATTGCTAGTAACAAGTAAATGCTGTGCTTTGAATACCTTGACTTAAAAAGGCACTATCAACATAAAATAAAAATCAAAAGAACCCCCATTGGGCCAGCTTGGTTACATGTAATTATCCATTTGTCACATCTAGAGAGCTGCTGGGAATGCTGAAATTCACTCTAGTACTCTGTGCTACATGGAGTCAGTGCTGTCATGTTCCAAGTGCTGCTGGAGTGACTTGCTGTCTGTCTGTATGCTGAACGCAGGGTGTCATTTGCTCCCATATCGCTGCCATTCAGCAAACGTCCTGTATTTTTTTTCAATGAAAGCAAGGCGTTCTATGATTCAATGACGTGGTGATCTTGAAGTCATCTGCCCCTCCACCTCTTCCAAATAGCAGACAAGCATACATACAAAGCAACATACATATATTTGGTGAAATTGCATTTGAATTTTGTTTACATTACGAGTTTTGCATTTATAGTGAAGTAGTAGGCAGAAAGGTCTAGACCAGTGTTCTTTAGCCTTTTTTTTTTTTTTTTTAGTCAATGCAACCTTTAAAATTATAGACAGTCTCGAGGCAACCCCATTCTAAAATGTAAAAAATACAATTCTAATAGTTTTACATAATGCAGCAATTTTCACACATAGGATACCCAACGTTAGAGGTGATTTATTCTTCCAAAGCAAATACACTTTTACAGACTGGTACTGACTAGTATTCCAATGTTTCTCTTCTCCCTCAGATTTTCTCCATCACTCAGCTAATGTGACCCCGTTTCTGAGGAAGAAAGGCAGATGAGGGACAAACAAGAATGCTGTGGAGGCAGCGGACATCCTCCTTATTAAGGCCTTCATGCAAACAGGGCTTTGAAAAAACAAGCTGCAAAGCCAGTTCTGACGCCAGGAAAAAGCAGCTGTAAAAACGTGCTGTTAGAAGGGTTTTGTATTGGCGTTAATGCACGTTTTTGCCACATTTAGTAGCCTTTCTCTGCCCTCTTCTATTTTCCAACCTCAAATCCAACTTCTACCTACTACAGCTTAAAAACGTCTGACGTGGCCAAACACTGTATGCAGCCGTTAGCAGCATCAAGCGTTTTTACAGCCTAACCAGTGATGGGATTTAAACATTTTAGTAACCAGTTCCGACTTTCAAGCATGGTGTAATTTTTTTTATCTAATGTCAGTTAGGGGTCCGATCTGTTGCAGTCTCGCTAAAAATCGCAGATCGCCGCCATTACTAGTAATAAATAATCAAAAATGGCATGAATATTTCCAGTAGTTTGTAGATGCGATAACTTTTGCACAAATCAATCAAAATACGCTTATTACGATTTTTTTTTTTACCAAAAATATGTAGCAGAAAACAAATTGGCTTAAAATGATGAAAAAAATGGATTTGTGTGAGTTTCAACCACCTCAGGGGTCTCATCATCCCCGTCGGGCAGCAGTAGGGCCCCCAGGACTCCCTGTAGGGAAAGAGTTCCAGGTGAGAGATAGCAACGGAGAAGCCTTAAGGGGAGAAGGGGTTCCTGTCCCCAGGAAAAAAGGGGTCCCTGTCCCCCTGGAGAGAAGGGGTCCCTGTCCCCCAGGAGAGAAGGGGTCCCCGTGCCCCAGGAGAGAAGGGGTCCCTGTCCCCAGGAGAGAAGGGGTCCCTGTCCCCAGGAGAGAAGGGGTCCCTGTCCCCCAGGAGAGAAGGGGCCCCTGTCCCCCAGGGGAGAAGGGGTCCCTGTCCCCAGGGGAGAAGGAGTCCCTGTTCCCAGGGGAGAAGGGGTCCCTGTCCCCAGAAAAGGAGTCCCTGTTCCCCGGGGAGAAGGGGTCCCTGTCCCCAGAAAAAAGGAGTCCCTGTTCCCAGGGGAGAAGGGGTCACTGTCCCCAGAAAAGAAGGAGTCCCTGTCCCCAGGGGAGAAGGGGGTCCCTGTCCCCAGAAAAGGAGTCCCTGTACCCAGGGGAGAAGGGGTCCCTGTCACCAGGGGAGAAGGGGTCCCTGTTCCCAGAGGAGAATAGGTCCCTGTCCCCAGAAAAGGAGTCCCTGTCCCCAGGGGAGAAGGGATCCCTGTTCCCAGTGGAGAAGGGGTCCTTGTCCCCAGAAAAGGAGTCCCTGTCCCCAGGGGAGAAGGGGTCCCTGTTCCCAGTTGAGGAGTCCCTGTTCTCAGGGGAGAAGGGGTCCCTGTCCCCAGGGGAGAAGGGGGTCCCTGTCCCCAGGGGAGATAGAGTGGGGTGTTGGATGGGATGGAGTGTGGGGAATATGGGGTCTTCTCACTCACCATTCCCAAGCTTCAGCGCACTCATCCTCGGTCACCTGGGCTCCCTCCAGCAGCAGCACGGATGGCTGATCAGCAGCATATCTCAGACACCGAGGGCGACCTGTGTATGACAGGGGGAGGAGGAGGGAGGGCCTTGCAGACAAGTCTGCTGTGTCCTCCGGCTTTCCTAGGGCTTCTTTTGTGTTTTCCTCATACACAGCACCTGTGTGTATGCATCATTTGCGCGGCAGCCAACTCGGGGGTGGGGGCGGGACTCTGGCTGGGGAGGAGACGTTGCTGAGCGCGCTGAATTGGAGAAGCCAGCTGAGCACAAGGGCGGGAAATTTCAAGTTGCTGCCTGGATCTCCGGCTTGCACACCTGTTCTGCAAACTTGTTAAATGTTAGTAACAGGTTCCACAAAACCGGTGCGAACTGGCTGAATCCCACCACCGAGCCTAACGCTGCTGCTCCAGAACGCTCTGGCCCTGGGGTTTTTTTACAGCTTAAAAACGCCTATGCCACTTACAGCTCCTAGGGCTATGTTCACATGTTAGCGTAGCGGACCGCGGACAGAATCGCGGTAACATCGCGCAAACAAAATCGCGGGTCGCATGACGCCTAAAAAAAGCTCTTGTACCTTTTTTGGGCGACATGCGACCCGCGATATTGTTTGCGCAATGTTACCGTGATTGGGCAGGAGGAAATCGCGGCAACATCGCACAGCATTTGGGGTGCCATTGCAAATCAACGGCAACGCATAGGCGTCCCGCGATTTGCAATGATTTCCATATCGCGGGCAGAATTGCGGTGTTCTGCCCGTGATCCGCTACGCTAACATGTGAACGTAGTCTAAAAGCTCAAGTGTGCATGAGGCCATAGAATAACATGGAGGTGCGTTTTTAAGTTGCAAAAGAAAAACACCTGACGCTCCTAAAAGCAGCTGTAAAAATGCCCTGTGTGCATGAGGCCTAACTGATGACGTCATTGGTTGGTAGGATGCCAGTGCCTAGAAAGTCATTGTGCATAATGAACACTTGTAGTTTTTTAGAACTAAAAGTCAAGCTTTATCCACCTGATGGCGTGTATACAATTTTTGATACATTTTTAGGCATTTTGCCAAGGCACCTCGAAAGAAACCTCAAGGCACCCTGGTTGAAAAATGCTGGTCTAGGTAGCTTCTTCTTCAGAAATAGGTATTGTCAATTCTGTCCTATGTAGGTGATACAGAATTTCAACAAGATACAACATGTACACAATCCTATACCCACAGTTGATCAAGAGGAAGGCGAAAAACCCCACCAAAGCATAATCCAATTTGCTAGCGCGGGTGAAAAAATTATTTTCTGATCCCCGAGAGGCAATCGGATATTCCCAGGATCCCTGGGTCTTTTCTTTTCTTTGTTAAAGCACAACTTAACCCTCCTCTTATGTTAGCTTTCTGTTACTATCCATGATATTAACGGGTCGGTTTTGACCCGTGTCTTAAATCAGCCATAAAATACCCTCTGAACAATTATTTATCATCCAATTTGTTTCTTACCTCTTGGTTACCTTGTTAGGCTTCTTTATCTTTGAAAAGATTGGTTTTAATATTTTTGGTGTGACCCATTAGACCTTTCTTTTGATAGCATACCTCTCATTTTCAAATTTAAAAAATGGTAAAATAAAGTCAGCAACTCTGAAATGTATTGGTCTTATGTTTCTTCACTTTATTTAGAGAAGCAGACAAGCAGGCAAAGAGATAGGCCCCTTCCTAACTACAGCTCACAGGGTTGAGAGGTGATTGGCTGTCAGTGTTACTAAGCAGAGAGAGTGTTTATGATTTCAGTTTTGGCACTTATTAGTAAAATCCTATATTATAACTGGGTCAGAATTGACCCTAACACCATAAACGTCTTAATTTTCACCACAGTATTTTATAATTTAGTGAAAAGGATTCTTTTTCTATTACATTGTTTAAATAGAGGTTCCTGACAAAGTAAAAAAATCTTGATGCAATAAACAAATTTATGTGATACTTATAGACATTCAAAACCTGAAAACGGGTCGGTTCTGACCCTAACATAAGAGGAGGGTTAAGAAATATTATATATACTGGCATATTATGTAATGAGCATTTCATCATTTATTTAAAAAAAAAAAAAAAAACCTTTCCACCATTATATAAGGTTTCACAAATTATTGACGTGATCACACACCTCAGTTTTTTTTTGAAAGGTGTTTATTTAAAAAAAATTTCCAATAACAATACAGAAACAGAGACTAACAACAATGGCAATAAAGCAAAACAGGTCATGTACAGCGAATTATTGGAAGACATTGCAGCATAGTAATTTCAACAACTGGCCAACGTGGCCAATGGGGGAAATGAAGGGAAGTAGGGACCACGACTACAGGGCCCCGTAAGAGCCCATATCGACATCCGTAGGACAAGCCTAACAAGGCATCAAAAGTGGTCCCAACTCTAAAGAACCGGGGACAACAGCCAGCCAACTACAGCTGGCACTAACTTAGACACACACACACACCCACTCTCACACACACACACCTTCCCCCACCCTCCACAGTCCCAGCACCAGGGGGGGAACAGACACTACATCATAGTCAGGCCATACAGTCCGCGACTCTCAGGAGATCATCACGGTCTCACTCAGCCGACAAGTTCGAAGGCAGAGGGGCATCCGCCCAGAACGAATCTTCAACATCAAGCCAGGGCTGCCAAAGTTTGGAAAACTTGCCAGGACACCCTCTACTCTTGTAGATCAATTTACACAGTGGTACATCCCCTCGTACAATAACATAGAACTGCTGTACTGTGGGCAGTTCAACACTCTTCCAATGCAAAAAAAAATAACTTTTCTAGCATACAACAGTAATATGCGGACCAGGGCCCTAGCAGGAACACGGTGTACAAAGTCATTCAAGAAGCCCAGCAGACCGACCTCTGGAGTAGGGGTACCGGCAGGTGTAACTTGTCATCAAAAAATGTAAAAATGGACGTCCAGTAATGCTTAATACGGGGACAAGACCAGAACATATGGAGGAGGTCTGCTGCAGGACAAGCACATCTAGGGCAGACGGCTCCCGGGGCAACATCCATATGAACCAACTTGTGAGGAGTATAATGCAGATGATGAATAAATTTAAACTGTATGAATCTGTGGTTGGAACTAATAAGATCTTGGAAACACACCTCAGAGGCCTCATCCCACCCCTCTTCGGACAGCGCAGGAAGCAGTGTGACCCACTTTCGCAAGGCCAGTTTGAAGGGATCAGCACTAGCCGCCTGCAGCCTCGAATAAAACGTAGTGACCAGTTTAGTTATCTCTGGGATGGACAGCAATTTTTCCACAGGGGATTCCAAGAGCTCCAGGGTCAACCCAGCAAACTGTGCCCGGGTGGCATGGCGTAGCAACAGGTATTTAAAAAAGAAATGGTTACTCACACCGTGAAGGGCCTTCAGGTCATCAAAAGAGACAAAAAGGTTGGACCTAAAGACATGGGAGACATAAGTCACCCCAAATCCAGACCACCAAAGAGAGTCTGGGTGACCCTGAAGCTCGGGGAAATTGCGATTATCCCACAACGGGGCACCAGGAGACACCGTGGGTTCATCCGACAACATCACATTACCGGTATGCCAAGCCAGCCACCCAACCTCAACCGGCGATACACGGGAGCAGCGTCTGTACGACGACCTGTGTATGGCGTCCACAGCTGCCGCCTTCGAGCCGTGCATGGCCAACACAAGGATGGTGGAGGAGTTCCCAGGAGAGTCGCCAAGCCAGTCATAGATGTATGTAAGCTGAGACTCTATAAAATACTTGTAAAGATCGGGACAGGCCAGACCGCCCTGGAATTTTGAGGCTTGGAGGGAGGTCCTAGATATGTGAGGGCGAGCCCCCTGCCAAAAAAAAGAAGTGAGAGTAGAATCTATCTTACAAAATAAACGCTTGGGCAAAAATACAGGTGATGCGCGAATCACACACCTCAGTTTAAAGGATAAGTTCACTTTTTTTTTTAAAAATTAAAAACTCAAAAGTTTTTTATTGCAGGCAAAAAAATGTAGCATTTATTATTTTTTTTTTTGTTCCAGGAGCCTGTAAAGCATTGCACAGCGACCAGCAGATGCCATGCTGGTCTCCTGCAGATCTATCAGTGTATCGGCTTGCTTGTACCTCGTATGAGTAAGTCAATACATTCTGACAGGAAGACTCAATGAACTATCACAGCACTCTCAGTATCGTAGTAGTTCCTTAAAAACTACAAGCTGACAGCCGCAAGGGCTGCCGGACCCTGTAGTTTTCCATTCACAGAGGACTGTGAATGAGTGATGTGGCTGGGAGGGCAGAGCCCCATACGACTGTCTTTTTTTAAAATTGTGGTAGCAGACATGGGAAGAAGATCCCCGGTCTGCTATCACAGAGGGGGATCGGGGAGAGGGGGCAAAGGGGCCGGTGCATTCATAACATGTTACACCCTAAATATGGTTATGTTATGAAAGGTGAACTTAACCTTTAACCATTTTGGGACTGGAAGGTTTTACCCCCTTAATGACCAGGCCATTTTTTGAAATACGGCACTATGTTACTTTAACAGACAATTGCGCAGTCGTGCCACGCTGTACCCAAATAAAATTGATGTCCTTTTTTCCCCACAAATAAAGCTTTCTTTTGGTGGCTTTTGATCACCTCTGCGGTTTTCATTTTTTTTCACTATCAACAAAAAAAGAGCGACAATTCTGAAGAAGAAAAAACATAATTTTTTACTTTCTGCTATATAACATTCCCAATAAAAAAAATTAAAAAATCAAATTTTTTCATCAATTTAGGCCAATATGTATTTTGCCACATATTCTTGGTAAAACAAAAATCCCAATAAGTGTATATTGACTGGTTTGCGCAAAAGTTATCACCTCTACAAACTAGGGATAGATTTATGTCCTTTTTATTTATTTATTTATTTTTTAACTAGTAATGGTGGCGATCAGGGATTTTTAGCAGGACTGTGACATTGCGGCGAACAGATCGGACATCTAACTGACACTTTGGAGGGGAACAGTGACATTACTACAGTAATCAGTGCTAAAACAATGCACTGTTACTGTACTGATACTGGCAGGGAAGGGGTTAACACCAGGGGCAAACAAAGGGTTAAGTTTGCTCCTAGGGGTTGCTTTCTAACTGTGTGGGGGCTGTACTCAATAGATGAACACAGAGACCTGTGTTCCCTAATAGTAGGAACACAGGATTGCTGTGTTCATCTGTGACAGAACGGTGATCTGCCTTGTCTCCATGGTGAGCGACTGCAGGTTGCCGCCAGACCCGCTGATTGACTCCACTTCTGGCAAATCAGGGACTTTAGAGAGTAAGCTCCTTGAGGGCAGGGACTGATGTGAATGTACAATATATATGTAAAGAGCTGCCTAAATTGACAGCGCTATATAAGTACCTGAAATAAATAATAAAAATAAATAACAGTTTACTGTATGAGATTTCTGTTCAGAAAATTACATTCATTCCAAAATCCAAATGTTTAAAAGCAAACCAAACCAAACGACATCCAGTCATTGAACCCACAAGGAATTTTCATACAAATGTCTGTACTAATATTAGATAAAAAATCTACTAGTATACAGCCAGCTTTCTAGTAACACAAAGCCACAGGGCATAATAGAAGTCTATAGAAAAGCACAGCTAACCCACAAGAAAACTGCCAATTAGCTGAACTTTGCTCAAAGTACAGCAGGGCAGTGTGAAGCTGCCATAAAGTACTGTGCAGGCAGAGGCCTTCCCCACAATAGCTAGCACAGGCTAAAGGCTCGTACACACTCTAAGAAAATCGGGCAAACATTTTCGTCCAAAGAATTTTCGTACGATTTTCGTATAGTGTGTATACAGAACTTTCCACAGACGATTCAGAATTTTTGTACGAAAATTCTTGAAGGGACAAACTCCAAAATTTTTCTCGTACGGGAAAAAAACAAATGATTTTCGCTTAATGTGTACCGTTTTCGTACAATTTTTGTACAAGAAAAATCAGAAAAGAAAGACTGCGCATGATCAGAAACAACAAAAAAAGCCTTTGTCGTATGAGTATATTCGTACAAATTTTCTAAATAATTTTCGTTCATTGGTTCCAATTTGCTGTGGATCAACGAGGAAAATCGGACAATCGTTTGCCCGATTTTCTTATAGTGTGTACTCCACTTAATACAGTTACCAAAACCAAAAACGTTCTGCTTTAAATTAAATCATACCAGGAAGGTGTATGTACAGGAACCTTTTCTAAGGTGCCAACAGTTACTTTGCTCAGTTGCCAAGTTGTCATGCTTTCCTGTTCAATTTTTTACTTAGACTAGCCATGCCAATGGAAAGTGTGTAGGCACATATGGTGGTCACTACAGTAAAATATGATGAACAGCTCTTACTAGAACATATACAAGAAGCAGAGAATTTGAGTCGTGGAAGCTACCAAGTATTTTTGTACGTGTTCCTCAGACATCTCAAGTCTCCCGCAAGTCGTGGGAGACTCCCGCTTTCCGCCCTGAGCTCACGGACACCCGCGAGCTCAGGGCATATCCCGGTCACAGTCAGGACTCAGGAGCATCGATGCAGAGTGTCAGCGCCTGTGCAGTGAGAGTTAGAACACCCGACGGAGCCTCTGTAGATCCGGCTTACAGGCGGAGTGATATGATCACATACACTCCGCCTGTGGGAGGAGCGGCAGAGAGGAAGTAGAAGCTTTGCTCTCTACTTCAGCCGCATCTTCCACTCCAGAGGCTGTTTGGCGCGCGCTGGATCATCGGACACAACACTGACCTAACCTAAAGCCAGAGGCCAGCACAGACAAGAGAGCAGCACCAGTGACCAGGTCAGTACCAGCACCAGTGACCAGTACCAGCACAAGTGACCAGGCCAGTACAGTACCAGCACCAGTTACCAGGGCAGCACCAGTGACCAGGCCAGTACAGTACCAGCACCAGTGACCAGCACCAGTGACCAGGCCAGTACCAGCACCAGTTACCAGGGCAGGACCAGTACCAGCACCAGTGACCAGGCCAGTACAGTACCAGCACCAGTGACCAGGCCAGTACCAGCACCAGTTACCAGGGCAGCACCAGTGACCAGGCCAGGGCAGCACCAGTGACCAGGCCAGTACCAGCACCAGTGACCAGTACCAGTTACCAGGGCAGCACCAGTGACCAGGCCAGGCCAGTGCCAGCACCAATGACCAGGCCAGTACCAGCACAAGTTTCCAGGGCAGCACCAGTGACCAGTACCAGCACCAGTGACCAGTACCAGCACCAGTGAGCAGGCCAGTACAGTACCAGCACCAGTGACCAGGCCAGTACCAGCACCAGTTACCAGGGCAGCACCAGTGACCAGGCCAGTACAGTACTAGCACCAGTGTCCAGGCCAGTACCAGCACCAGTTACCAGGACAGCACCAGTGACCAGGTCAGGGCAGCACCAGTGTCCAGGCCAGTACCAGCACCAGTGACCAGTACCAGTTACCAGGGCAGCACCAGTGACCAGGCCAGGCCAGTACCAGCACCAGTGACCAGGCCAGTACCAGCACAAGTTACCAGGGCAGCACCAGTGACCAGTACCAGCACCAGTGACCAGTACCAGCACCAGTGACCAGGCCAGTACAGTACCAGCACCAGTGACCAGGCCAGTACCAGCACCAGTTACCAGGGCAGCACCAGTGACCAGGCCAGTACCAGCACAAGTTACCAGGGCAGCACCAGTGACCAGTACCAGCACCAGTGACCAGGCCAGTACCAGCACCAGTGACCAGGCCAGTACCAGCACCAGTTACCAGGGCAGCAGCAGTGACCAGGCCAGTACCAGCACAAGTTACCAGGGCAGCACCAGTGACCAGTACCAGCACCAGTGACCAGTACCAGCACCAGTGACCAGGCCAGTACAGTACCAGCACCAGTGACCAGGCCAGTACCAGCACCAGTTACCAGGGCAGCACCAGTGACCAGGCCAGTACAGTACCAGCACCAGTGACCAGTACCAGCACCAGTTACCAGGGCAGCACCAGTGACCAGGCCAGTACAGTACCAGCACCAGTGACCAGGCCACCACCAGTGCAGCACCAGTCACTAGGCCAGTACAGTACCAGTGACCAGGCCTGTACCAGCACCAGTGACCAGTACCAGCACCAGTGACCAGGGCAGCACCAGTGACCAGTCCAGTACAGTACCAGCACCAGTTACCAGGGCAGCACCAGTGACCAGGCCAGTACAGTACCAGCACCAGTGACCAGGCCACCACCAGTGCAGCACCAGTCACTAGGCCAGTACAGTACCAGTGACCAGGCCTGTACCAGCACCAGTGACCAGTACCAGCACCAGTTACCAGGGCAGCACCAGTGACTAGGCCAGTACAGTACCAGCACCAGTGACCAGTACAAGCACCAGTTACCAGGGCAGCACCAGTGACTAGGCCAGTACAGTACCAGCACCAGTGACCAGGCCAGTACCAGCAACAGTGACCAGTACCAGCACCAGTGACCAGGTATACTGATTTAATTTTATTATTCTCTGGTTGTGTTAAATTGGAAGGGGGGGGGTGCGGCGGCGTGCGTGGGGGGCACCTCCCTGAAATGACTTTGCCACCTCCCTGAAATGAGTTTTTGCAGGTTGGGATGTCTGGTTCCTACAAACACTTGTTGAAAAATCTAGTAGTGTATGGCCAGCTTTAGGGCTCATGTACACCGACTTATTCAAGAGCAAATGTGCCCTAGCAAATTTGCTTGGGAGCTGCAGGTGGCACATAGAAGTGAATAGCAGTATGTACTTCTGCAAGCAAATTTAGATGGACTTGACTATAAAATTAAAGCCAAACTCCAGCTAACATTTTATAAGCAGTTACAGCAAAAAAAGGTTGATCGTTTTATACTACTTTTATCAATGCTAAATGGTTTTTCTCAACCCTCTAGCTGATACTTTTGCTGGACAGCTTGGGCTGCTAAAGGAAGCAAAAAAATAACAGACTTATTGGCCAAATCCCCAGGTGAAAATAAAGAAATGAAAGGCTAAAAATAAAACCACAACAGGGATTGATAAGCTGCTAAATGTAAATTTTTGCTTTAGAGTTTAGAATCATTTTATTAATGGTTGACCTACTGTAGACATTCTTGATACTTCAGTATCAGTCCATTAATACCACCTTTATCTCTGTATCACAACTACCAAGGTCTGTTCAGACTGAGATATAACACACACACACACACACACATATATATATCAGGGTTCAAAATTTAAAGTCCTGAGCTACTAGCCAGGCCTTAAGGGTTACTCGCCACCAGTTGCCCCACCCAACTCCTACCCTGCCCCGCCCCTAATTCCGCCCCTAAACACGCCCTCATAAATTATCTCAAAAAATTACACTGTTAAATGTTTTTGCATTAATGCAGTAGTTACAAAAATAAATATTAACAACAACGTTTTCAGTGCCCATCAGTGCAGCCTCCTCAGTGCCCATCAATGTAACCTATCAGTGACCATCAGTGCAGCATCATCAATAAAGCTTATCAGTGCGGTCTCAACAGTGCCCATCAGTGAAACCTCAACAGTGCCCATCAGTGCAGCCTGATCAGTGCCCATCAATGCAGCCTCCCCTGTGCCCATCAATGCAGCCTCCCCTGTGCCCATCAATGCAGTCTCACCCATGTCCATCAATGCAGCCTCGCCCTTGCATGTCAATGCAACCTTACCCATGCATGGAAGCCCCTGTACAATCTTCTGAATCTTGAGCAATTGCTTGATGTCCCTGCCCGTTCTGCTGTGCTACAGCAGCAGTCGCTGCTGTATGGGGGCCTGCCTGATTTTAGACATGCCTAGGCACAAAATACACCACTGAGAACATGGGCAATACCGATGACTGGTCCCTTCCCCTCTTTTTGCCTTTGAGAGCCTCCATAGTGCTGGCTCCACTTTCAGCTCAATAGAAACTATTCTGGTAACAATCCAGTTCTTATATTCTCACAAACCTCGGTACATCAGACCAGAGAAGAGGACTTTGTGGAATATTACAGGGTGACTACAGCGGGTGACACGAGATACAATGCATGCCTTGTGTAGCGCGGTTACCTTCCATTTGCCGGTGTGTCATCCATTTTCGTTCAGCATGGCGCTGACTCACTGAGGAGCTGTCACGGGGAAGAGAGAGAGGAAGAGGAAAGCTGGCCGATAATGACAGAGCGTGGATCATCCCACTGTAACAGCTTTAATTGTAATTGCCGGGCACTCGCCGACACACACAGTCCCGCCTCCTAGTCCGGCTTCTTTGATAGACGTCACACGTCCTGTTTGGCCAGGTGTTCTGTCTATAAAAGAAGCCGGACTAGGAGGCGGGACTGTGTGTGTCGGCGAGCGCCCGGCAATAACAATTAAAGCTGTTACAGTGGGATCATCCGCGCTCTGTCATTATCAGCCAGCTTTCCTCTTCCTCTCTTCCCCTGAGCGGCTCCCGGAGCAGCCCCACGCTCGCCCTACATAATTTTCCACTCGCAAAATGCGAGCAGGCGAGTAGAAAATTTGAGGGCTGTATATATATATATATATATATAAATATATATATATATATATATATATATATATATATATATATATATATATATATTTGAGCTGAACTCAAAGATCTAAGACTTTTTCTATGTACACAAAAGGCCTATTTCTATCAAATATTGTTCACAAATCTGTCTAAATCTATGTTAGTTAGCACTTCTCCTTTGCTGAGATAATCCATCCATCTACCTCACAGGTCTGGCATATCAAGATGCTGATTAGACAGCATGATTATTGCACAGGTGTGCCTTAGGCTGGCCACAATAAAAGGCCACTCTAAAATGTGCATTTTATCACACAGCACAATAACACAAATGTCACAAGTTTTGAGGGAGTGTGCAATTGGCATCCTGACTTCAGGAATGTCCACCAGAGCTGTTGCCTGTAAATTGAATGTTCATTTCTCTACCATAAGCCGTCTCCAAAGGCGATTCAGAGAATTTGGCAGTACATCCAACCAGCCTCACAACCGCAGACTACGTGTAACCACACCAGCCCAGGACCTCCACATCCAGCATCTTCACATCCAAGATCATCTGAGACCAGCCACCCAGACAGCTGATACAACAATTGGTTTGCATAACCAAAGAATTTCTGCACAAACCATCAGACATGGTCTCAGGGAAGCTCATCTGCATGCTCTTCGTCCTCATCAGGGTCTCGACCCAACTGCAGTTTGTTGTCGTAACGAACTTAAGTGGGCAATTGCTCACATTCTATGACATCTGGCCTTTTGGAGAGGTGTTCCCTTCATGGATGAATCCCGGTTTTCACTGTACAGGGCAGATGGCAGACAGCGAGTATGACGTCATGTGGGTGAGCGGTTTGTTGATGTCAACGTTGTAGCTCGAGTGGCCCATGGTGGCGGTGGGGTTATGGTATGGGCAGGCGTATGTTATGGACAACCAAAACAGGTGCATTTTATTGATGACATTTTGAATGCACAGAGATACAGTGACAAGATCCTGAGGCCCATTATTGTCCCATTCATCCACGACCATCACCTCATGTTGCAGCATGACAATGCACGGCCCCATGTTGCAAGGATCTGTACACAATTCTTGGAAGCTGAAAACATCCCAGTCAGTTCTTGCATGGACAGCATAGACACTGGACATGTCACCCATTGAGCATGCTTGGGATGCTCTGAATCGGTGTATACGACAGTGTGTTCCAGGTCCTGCAAATATCCAGCAATTTCGCACAGCCATTGGACTGGACCAACATTCCACAGGCCAAAATCAACAACCTGATCAACTCTAAGCGAAGGAGATGTGTTGTGCTGCGTGAGGCAAATGCTAGTCACACCAGATACTGACTGTTTTTCAGACCCCCCCCCCCCCCAATACAGTAACACAGCACATTTTGGAGTGGCCTTTATTGTGGCCAGCTTAAGGCATTGTGCAATAATCATGCTGTATAATCAGCATCGTGATATACCACCTGTGAGGTGGATGGATTATCTCGACAAAGGAGAAGTGCTCACTAACACGGATTTAGACACATTTGTGGAAAGTCTTGGATCTTTGAGTTCAGCTCATGAAAAATGGGGGCAAAAAAAAAAAGTGTTGCATTTATAATTTTGTTCAGTATATATATATATATATATATATATATATATATATATATATATATAGACCAAGGTGGGACACTTCTGCCCTGTAGCCGGTATACTTCTTACAAGATTGCATCCAATGTGGACCTCCTCAATTTTCTACCAAACCCATATCAAAAAAATTGAAGATGCAATCCCAATCATTGCAATATCCCCTTTAATTAAAATCTTCATATATTTTACAGGTAATTTGAGATAAGCTAACATAACCTAATGCAATATTGCAAAGATCGGGATTGCATCTTTCTATTTTTAGATAGATTTTATATATATATATATATTTATATATATATATATATAGATATGTAGATCACAAAACTTATTTTCTCATGTTTCTTTTTTTTGTTTTGCCCAAACTATTACTTACAACATACTTATCTAAGAATCCTTAAACAGTCTAATCTCTGAAAACATGAAAACCAAATGTACAAGATAAAAAAGCATCAAACAATCTACAAAGGAGCAAAGGAGATACAATCTATTATCCAGAAGACTTAGAAATTATCAAGCATTTTCAGCTGGAATTTGAAGGTTTACTCCTAGGTCTAGTTCTCACCTGTGTGCTTTTATGTGTGTTTTGCAGTGCAATAGTTTAAATGGGTCTTGATTGGTGGTGGTACTGCCTGCCCAACGTGATTTGTGTTAGAAATATTGCCATGACATGTGTGACCACTATGCTGGGCTACGTTGGGTGGTCGGGAGCAGTTTCAACTGCCTATTTATACCTCCCCCCCTCAACCACAATTGTAAAGAAAATCTGTGGATAAATCAAACATGACAAGCTAAAATCTTCAGGTAGTAAATGGCAGCATAGGATATCAGTACATAGTTGTTGCCTCTGAATCACTGCAAGCTAAAGTGCAAGTGACTACCAACCTAAAGCATATCTAAACCCATACATAAATATTTAATATTTGCAGAGTATCTTCAATGATGTGCCTGCATTTTTTTTCCTTTTTTATGCTTTTTTCTTTTATTTTCACCCGGTAATCCTGTGAATAAAACACGTTCTGCCTCTAGGTTGCTACACTCGATAACTGTACTGAATCTATGGAGTCTGCGGTTGTCACCTAGGCTGGACTACAAAATGTCTGCTTTGATTTTTTTCCAGTACATAAAGGATGAAGAGATTAGTAGTTTATGGAAATGTCAGTGCTACTCACAGGAAGTGACAAGAACACTGCACTTCTTGCAAGATTAACAAGTATTTATTGACTGTACAACACAGGACACCAGCATATCCTTAGAGGACTGGGTTATATGTTGCTCCCTTTAGAAAAATCGACACTGGCAAACAGAATTATAAGTGCCCCCATACCCATAACACCTATCACTGACAGTTATACTCAGTTTTTTGCTAGTGTCCTTAGGTCAGTGTTTTTCAACCACTGTTCCGCGGCACACTAGTAGAATGCCTGGTGTGCCGTGGGAACAATTGAAGAATTCATAAGATTTAAAAAAAAAAAAAAGTAAAACTTTCGCCCATTGGCGGGCGCCGGACTGTGTCCTGGGTATGCGGGGGTGGGGTCAAAAACCAGCAGGGGCGCCGATTGGCGCTCTTCAGGAGGACACTCCCACTTTTCTGATGTCCGGGCTGTGATTGGTCCAGACTCCAGCCTGGACCAATCACAGTAGGACATCATCTTCCGCCTTCCGACTTCCTTCCCGCCCGAGCACAGTGTGCGCAGCAGCGGAGAGAAGAAGACGTCGCGAGTCACCAGGAGGACCGGAGCGGACGGAGACCAGGACTCGGGCTCGCGGGAGTCGGCACTGCAGAGAGACCGCATCCGGATCCAGACCAGGTCGCAGGCGCAGCGTGAAGAGGTCATCTGGAACCAGTCGGTCAGCAGCCCGGTAAGTGAGTCCTCCTGTCAGTCCTCCTCATGCCTATTCCATCACCTGTGCCATGCCTATACCATCTGTGCCATGCCTAAACCATCTGTGCCATGCCTATTCCACCATCTGTGCCATGCCTATACCATCTGTTCCATCCCAGTACCATCGGTGCCATGCCTATACCATCTGTGCCATGACTATTCCACCAGCTGTGCCATGCCTATACCATCTGTGCCATGCCAGTACCATCTGTGCCATGCTTATACCATCTGTGCCATGCCAGTACCATCTGTGCCATGCCTATACCATCTGTGCCATGACTATTCCACCATCTGTGCCATGCCTATACCATCTGTGCCATGCCAGTACTATCTGTGCCATGCCTATACCATCTGTGCCATGCCTATTCCACCATCTGTGCCATGCCTATACCATCTGTGCCATGCCTATTCCACCATCTGTGCCATGCCTATACCATCTGTGCAATGCCAGTACCACCTGTGCCATGCCTATTCCACCATCTGTGCCATGCCTATTCCACCATCTGTGCCCTGCCTATACCATCTGTGCCATGCCAGTACCATCTGTGCCATGCATATACCATCTGTGCCATGCCAGTACCATCTGTGCCATGCCTATTCCACCATCTGTGCCATGCCTATACCATCTGTGCCATGCCTATTCCACCATCTGTGCCATGCCAGTACCATCTGTGCCATGCCTATTCCACCATCTGTGCCATGCCTATACCATCTATGCCATGCCTATTCCACTATCTGTGCCATGCCTATTCCATCACTTGTGCCATGCCTATTCTATCACCTGTGCCATGCTTATACCATCACTTGTGCCATGCCTATTCCATCACCCCTGCCATGCCTATTCCATCACCATCATCCAAAGGGGGGGGGCTTCATTTTAAAAGGTACCCTCGCAGTGTTAAGAGGGATGTGGCCTGGGTATGATTCAGAAGGAGGGGGTATGCTGCCACCCCATGCTCTCTGCGCAGCCTCCCCCTTGGAAGGCACCTTGTCCCCACCACCCCGCATTCATTCATATAATATTGTGAGACAATTTAAGATGAAAAAAAAAAAAATTCAAAATAGCAATAACACTTTACAAACCATTGTGATTTTTTCTGACTATACTATGATTTTTATTATACAGTAGTTTGGAAAGTTTATTATTCAGTACTTATTATTCATTGAATAAAAGTAAGGGCTCGCCTCTTGCACACGGGCGTTCCGATCAGATCCGCCTGTCAGATCTGATTGGATGCCCCATTCAGCCCTATGGAGCAGCGGGCGTCAGCGGTGACATGTCTGCTGACACCCGCTGCCATCCGCATCCGATCCTGTCCGTGAAATCCGGACGGATGGAAACCCTATTTTCCATCCGTCCTGGGTGGGGATCGGATGAGAGAGGACAGGCGGTCCGCTCTCATCCGATTCCCCATAGAGAGCAGTGGGGGCTGTGACATCTCCCTCTCCGCACACATTTTCTAATGGTGGTGTGCCTCAGGATTTTTTTCATGAAACAAGTGTGCCTTTGCCCAAAAAAGGTTGAAAAACACTGCCTTAGGTGATGGATGCTCTTTTCTCCTCTACTGTTGTTTTTTTCATATTTTCCTCTCCAATTAGGATATGTACACCATTATGGCTACTTACGTAGCTTCACAACCAATACCCTAAGCATGTTATTAGGATCAAACCCAGAGCACACCAAAATAGTGGAATAGTGGCCTGTAAAGTCGCTTTACACAGGATCCTGCATTAACCCCTTCCTGCATGTCCTATTATAATAGGATGGCCGAATGAGAGCCCTGTCATTCTGGAGGGATGTCATATGATGTCCTCCCAGGATCACACCCCACAGGCCATGCTCCAGCGCAATCTGTCACCTGCTGTGTTCACTGGACACAGGCAATGGCAGATCACTGTACCGGCTGGCTGTGGTACCATGTGATCGCTGTGGCCAATCAAAGCAGATCACATGGAAATTGTACACAATGAATGGCATTCATGCCATTCAGTGTGTACTATTGTGATGAGCTCTGTGATGGGTCACAGTGATCACATAGTACAGACAGAGCCAATCACAGCTCATGCTCATATGTACCATATGATTAGCTGTGGCCAATCACAACTAATCACAATAGTAGACACTGAATGAATAGTTTTCATTCAGAAAAAACGGTTGCTTATAACACCATAGTGTGTAAAAAAAAAAAATCCTGATCACTTCCCCAGAGCAGTAAAATGCTATAGTAACACTGTTTTGCTCCAGTCATTGTATGTAAAAAAGAAAAAAAAGAAAAAAAAGAAAAAAAGTTCTGAAAAAAAAATATTTAAAACATTTTTTTTAAAATATTAAAAATGTTTTATTTTGTTTTTTTACATACTGTCACCAGTTAGGCCCCTTTCACACATACGGACCATTTGTCCGTTTTTCATCCATCTGTTGACGGATGAAAAAAGGACATCAGTGCATTCCTATGGAAAAACGGATGACAACGGATGAACATCCGTTTACATCCGTTTTCATCCGCTTCCGCCAATATCCGTTTTTTTGGAACGGATAAAATCCCTATTTTTCTTCCGTTAAAAAAACGGATCGGACTAAAAACGGATGTAAACGGACAAACGGCCCGTTTATCATCCGTTTTTTGCATTGGTAGTGGATGTAAAAAAAAAAGGGAACGAAAAACGGATGAAAAACGGATGAAAAACTGATGAATACTTTATCCATTTTAACGTGACTGAACTGATGAAATGAACGATCCGTATGTGTGAAAGGAGCCTTATTGTCCCTGATCACTACCACACCAGTTATATGATGATGCTGTACCGCATTGGTGACAGTATGTAAAACAAATGTAAAAGTTGTGAAAAAACTATTTGTTTAAATTTCTTTGTTTTTCCAAAATATTGTTGCAAGAAAACTACAATTTAAAAAAAACTTGTCATGCCTCTTACCTTGGATTGTCTACTTTCCAAAAAGGGGTAATTTGGAGGATATTTGTACTGTCCTGGCATTTTTAGGCCTCAATAAAATGAAATGCCCGTACATCAGGACTGATCAATTTTTAGATATACTGCATATATCATAGTTTGTGGAGTCTTTACCTTTCCTACAGACTAAATAATATACACTGCTTTCGGTTTTCGGTTATTTTTACCAAAGAAAGGTAGCAGTATACATTTTGGTCTAAATTTCTAAAGAAAGAATATTTATTTGCAAAATACTATAACAGAAACTACTAAAAGAAAAACTATTTTTTTTTTAAATTCTCAGTCGTCTTTTTTTGTTTAATATATATATATATATATATATATATATATATATATATATATATATATATATACATACACATCAGCAGTGAAATTATCACTGCCTTTTTTAAATTTGGAGATAGGACTATCTTGTGGAAGCCTTGGGACACTTCAGTTGCAGTACCTATTTTGTGTAGCAGAGGGAGCTCTTTACATAGAACTGCCACTGCCTGTCCTCATGATGCTGTTTTTCTTTTTCTTGCCGGTGCTGGCTTCCAGCCAAGCTTACACTGCAGTGTTTATTTTGGCCAGCTCTTCAACCGTACCTGATTCCTGTCTATTCAAGAGTATTGAAGTGCTGCTATGATCACTGTTAGCAATATGTTGCAGCCTGGAGAGCATATTACTACTGTGGGGCACCATATTAACTCCTTCAGGGCAATTTAACACTTCCCTTGCTGCACTACTGTGAGTACCCTGAAGGGTAGAGTCTCAAAAACAAATGGGAAATAATAAGTGGAGGATGTATGTCAGGAACCTTCTGCCTGTAGGGCTATCAGATGGGGGTAGGGGTTTTCTCCTGCTAATGACTATTCCTCTGATAGAAGAGGCATCTATTCTCTGACTTCCTTTTCAATACCGTTAGATGCTTCCTATTCTTTTGCTTGAACAGGAAGCATTTTTCCACCTCTTTGGCAGATTTTATGGAAAATCTTACTGCTATGTTGGAAACCCATAGCCTCATGGGCTGCAAAAGACTCCCTTCCGTTTCTCCTCCTTCCCCTCTTTCAGACTCCATACAGGTGGAAAAGGTTTTTTTACCTGAAAAAAATGGAAGAGAGAGCGCTTTCTTATAATTAAGAAGAATCTCCACACGAAGAGGCCATTTCAGTCTCTCGGTTCCTTCTCTCTTCATAAATCAGCTATACCATATATATCCTGGTGTATGAGGTGCACTCCTGTTTAAAATTGGAGCCTCTGGATTCTGTCTGACCAAATGTGACCAGTATGGGCTCTAATAAAGCTCTTAAACTGCTCAAGACCTTTTCTATGCACTCTTTGGCAGAAGACGCTTTGTACAGTGCCTGGTTGCATCTTAAAACCGTTTTATTCCTCCGAAACACTTTTTCTAGCAATATCCAAAGGAAGAGATGTTTTATTTAAAAAAATGAACCAAAAAAACCCAGATAAGCCATGCTTTTGCAAAAAATGCAAGCAAAGAAGCTAGCACTATATAATAATTTATAATATAAAGAAAAAAATAGGAAGAAAAGTGCTGCGCTAATACTCTGTGAATACCCTACATTTTTAATTCAATATGTCACATAATAAAGTAAACAATATAAGCCACAAAAAAGAACTCAAAAACGTTATATTCCCTCTCCACTAAAATTTGATGAAATGACTCAAAATTGTAAAAAGTACAACAAAGTGTCAGTGAAAACCATCCTTAGTATTGTATGCAATCTTAAAGTGACTTCACACAGCCACCATGTCACAAATAAGTGCTTAACGAAGAGCCATGACGTCAGTGCCTGAGCAGTTAGCAGCAGCAAGAAGGATTATAATGCAGAAACATCAGCATTCAGTAAAGGTTCCACTCCCTTAAAAACACTTAAAATCACTCATATGGATGCAATATGAAAAGCGCTATTCAATCTGAGTAGTCTAATTTCCACCATGTGTGGTAATGTCAGTGCGTCATCAGAGGTTTAGACCGAACATCGTTTACCATGTATTAAATACCTATCTCAATGGAGGAGGGTGGAGTCAACCGCACTAAAGACAGAATGCTGAATATAGACCATAGATATAATAAATCCAATCAAGATGAATTCCCTGTAGTGATTAAATAAAAAATAAGCCAACTATTACCATCATAGGAGCAGAGAGATGCAGAAATCTCCCTATTAACTTACTAAAATCCTATTGTACCTCCATCGTGTCCCTAAAAAAAACTAAATGCAGTGAATTCTTTACTCAGCACTAAGCTAAAATAGATACATTGATAAATGTAAAGATAATATAATAAAGTTAATTAAAAAAAAAAAAGCAAATTCACATCTGTAATACTTTTGGACATATGATCAATGACACAAATGAAATGTAATTGTTATTAATGAAAGTATTAATATCCCAATCAATGGTATGCCCATGAGGGAAGTACATTAGCAGTTCATATATCCATTTGGTTTCTCATTTTAATATTTTCCTCCTGATACTACTGCCCATTAATATCCCACTCAATGTTATGCCCATGAGGGGAGTACGTTAGCAGTTCACATATCCATTTGGTTTCTAATTTTAATATTTTCCTCCTGATATTACTGCCCCTTCAACCTAGGGTGTACTTGTCAATTTCCACAATTAGAGTCCCCACAGGATTCTTGTTGTGGTGAACTACAAAATGCCTTGAATCCTATTTTTATATTACCTACATGTAAGATCAGCAGTATTTGTAAAGTTCTAACTGTCCTACCTACATATTGCTGGCCACAAGGGCACTGCAACAAATACACAACATTCTTGGAGGGAAATGTTATAAGGACTTTATTTCATATGTTTTTAAGATTCAATTTTTTTACAAGGATAGAATCCTTCAAAATTATGAAAAAATGTTGTCTTAGTGGGTTGATAAAAATTTAAAACAAAAAGTGGGTTTTGCACTGCTCTGTGCATGTCTATATGATGTTAGAACTAAAACTTCATAGATCACAGTGTAACAAAATACATATACCTTGCCACTTTATAAAGAAATAGTACAAACACTAAAAGTGTGAAAAAATTGCTAGTGCAAAGTAAAAGTGACTAGTGAATATAACATCAATCCTATTGCATTTGAAACATCAAAAAATCAAAATAGCAAAAACTAATATAAAGTGACCAAAGCTCATTTAAGGTGATCAGTGCTCCATATGGTGAGTCTCTATATGGTAAACAATAATCCTTCCATTAATCCAAAATTCCAACCATTGCACCACTGCAAGTCCTTATAGTAGTTCTGCTAAAAAAGCGATAATTGGTGATGTTACAGCAGAAGGGAGTTCTACGGTATCATGCAATGTGTCCGGTGTCTCCACACGTGCCCCCCTCTTGTTGCTTCACTCATCAGAAATCTCTCCCCTCAAGAGGATAGCCAGCATTCACAGCTCCACCTGGATGTATGTGAATATCCAGGACCGGCGCTAGGATGTTTCTCCTTAAAGTTACTTCCAATCCCCAGCAATCTCGAACATGCATGTATATGGTGGAAACAAACTCCAATAGTGTAATACAGTAGAATAATATTTATTAAAATAAACAGTATTGCACTTACATTAGTTTAAAAGTTATTCAGCATAGCAAAAATGACCCGAAAACCGGAAGTAAAGCAATGACGCTGTAGCTTATCCCTACGCGTTTCATCACACTGACGTCACCAGGAGTGGCACCATCCTGCTACACTCTCCAGCTTATGTTTGGTATGATATCCTAACAACCCAAGGCACGTGACCAGCGGCCATTTTAAATGGCAGCATTTCTTTGATTGGGTTAATACACTATATTCAGGGTAATTTTATTTTTTAAGGATAGGACCCCTCTAAAGAGGACACATGGCCTATCGGGCAACAATGGGCCTTAAATCTTATAGTTTTTTAACACCTGCCAGGGTTTTCTTAAATATATTGTTCACTGCGTAATGTGTAGAGTATGTTGTGGTCATCTTCCAATAAAGTATCCTGATTAATAGATCGCACTTCAGAAATTACCACTCTTAGAGCTTTCTCTTCATATCCTTCTCTAAGATTATTTCTTTAAGGATGTCAGCCTAGGAATTAAAGGCCTCTACACTGGCACAATTACGCCTCAGGTGCAGGAACTGACTCCAGGGAACCAACTTCAGCCACAACTGGTGATGACAGCTTTCTGCAGGAATGACTGCTGAGAGACGCCCGCTGATGGACACTGGAACTGCAATCTTCAGGTCTGTGGACCACAGTGCCACCAGCAGGTGTTCTAGTTCCTAACTTCCCATTTAAGCTCAAACAGTTGTTACAAAATTACAAACTTTAACATATCCAGTACAAACTCATTTAGATTGAACTACTCACGCCAAACACACTGTTAATTGTCCCTTACTTAGGGAATATGAAATTTTCCTTTGCAAAGATTACCCAATTACGTGCAAGGGAAAAACTGCATTTTTTGTTACAGCAGCAGAGCTTCACATCCTTCCCTACACTAAGGGGAAATCTCCTTGCTTGTGGAAAATACCTATTTTCCTTTAGTAAATCATCCCAATCATGTTAAACCAAACCAATGTACAGTAGCTCCTTTCCAGGAATGCACTGCAAGCCTCCAAACCAGTCTGATGGGGAATGCATGTATATAATGACTCTAGGGGTAAGGTTCAGGCTGAAACCGGTTCTGACTGAACCTGCAGAAAAATGTTACATGTTAACAGTCTGCCAGACCCATTCAGCTGCAGCAAAGGTGTCCCCGCTCAGCTGCACATAAAAGAAGCAGTTGACCTAATTTGGCCACATGTCAATGACCACATATGTAATTCCAGCAAGGTTTTCTGTACATTGGGGGTTGCCCTGCATAATAGAAGACCTATCCAGGTCATGTTTGTCTATCGGAGGAGGCACTGTGAAGCGTTTAAGTCTAAAACCTGTATGCAAAAGGAAATTTCCTGCAATCTGCTTACATGATCTCCACTGTGCACTTCCTTTTAACAATGCTAAGTCATCAACCTCAAAAAAGTAATCCGCCTCCTTCACCAATACACTCCTCATCATCCACAGGTAATAAACAATTTCTGCAACTGTTAAGGCAGATTAAACATAAAACCTTTTTTCAACTGTACCCTTTTAAAGGGAGTCTAATATCTGTACAGACTTCATATTCCTGTCCTTTCTGCATTGGACAGAAATTGAACCTTTTTTTATTCCAATACTGAGCAGTGATGCTGATTTAAAGGGAAATCTGTCAGAATGACAACCTCAAACCCGTTGATCAGTCATTCTTATCTGGATACTTCCCCTTCTTCTGTCAATTCTTTCTTTTTACTTTTATCTTTTCCCTTATCGTGGCCTTTCTGATTGCTTGGTTGCTGAAACATAAAAAAATGAAGCTTTATCAAGATCGACTATATCTCTCAAGAACTTTTCTTACTTTTATTCTTTTATACTATTGGTATCTTTTTTACCTGTTTAATCTTAAATTCAACCTTTCAAAGTACTGATGTAATTTATATTCATCTAATGTCAACACACTCTTCTCAATCGAACTGTTTAACTCCTCTAGCTGAATATTTTCCTCTGCCATAATCAAATTCATGACTCTCAGAGTATGCAATGTGCATTCTTTAATCCAACTTTTCAAAAACCTTTTAGTATGAAGGTGCTCTGCAGGTGGAACAGGATTCCTTAACCCCTGAAGTACTATACCTGCATCTATATACCTATTTTAGCCACCTATATCCCAGAGTTGCCTTTATTGTTAACAATTACATTTGAATAATGCTTAAATAAAGATTTTAAGCTTGATTTAAAATGTGTACACATATAACTATTGCAACGCTCACTAGTTAAGTCTAGACATAGGATTGAATGCAGGGGACATTTCTGGGGGGACATGTTGGGAACATATTAAATAGAGGGTTAGGATGGTGTAGATTTTATTTTTTTTTTATATATATATATATTTTGCTTTAAGTATCTTAATTAGGAGACCTTGCTATGGTACCTGAGCAGTGTGCACGTGAAACCCCCCTCTTCTTTGCTTTTGTTTATTTTGTGGGTTTATTGTTTCCTTTTGATGGTTTTATTTTTTTAGCTCTGAATGATAATTAGTGAGAGTTGTAACACTCAGTGGTTGAAAACCAGATAAACCAACAGTTTTTGGACAAAGTTGGGGTAAAGGTAACGAAGGTGGCATAAGTAACAGAACAACAAACTGATGAGGACTTCGAACTGCATAATTAGAATATGGAGGAAAGTTATGCAAGACATCAATCAAAAAATATTTATGGCGACACTGGGATATAGCTGGCTTAGAGAGGTATGTAGATGTGGAAACTATCTCAAGAGATAAAGGATGGTGTTACACCTGCAGAGCACCTTGGGAATGAATGTTTTTTGAAAGGATGGATTGAAGAATGCACAGTCTAGAGTCTGAGAGTCATGAATTTCATTATAGCGGGTGAAAAAATTCAGCTAGAGGAGTTAAATAGCTCAGTTGAGAACAGTATGCTGACATTAGATGAATATAAAACTCATCAGAACTTTAAAATGCTGAACCTAAGATTAAAACAAGAGACAGAAAGGATACTGAAAAATATAAAAAAAGACAAGCAATAGAAAAAAAAAAAAAAGTTCTTGAGAGATGGTGGAATTGAAAAAACGAAGTATTCAAAAATACAACTGCAGTGAGGCTCCCACACACAGCAATGGTTAAACGCTTATTTTTGTCTAGGGTACCATTCAAAAGCAGTTTTACTTACCTTATCCTTTGCTCCTGCAGGCTTTCTCTTCTCCATTGAAACGTCCTCTGAAGCGGCTTCTCTTCGGTGCTCTGTACATTTCAGGTACTCTGAAGTCATCGCATACAATGCAGAACCAGCAGTCCTGCATTGTAAGTAAGGTTGCCAAGGGTCTGCCCACAACCCAGAGAACCAGAGGGAAAAGGAGAACGTTGACCACAGAGGAAGCAAGGAATAAAGTATTGGGTAGTTTTGAATTTTCCCCAGGTTCAAATATTATATGGTGCTTTAAGATCTAAGAAAACTGCAATAACTTGTTGGCGCTGACAGCACACAAATATGCGGCCTCTTGGTGGGTAGGCCTTGGCGCTAAGCAGCCGCATATTTGTATACCACTTTGCAAAGCAGCTGTGTCAAGAGCGCCCGGCATGGTTACCGGCATTTAATGGAAGGCTCCCGATCACTGCTTGTGAGCTTGCCAATCACGGTTGTCACATGATCATAAATGAATCCCTGCCTCCCGGTATCTGAAACCCCTTTAAGGGCTGGGAGATGCTGGCCCCAAGGCGTTAAGTTTCAAAAATTCTACTCAATGGCCTGTGAATTCTCACCCATTTCACAGAGCCTGCCTTCAGAACCACCACTATATTGCAGAGGTGCTAAAGAGGAAACGTTTTGGGGGCACAGTCAGTACAGGAAACCCACCACGTGTGACATAATCATTGTTTGCAGACAGCAAGATATCATGGGATATATAGTCCTTGAAAAAATCTAAAGTAAACCAAAGGAATAGGCAGAGGAGAAGCTGCAGAGCATGAAGGGAATCCAAGAAGTTGCTGAAAGATGGCCAGCAGAGAGGCAACACTCACAAAGAAAGTGTATGCTGTAACTTTGGATTTTAAGTCTAGACAAAAGAGGCTTGAAACCCATGTTTGAGATAATATAAAAAGGAGGAAGTGGCAGGGTGCATTTTTTGTTATTTTGAGCATCATGCAGTAAGGGTTTAGATCTTTCAGACACAAATTTATCCAAAACATTACATTTTTGTTTTGCATCCAGTGGGGAAAGGTTAAGAACTTCTCTCAGATTTCCGTTATGGTCTCTGTCGCTATTGCAGATTTTTTCCTTAACCTCCTGTTCTGACAAAACAGAACGGAAAATCTCCGAATGGTGGACCCAGACAGCAATAGAAACCTTGCAAATGTCCCAACCTTTTCCTGCACGAAAAAATATGTTCCCATTGGAAAGAACTTCCTCATTGTTATCAAAATAAAAAGGCTTGCACACCATACATATGAACTAAAATTTTCTTTATGGTAGGCTCAGTTAGACAAAGTGATACATTTTTGTGTGCAGAAAAGCATATGTAATGGAAAAGTTTTTTTTTTTTCTCTTAAATGATCCTTTGTCCCAAAGTTTATGTGCGAGTCACCTGTGGCACAGTAATTAGGAGTATTTTGTGGGTAAAAGGACTTTGGTAAATATGTGCAGTGTACATAATGATTAGCCACAGGTTCTGTTTAAATGTCCCCTTTAAGCCCCTCCCACTACTGGGCGAGATTTGGCCATGACCATTGTTTGTCACGCCGTAGGACTTGTTCTATCCCAGGGTACCTAAAGTCTCTTATAATCCTACTCATGATCAGGTTTTGTCACAATGTTTTGACTTTAATTATAAAGCCATGGTATTGTTAGTAGATATTGTTAATATTTACATGTTGCTTATACTGTTTAAATATTATTTTTTTGTTTATGATGGGAGTTTATGTCATATTTCAGGTTGTCTATGAAAAATGTGCTCTGCCAGTAAATTTTTCATGCTTTGTCAGTAAAACGTGGTGAGCGGTTGGCAACCCTGGTACATGCAACTGTGCTGCCAAAATCTGAAGTCTGATGACGAACTGAAAACACTAGACTGCCAATATATTAAATAAATGCTTTCTCTGACCTTCCGTACCTGGCAATCATAATGATCATATTTTTAAGTGTATTACCAGCAAATTACAGCACAGGGCAATGATGATCGGCAAAGTATAGTAATCCAATGAAACCTGAACTCACTTTGTAGTTCTAGTACAATAAAAAAAAAAAAAAAACATACTGTCACACTGTATTAGGTAAACATTACAGGCAATAGGTACTTCATATGTTTCAGAATGTACCTTTACAAGTCAGGAACACCTTCAGACATGGTCATTTCCCTTTTTAATGGGCCCTCTAGTCTTTTAAAAGAGGTCCAAAAGATTCAGGGTGACTCTGGGCATGTGTGGTGTTCCTTTCTCTGAGGACTGGATGGAGCGTGTGCGACTATTAGGTAGCCTGCATTATAATAAATTGCAATTAATTTTAGGCCTGAAGATTCTGTTTACTTTATTTATAAATTATATAGAAGATGGGATAGATAGCTCAATCTCAGTGTTTGCTTTTTGACACAAAAATTAGCAGGGCAATAGCATCACAGGCTCAGCAGGATATAGAAATCTTTCAAGAGGACATGAATAAATTAATGGAGTGAGCAACCAAATGGCAAAAGAGCTTTAACGATGAAAAATGTAAAGCAATGCACTTTGGGGTTAAAAATATAAAAGCAAGTTACTCACTAGGAGGAGAACCCCTGGAAGATTCTAGAATGGAAAAGGATCTGAGGGTCCTCGTAGAATACAGACTGAGTAATAGCATGCAATGCCAAGCTGCAGCAAGCAAAGCCAGCAGAATATTATCATGCATTTAAAAAGGGATTCCCTCCAGAGATAAAACTATAGTTCTGCCACTTTATAAAACTCTGGTTTGGCCACATCTGGAGTATTTCATCCAGTTCTAGTCATCAATCCTCAGAAAGGATATGCTGGAGCTGGAAATATTTCAGAAAAGGGCAACAAAATCAATATGGGGACTGGAGGACCTCAATTACGAAGAATAACTAAAGCACTCAAGCAAATTTACAAATACCTCAATGGTGTTTCCAGTGTAGATAGGAAACTATTCAGTCTCAGGGAGTGTAAGAGGACACAGGGCTACACAATGAGATTAGAGGAGAAGCGGTTTAACCCTAAGCTGCATAGGGGGGTTTTCACTGTCAGGGTGGTAAGGATGTTGAACTCTCTTCCACAATATGTGATGTTATACAGTAGTTTTAAAAAAACTTTTGGATGTGCATCTTAGCGAACACAATACACAGGGTTTTGGGAAATGATTATCTACACAAACACACACACCAACACAGGTTGAACTGGATGGATTGTTGTCTTTATTCAACCTTGCCCACTATGTAACTATGTAGCATACATTCCTGGCTCCTGTAGCAGCCTGCATTTTGTGTAAACCCGCACCTCTCCCACTGCCAACATATGGCATTTATTGCCGGCAGTGGCAGGGTTAATAAGTAGGTGAATTTTAAATGATAGTCTCCATCTGATTGGAAGCTAGTGCAGGGATCAGAAAAATTGGGGTAATGTGGCAGTGACATGGTTAATCGATGAGTAAAATGGCTACTGCGTTTTATAGTCTGCTTCAGTCCCATCATGTGATGCCCTGTGTCAATGAGTGGTGGTTGCAGGAGAGAAGAGGGAGCATTTGACACCTGCTGGGAATTCCAAAAGCCTTGACGTTACTTATAGGCTTCCGTGTCACCACTACTTTATAAAACTCTACTTGCACGGAAGTTCAAATAATTTTTTTGAAAAAAAAAAGAAAAATGTATCTGACTCTCATGCAGCTAACCCTTAACAAGCATATTGTATTACAAAAAATAAAAAATTGAAGACACAAAACACAGATCAAAACAATGGTATACCTATTAAAACCCACATAACTCTCCAAATTATCTTAAAAAAATGTATAGATGCATCCTAGAACAGAAATCAAAATATCAGAAAACTTGTACCAAACATATTATATATGAATAGCAAGGATCTAGCAATCATGTAACAATAGTCGTGGTACTCTTTCAAATTAGCGACGTTTCCTTCAAGGGCTCTGTAGGTAAAATTAATAATCCTAGACTGAAAAGGCCATCTGAAAAATATCAGGTGCTAGGTCATCCACTTTTTCCATGAAAATTATAATTAAATATCATCAAGATTGCATTCTGGAGGAGGGCTCAGTGAAGACATTTTATTTTGCTGGAAGTGTAACACATCAGGCAGTTGAAACCAGCACAATAAGGTGACATAGCCAGTCTATAGATGCTGCGATGCTGTTATCCAAGGAACGAGAATACTCCAAACACGTAGAAAGGCTCAAGGTGGGTTTAACTTGATTTGTCAGAGAGAAAAACATCCACTTCAACAGGGAGCACTGAGACAGCATACAAATCGTTAGTACAGCTTTATCAAGTCTACAGGTGGGTTTAACCTGTTATTAGTGGTACAGAGATGTCCCCATGCAGACTTCCACAGGAACCACTGAGACCTTTTATGTATGGTTTACATGGCTGACTCATATAGTTAGTCCATCAATATCCAGTCTCCAGATGGATTTAAACTGACATTGGTTAATGCACAGACCACCAAGACCATATATGAATGGCCTAGATGTCACCTGAGATACTTAGGAGCCCATTGAGTAGGTGACCAAAGTAGAGGTAGATAGTTTACTCACTCAAGCAAAAACTGAAGCAGAAATTCAAATTGTAAGGGCTTCATACCAGATGAAAATGCAAACATTCCCCATCATACAGAAATATGGAGAGAACCACCACTGGATCACAAAGGAGAAAAAAAGACTGACGTCTAACCAGTTTCGTTGGTGACCCGATTTCCTCAAAGAACGCCCAGCCCACAATGCTGTACCACATCCCTAAAAAACTGGACCAGGTGTCAAAGATGCCAAACATGGCACCAACCCCCTAGTTTCCTGCAATCTAAATATTCCACTGTCTCTCCCAAAAGCTCCCATCAAGAAAAGCTAAGTCAAAGGCATGTCAGCAGTGTGATGTCATTACATCTGCACGTCAAGAGCGCCATGATGCGAATAAATGTCACGAAGTATAAAAAAATCATGGCGCATATGCACACATGGCGCAATGACAGACAAACATGACAGCACACTTATTACAGGTGGCTAAAAAGTTGCTTTACAGATTCACCTGGCAGCTCAACTCAAGGGACCCATAGGAGGAAGAAACAAAGTTTAATATATGGCCTAGCAAGCACCAGGTATCAGCATTCAGGGAATGTTCCTAAAAAGCACAGCATAATCCAAAATAAAATGAATTACAACAGTGACCAAGAATTTCCTAACACAAAATGTTAGCTGCGTAAGCTGTATCTGTTTATCTGCAGCCCTATCCTCTACAGCCTTCCAAAGATCAGATAAAATATCTCTGCTTCCAGGAGACAGGGGACAAGGATCCGATATCGCACACTGCACAAGACAGAACTGAGGGTAATCTGGTGCCTGAGTGGAGAGAATGGACACACCTCCTCTACACAGTCTCATAGGGAAACATGCAAATATGACTTTACTAATCACCTTCTGTGAGCTGGGGGTTTAACCAAACTGTCAGAAGTGATAGATGCAGATTAAAGGGGATGGAAACAGCAGCCTAGAGCCACGTTAGACACTATGGATTGAGGCAAGTGTCATAGGATGTTTTAACAAATTCCCAGTCTAGGTAGCCAGAAACTTTCAAAGTACTCCTGAGATGTCTGTGTGCTACGTCTTTAGGCTCTCTATTTGTTGCTACCATCTCAATGTTGTAGCCAGTCCAATGTACCAGGGTTTCAGCAACACTTATTTGTGTTCCAGTGGGCGGTTGAAGTCAAAAATAATATACTGGTCTGTGTCAACATAGTTAGAGGTGGGAACCCTGTTGTGAAGATTAAGTAGCTTCTAAAGCTCCCTGGAGTAGTGAGTGGAATGTGTCATAGAACGTGAGATAGTGTCAGTCCTGCCAGTGTGGGGCATCTTGGGTAAGAGGGCTCGGTATAAATAGTTTGGTGGAAGTCTGTCACAGGAAACAGCGCAAGGACCAAGGCATGCAAAGATGAAATCTTTGAGCTTGTAGCTTCTTGGAGCTTTCCTTACAAAGGGAAAGCAAGGGTGGAGAGGGGCAGGATTTATTTGCATCCCACCAGGCTACCCGGAAGTGTGCGGCGTGAGTTCCACCTGACGCGAGTTTCGTCACCTCTGAAGACGTCAATACGCTCTGACGAAACGCGCGTCAGGTGGAACGCACGCCGCACGCTTCCGGGTAGCCTGGTGGGACGCAAACCGGCAGTGGCCGCTCTCCATTCCCAGGCATTTACCCATAGCTGGCGTTTACTTGCTTTTATTTCACTTTTACTTTGTACAATATATTTTATCTGCAAACTTTAATAAAACACCACTTTTTAATGGTACTGCACTATCGGAGCACATTTTTTTTGTCCCCCCTCTTGATTTGGACCTGGAGGATCGGTTTCCAAACACAGGAGTATCACGGAACATAGTGAACCACAGAGCCCAGCAGTTACCTACAGGCTTGGGAGCCACAAGCTCGTAAGGTCTTGTTGCTATATGGTACTCAAGACCCACCAAGTCCGGTGAGTGTGCACCCCTTATGTTACAAGTTATGCCGATTACACCAGCAGTTGGAATATTGGAGAAACCTTATTAGGACACTATTTGCACAAGATCACGAAGGAACTTCACATTGGGACTTTTATAATATTTTGACAATTTTATTTTAATTATATTTATTCATTGATGTATTTTAGCTATACTCCATCTAGCACTCTGCACTTTATTATATGCTTATTTTTTGGTTATCACCCTTAGGGATAATTTTTCCTCACTTGATTGTTCACCATTCAGGTGTGTGAACAAGGAATTACAGGTGGTTTAACCTTAAACTGCGTAAGGGGTTCTTTAATGTTAGAACAGTAAAGATGTGGAACTCCCTTCCACAATCAGTAGTAAGTGTTAACGATTAAAAAACTCTTAGATAGCCATCTTAAGGTAACCAATATACAAGCATATGCAAAGTGCTAGAGACATAAATGCATGCACACATTCACACAGGTTGAACTGGATTGACTGATGTCTTCATTCAACCTCCCCAACTACGTAACTATGTCATTTCTTATTCTTTGCATCTACCCTTAAAAACCTAAAATTTTTGTTCACTGAGTTTAAGTGTTCACTAAAAGGGGTTGATTTAATAAATTATAATGTATCATACACATACCTGAACCAATGACTTTGTGTTATCCCCTGAAGGAGTTCAATGCTTTCTTCTCCATCTCCTTCATATACAGGTTACCTACAATAGGAGATACGGGTGATCCTATACAACAGCTATTTCTCTGTTGGTAGAAGTTATCCTTGTACTTGTATTCTTGTATGTTTCCTAACACCCATTAGAACTGAAAAAGTGGTTTGGGTAAGCAATCTTTAACAGAACAGAACAGTTGACTGCATTTGAAGTGATTGTAAAGGGAATATATATATATATATATATATAAATATTGGTGCAATGTAACATCCATCCAGGACCTCCACAATATATATATATATACAGTATATATATATATATATATATATATATATATATATATATATATATATATATACATATATATATATATATATATATATATTATATATATATATATATATATATATACTGTATATATATATACTGTATATATATATATATATATATATATATATATATATACTGTATATATATATATATATATATATATATATATATATATATATTGTGGAGGGTCATAGAGTTTGGGTCCTGGATGGATGTTACATTGCACCAATATTTGGGCTGTGGTCCCTTTAAGGGAAGTATGGGATCACAGGAAGGCAAGGGTTAAGCCCTCTCCCAGAGTGACCAGCTCTTAAAGACAGGAAGTAGTGTCAGTGGGGGTGGGAGAGTAGGAGCTGGACATACACCTGGGAGAATGAACTGCTACAAACAAGTGTGTTTGTTTGCTGCATGGTGGCTGGAGACTTGGTGGCTGCTTGGGACTGCATACTTGGGGTACAAGCCCCTGCCAAAAGCCGGTATCGTATTATCATTTACCATTTATGCTGGAGTTAAGTGGACTGTTAAGTTATACCTGTTTTTCTGAACTGTTTGCTGCTGGAAGCTTTATTTCTGTTGTGGAAGAAAATAAACCACGTCTTGTTTAAGTTTACCTGGCTTGTGCACGTGATCCCTTGGAGCTATCACCCCAAATATCACAATATATATATATAATATATTATTATTATTATTATTATTATTATATATATATATATATATATATATATATATATATATATATATATATATATATATATATATATATATATATTTTTTTTTTTTAATGAAAAAACATGTCGTATTCTTTAAGGTCCACCGCCAGCGCTCCTCCCCTCCTCTAAATGCCCCCTTAGCAAGCCGCTTGGTATGGGGGCACTCATGCAGGCTCGATCCTGAGCCATCCTCTGTATGTCCATTGACACACAGTGTGCTGCTTGGCCCTGTGCCTGCTCCCTCCTTACTGCCTGTGATTGACAGCAGTGGGAGCCAATGGCACCCACTGTTGCCTCTGAGACAGTGAGGAGACAGAGGGAGAGCAGTGATGCTGCTCTGAGGGACAGCACTGGATCGTGAACAGGGTTTAGCTAATTACCCAGGGAGGCTGGGGGGGGCAGTTATGCTCCTTGACAGATTTCACAACGGTTGTTGTGGTGACGTCTGTAATATGTGGGGTCTCCTATCTCTTTCTGTCCTAGTGGCAATGGTCATAAAACTTAATATAAAGGCACATGTACCATACCTAGCAAAGACACAGACAACAATTAACTACCTCCCACCCGGCCATAGTACATATACGGCCGGGCGGGAGTCTCGTCCTTCTGAATGGACGTTCCGGAACGTCCTTCAGAAGGAGAGAGATCGCGCCGCCGCGGGCACGCGCAGCGGCGCGATCTCGATGTGCCTGTGTCCCTCGGACACAGAGCGACATCATTCGGCAGGAGGGCCCTGTGATTGGCCCTCCTGATCACATGACGGCTGTGTCCAATCACAGCCGTCATGTAATGTAAATAGAGCCGTTGTAACGGCTTCGATCTCTTCTCCTCCTGACAGATCCTGTCAGTGAGGAGAAGATCAGAGGATCGGTGCTGCTGCGGGGGTGATCAGTGAGTATTTCTAATTACTCACTGATCACAGGGGGGGTCTGTGCTGGTAATCAGAACATTGATTACCAGTGCAGCCCTGGGGGGGGGGGGTGCCACTAAGCCACCAGGGATGCCCACCCATGACCACCAGGGATGCCCACTATGGCCACCAGGGATGGCAAGCAGGGCTCAGAGAGCCCCCCAGTGCCCTCCCTATCAGTGTTGCCCACCAATGGCATCTATCAGTGCTGCCCACCAGTGCCATTATTGCCATCTATCAGCGCCGCCCACCAGTGCCCATTATTGCCCATCAGTGCCCCCCATCAGTGCCCATCAGTGCCCCCCATCAGTGCCGATCAGTGCCACCCATCAGTGCCGATCAGTGCCGATCATTGCCGCCCAACAGTGCCACTATCAGTGCCCATCAGTGCCCATCAGTGCTGCCTATCACTGCCCATCAGCGCTGCCTATCAGTGCCCACCAATGCTGCATATCAGTGCTATCTATCAGTGCCACATATCAGTGCCCATCAGTGCTGCATATCAGTGCTACCTATCAGTGCCCATCAGTGCTGCATATCAGTGCCACCCCATCAGTGCCACCCCATCAGTGTCTCCTCATCAGTGCCTGTCAGTGCGGCATCATCAGTGCTCATCAGTGCAGGAAAAAACATATCTATTTACAAAATTCTATAACCTAAACAAAAAAACTTTTTTTTTTTTCAAACTTTTCAGTCTTTTTTTATTTGTGCACCAAAAAAGAAAAAACCTGACGGTGATCAAATACCACCAAAAGAAAGCTCTATTTGTGGGGAAAAAATGACACAAATTTGGTTTAGGTACAGCGTTGCATGACCGCGCAATTGTCATTCAAATTGCAACAGCGCTAAAAGCTGAAAATTGGTCTGGGAAGGAAGGGGGTTTAAGTGCCCTGTATTGAGGTGGTTAAAGATTTCAATGCTTCTTATCATTTTCTACTGTATCTAAATATACATACACTTTAATTAACAAGGAGAAAAAAAGAGTGTGGCTCTTTCAATGCTGTGATTAGGCCATCATAGATTCTACAGATATCTACTCTAATGCTGCTTTTTAAATCATCAGAAATCACCAAACTAGATAAAACTTGGATCTGACAAGCCCCAGCTTTTCTATCAGGGTCCAGAGCCAGTATCTGACAGGTATGGTGTGTGTCAAGAGAGGAATGGTGTGTGCCTTTGTGCAGTATTACTGGAATGGACACAAATGGTTTAATTTCAATCTTTTAATGTACAGAGAGATAGCAGCCCAACAGATGCATGAATAAAAGTGTCTCTACCAGGTCATTTTACCTTAAGGAAAAGGGGAGGACGCCCTAAAATGCATCAGTCCACACTGTGTGTCTACGGCACTAGGTGAGTTCATAGGGGTTGATTTAATAAAACTGGAACGTGCAAAATCTGGTGCAGTTCTGCATAGAAACCAATCAGCTTCCAGGTTTTAGTGTCAAAGCTTAACTGAACAAGCTGAAGTCATAAGCTGATTGGCTACCATGCAGAGCTGCACCAGATTTTGCACTCTCCAGTTTTAGTAAATCAACCCCATAGCCTCTTCTCTAGTGTGCTTTTAGCTTCCCCTCCTGACTAAAGTTCACTCTGCTTTCCTAGCAAATTACAAGCATATAGTACATTTGTGTGTTCAGCATGTTTTGCTTTTCCTTACACAATAAATAATTCTACTACACTAAGTAGATGTATTCTTTTATTTCCTTTTTTTTGCAATTCTCCCTGTATGCATTTTAAGGCTCAATTTGCAAATGTGATGGCAGTCTATATTTAATTACCTTATTACAATGGCTTTACACGGGGGACCTGGTTGTTCAGCAATGAACAATCAAACCACTGGACCAGCTACATTTCAACAATACATAAATCTTCCATTGCATGCAGGCAGGGAGCTCTCCTTATTACATCTTACAAAAGCAGCAATGTTAATGCCCAGTTATCGCTTTCCATCTCCATAGAAATAAACAATTATTGAGTCCAAAAATCCAAATGGACCAGCTCATTTGAGACACTAATTACTGACTGTTCCTTAATTCAATTTTCTTGCCCCATACACTGTGAGATTATCTCAAGGAATCATAGAAAACACACATTGTTCCATAATCTTTACTTGCGTTTGACAGGCTATACAGTACATAGATTAATGTATATGCCTAAAATTTAGTATGCTCTTTAAGAAAGCATTTCATTTTAAATAAGACAGAAAAAAATGGTGATGCAAACCTAACCACTTGAAGACCAGGCATTTTCTGTCACTTTTTGTTTACATGTGAAAATAATTTTTTTTCTTTGCTGGAAAACTACTTAGAACCCCCACAATTGTATATTTTTTTAAAGCAGAGGCCCTAGAGAATAATTTGGTGGGTTTTGCAATTTTTTTTTAAGTTGAACAGTATTTGCGCAGTGTTTTTTTAAATGCAGGTTTTTGGGGAAAAAATACACTTTTTTTTACAATTTTTAACCCAATTTTTTTGTAAAATATAAAAGAGGATGTCCTGCCAAGTAAATAGATACCAAACATGTTATGCTCTAAATAAGTGTACGCCTGCACAACGGCGACAAACAATGTAAATTTTACTATCCACAGGCGATGCTTTGAAAGCCTTTATAGCCTTTACAGGTTACCACTTTAGATGTACAGAAATACTAGTGCTAAAAATACTGCCCATGATCTGATGTTCACGGCGATACCTCACATATGTGGAAGGATCACAGTTTATGTATGTGATAAATTCATAGATGTGAAAAAAATATTTTATCATTCATTTATTTTATTTTTACACTGTTGCTTTAAATGTTTTTTTTTATCACTTGTATTGCTGTCACAAGGAATGTAAACATCCTTGTGACAGCAGATACTCTTTTTGAAGGGAGCTGGGGTCTATAAGACCCCAAATCCCTCCATTGAACGCATTCAAAACGCCAAGATGAATACTTATGAGTCTCAAAAAATGCCCATGTTAAGATGCTGGTAAACTGGAAGTAATGTCATCGCTTTCGGGTTACCATACCGGGGACCCGATCAAAGCTGACCCTGGCTTTCTTTGGGTCTTCCACTAGCCGGCAGACATGCCAGGTAGCAGCTCGGGTCTCCTGATGGGATGGGAGAGCCTGAGGGAACTGCAGGAGGGGATGGGGGGGGGGCATCCCCTCTTGCTGCTTATAAGAACAATAGAGGAGCTGGTTAGCAGCTCCGGTTCATATTACAAGAGAGCTGACTCTCGGCTCTAAGAACTGGTACCAGGGTGCTGCTGCAGCTGGAGGCATCACCCCGGTACAATCACTTGAAGTCAAATGAAACCAGGACCATGATTTGGCGGCAAGTGGTTTAAGGCATGGTAAACTTTCCTACCTGTACCTTGTGTTTTTCACCTGCATAAGATGTGCATTGGTCAGGTAGTTTCATGGTACCATTCGTTGCACTATACCAGTGTTTTTAACCTTTTTTTCAGTCAAGGCACCCTTTACAATTATGGACAATCTCAAGGCACCCTTTAAAAGTATGGACAATCTTAAGACACGCCATTCTAAAATGTAAAAACGATTCTAATAATTTAACATAATGCAGCAACATCCACACAGGTGATTTATTCTTTCAAAGTAAATTGGGCACCAGTTCTCAAAAAGGATATCGGGGAACTGGAGAAAGTGCAGAGAAGGGCAACCAAACTGATAAATGGCATGAAGGAGCTCAGCTATGAGGAAAGATTAGATTCCTATTGAGAAGAGGAGATTAAGGGGGGATATGATCAACATGTATAAATACATAAGGGGTCCATATAGTAAACTTGGTGTTGAGTTATTCAATTTAAGGTCATCACAGAGGATAAGGGGGCACAATTTAAGGTCATCACAGAGGCTAAGGGGGCACTCTTTATGTCTAGAGGAAAAAAGATTTAGTCTCCAATAACTGAAAGGTTTCTTCACAGTAAGAGCTGTGAAAATGTGGAATAGACTCACTCCAGAGGGGGTTCTGGCCAGCTCAGTATATTGCTTAAAAAAAAGCCTGGATTTTTTTCCTAGGTGTAAATATTACAACTGGGTACTAATATTTATAGGTAAAATTGATCCAGGGAATATCCAATTGCCTCTCGGGGGATCAGGAATTCATTTTTTCCCCTGCTGTAGCAAATTGGATCATGCCATGCTGGGTTTTTCGCCTTCCTCTGGATCAACTGCAGGTATAGGATTGTGTATATGGAATTGCAAGGTTGTGTTTTCTTAAATGTTTTTTGTTTTTTTATTGGTTGAGCCAGATGGACTTGTGTCTTTTTTCAACCTAACTGGTTACTAAATGTAACTATGTAAATACACCTTTGCACACTGGTACTGACAAGTGTTCCAACATTTCTCTTCTCCCTCACTCAACGAATGAGGCCCACCAGTATTGACAAAGAGGGGCAAACAAGGATGCTGTGCAGGTGCCCGATTGTCCTCCCTATCAACTAATGACTTCATTGGTTCTACTTCTTAGGACTCAGGTGGCTAGAAGGTTGTAATGGTTCACAATGAAAACCTGTGGCTTTGTGTAACTAAAAGGCAGGTTTGATCCATCCACTGACTTGTATACAGTTTTTGGGCAATTTTTAAGCATTTTGCCAAAGCACCCGTGGTTGAAAAAGGCTGCTCTATACACACAACCTACAGTAGAGTAAATCTTCACATTTTTGTGTTAGCATCTTTTGTTTGAGTTAAAACATTGAACGTGGCTCTGCACAGGTTAATACATAACCTCTGTCTATAGGTGATACGTTTGCTTAAAAGCTGTAATTTATGGCTGATTTATTTTTAACCAAAATGCTCCATATTTTGTAATACTCAGAAAAATAATACAATAAAGCCATTCCTATTTTCAGTCACATTATGCTGTAAAATCATCATCTCTCTTAAATACACTGCAAATAGTAGTCAGTTAATTACAAAGAAGGCCCACAAGGGAAGCTGTCCTTCGCACAATAATTACATTTTTTTCTCCTTTTCATATCACGCTCCACAACACGGGAAAGTCAGTGGAGACTTCTATTTCCAGAAGTAAGCTTGAAGTTCAAAAGGATTGGAAAGTGTATGGTTATCTGTCATGAAACAGCTGCATGATGATGAAACAGAACAAAGTCTACTTCATCATCCATGCCAATACAACCCTTCCATACTCTTGTTCAGCAGCATTACATAGCTCCACTGTGTATGGGCTAAGTGGACTTAACGCCAGTCCCCAGAGAAAACGATCACAATTCCAAATGTTGTAAAAATGACAGACAAATAAACAAACCTTATGAAGAGACACAGGAGAGGATGCAGCAATCACATGGGGACGTAGCAGTTGTAGAAAGCAGCCTGCACATGTGCTTAACATTGCTTGAATTGTCCCTGATGACATATATACAGTAAGGGCTCTTTCACACACGGAGGACTCCGTTTTTTTCAGCGGGGGATCGAACCACCGATCCCCCGCTAAGCAGGCGGATGACAGCTCTGTCTCCGTGCTGTGTGCGGAGACACAGCTGACAGTTCCCCATTAATCGCTATGGGGCAATTGGATAGAGCGCGGTCATCCAGTTCTGGGGGCTGTCAAATGACGGCCTCTCGTGATCGCGCCCTTAGGACACTGCCGAACACAGATTGAGGTAAAGAGCCAATCAGCGACTTTATACCACGTCATCAGCTGTGTTCAATAATAGTTGATCAGGATGTCAACAGACGCTGGTTACCAGCTCTCTTCACCACTCCTTCTGATGCTGTCAGCATGTGGAGGAGAGGAGAAAAAAGCTGATAATCAGCTTCTGCCAATCTGTGCCCTCCACTGCTGCCAATCTGTGCCCTCCACTGCTGCCAATCTGTGCCCTCCACTGCTGCCAATCAGGGCCCACTACTGCTGCCAATCAGGGCCCACTACTGCTGCCAATCAGTGCCCACCAGTGTCTCTTCATCAATGTCACCTATCAGTGCCGCTTACCAGTGCCGCCTACCAGAGCCCATCAGTGCCACCTACCAGAGCCCATCAGTGTCGCCTAACAGAGCCCATCAGTTCTGCCTATCAGAGCCCATCAGTTCCACATATCAGTGCCTCATCAGGACACATCAGTAAAGGAGAAAAATTACCTGTTTACAAAATTTTATAACAAACTATGAAAACTTTTTTTTTTAATTTTTGGTCTTTAATCTTTTATTTAGCAAATAATAAAAAAAAAAAAAAAACAGCAGTGAATAAGTACCACCAAAAGAAAGCTCTGTTTGTGTGAAAAAAATTGTAAAAATTTTATTTGGGTACAGTGTTGCATGACCGGGCAATTGTCATTTAAAATGCTAAAAGTTGGCCTGGTCAGGAAGGTGAAAGTGCCCAGTGGGCAAGTGGTTAATGAACAGGATGTGACTTGCGATTAGTGCAACTTGGGTCTGGTATGGATTTGGGGGTTTTCTTTCAATACATTTTGGAGTGCTAACATTGCCTCTGAGCACAAGTCACATGCCACAAGTCAGATCAGTTAACATGCAGATCCCACTTGGAAATTACTTTAATGATATTCAATGGCCTGAAATCGGACCAAAGTAGTGCAAGAACCTTTTCTGGCACAAGTCGGACCAGTTAAGATGGCTCTCGTAGGAAAGCGTTGATTTATACACGTCATGCGACGTGCTCTCAAAGTCAGAGCGTATATATCGCACCAGTGTGAACTGGGCTTGAGGCTTTAATACTTTAAAAATGATCCTTTTTGATTGAGTAGACAGGGGATTTGGTTTTGCTAGATTCCATGGTGCGAAATTTTAACTTTTTAAATAAAAGCAGCAACATTGTCATGATCCCCACTGGGGTTATACACAGCAAAGATATGTATTGCTTAGCATCATATTGATGCATACAAATTCTATATTCTGTTTTGCATACGTGTACGTGTGTCTTTTAAAGGAAGCTCTATGTAATTGGTGGAAATGATAAGAAGGTAGGTATGTAAAGACTGGGTTAAGAACTCTTGAGGAAACATTTCGGCAAACTAAATCTAAGAGATTTCTGCATCTACAAATTCCCTACTGGTATAATGTAGTTTCAAGCCACACAGAAATGCTAAATAAATTATTTACTATTCGTCTGTGTATTTAAAATTCACTTTTGGATAGTTCTGAAGCTCTAGCACCACACATCACATCTACAGATAAAAAGAGGGATTTCCTCGTTTGATCTATGATGCAATAAAATGAAGCAACACTTACACAACAACCTACTATAATTTAGTGTATACAGTATATGTACACAGCATGTATTTATTATAGTAATTGGAATCTGTGAGAACCTATCACTGCCCATCCAGGATAGCATGCAGTAAAGTTAATATGTGCCTCTTCGAACCTTATCTTAAGCCCTGAGGCTGTGTGCTTGTGTTCTGAACTAAGATGAGAGGCCTTAGCTGTGAAAGCTGAAGTCTTGGCAGGTGCCTGCAGCCCAGTGTAGCTGTAGAATACAAATAAGGATACAGGTAGGCAGTGGAAAAAGAACAAACTCATTCAATCAAGCTGTAAAGCAAATAAATAACAAAGTCAAAGCATATTACCAGCACGTAACACATTAATTCATTGGATAAGGTTCCAATGCAAAGTAGGTAAGCTTAAAGAAGAACTCCAGGAACAGGATTACTTTATGCACTTGCTTTTGGCCAGCTTGGCTCAAAACATGTGTGTAGAGGTCAACCTCTAGGCCTAGGCAACCTACAGGAAGCAGCTTCCTCTTCCATCGGGTGCTCCAATGACTTCCTCATGGTGTCCAGCATTGTTTTTTTATGCCTATCAAGAGAAGCCTTGTCTTTTTTTTTTTTTTTTCAATTAATCAAGGCTTTTTCTGATTGGGCAAAGGGTAAAGAGGACAGGAGCCCTTGTGCTCACTGAAAAAAAATCTTCTGGTCACAAACTCTTATTTAAAGGTATTCCTCATTAGCCATAAAGAATAATACTTTGTGTGCACCAAATGCCTTTCCAGATATTACCTTTTAAAAATAGTCATGACATCATCACTGTGCTGCACAGTGAGAGGATTCTAGCAGGTCCCCCGCTAAAGATCAGGAAATGGGGGGATGGAACAATGCCACTATGACCATGTTCCTGTACACTGCATGGGTCTGGAAGAAATACACCAAAATTTAAGTAGGAATACATATGCCTCCTGTATGTAGCACTGCCCCCGTAAGGACTGCCAGACATTCACTTTGTGAGTCCCCCTGGTTAGCAGCACACGGCCACGAGCAAATGCAATTTCTTGATTCCTCTTGGCTCACACTTCAATAATCAGTCCAGGGGTATTTGGTTGTTTTCTTTTTTTTTTTTTTTTTTATAAAGGGGATAGGAGAAGGGAATAGTGGGATACTCAAATTTAACTATTCACAGTATTTGAGGACTTCTATCTTCTCTACTTCGCTTTTAGGCTGTTAATTCATCCTACCACTTTAGATGAATAAGGATTAAGTGTCTTATCTTCAGGACACTCTCCCTAGTATCCTCTCTCTCTGCTGACAACCGTCCACTGACTATCCTACGAGCAGGGGTGGCCCCCTCAAGTCAGGTCCCTTGGCACAAGTCCTTGTACTCACGATACTGCAGCCGCAGAGTCTCCAGTGTCTCCCCTTTCAGTCACCTTACCTGGACCCCTGGGTTCAGCTCCTCTCAATCGCTCCTTTGGCCCTCAGGACGACCTCCTGCGACCGCACGGCACCTCTACAGAGGAAGAGGCTGCCTACCCTTCTCTCCGGGATTCTGCTCTCTAGCGAAAGACCCAGAGCACATGTACTCCTGGCTTTTTATACAGTATCCCAGCATGCACCGAAGCAACCTGCCCTCTGCCAATCATCAGGACTGTATCAAAGCCTATGCACCCATTTGTCAGGTTTCCTCCCACTGTCCAACATGCCTCCCTATTGGAACAGCGTGAAACACTCTCCAGACTGAATGAGTCGCATACTGAGCAAAATGAGCAGACCTCACTAACAGATCCTGCTCTCTAGTAGGCAGAGAACAATATAGATTTACCTGCAGCCCCTCTGGTAAGTAGACAGAGCTCTAAACTATACTCTATCACTGGCACCTACCTAGGAGGGTGCTACATGTATTTAAACAATATTTGCTTATTCAGGTTTAACAGAATCAGCCATATTGAAAGAAGTGACTATAATCAAACATTTAAAAAATCTGGCACAGTTCAGAGCAATCTTAGTTTCAAGGCTTATTTATTTTTGTATTACGAATTAGTTCTGAGAATTTTCGGAATCTTTCTGAATTGAATCCCCAAGCTTTGCGCTGCCCACTGTTCTTACAAAACAAAATATATTTTTAACTGAAAGAGCCAGGTGCTGATCTTCCTTAGATCGCAAGCAATACACCCACACCATACTGACAGTCTCGCCACAGAAAAGGTCAGGCAAGTATTCTAAGTAAAAAAAAAACATGCTGGGCACCAAAAATTGGTTTATGAAAGGTTAAGTGTAATCAGCTTTCGCTGGATGCCAGCAGGCTGAATCACTTACCAACTTGTTAAACTTCTGGGAACCTAAGATTAAATAGCTGAAAAAACATTTACAAATGGATTAAAAATGCACCTTAATTCGAAATCCTCAGATTAAACCCAATAAAATCGCAAATGGGCTGGGCAGGGCCGGTGCTACCCCTAGGCAAACTAGACAGCAACCTAGGGCACAGCCACTGCAAGGGCCGTCGATAGGCAGTAACATTATTTATATTTTCCCTGGACCCCATCAGGTTACTATACTGACCCAGGAGGCGGGAGCAGAGAGGGACTTTTTTTTTTGTGGCTAAAGCCGCACTGTGTTTTGGAATGCTGATCACAGCCTTTCAATGGTGGATGATTCTTTCACTGGTGGAGGGATTATTTCTTCCTCTGCTGAGTAGAGCGAAAGGCGAGTCTGTAGCCTGGTGGTGGGAGGCCATTCAACAGAGACGTGACCGAGGGCACAGGCAGCAATGGGAACCCGGTGCACAGGCTCACATTTTCTGTTTTCTGAGGCACAGACAGAGATACAGCACCCTCTGTACTGTGTGATTATCATCATCAGTGGCGGGTGTTGTGTAAAACCCCTTGGGGAGTGGTCGGGGGGAATGGTAAAAGTGGTTAAAACACAAGTATAAATAAGAACAGAAAGCATCTCATTGAGTGTATGTAAATCTGACAGGCTGTCAGGTGGAAATGATCCAATAGCTGTGCAGCCTCCAGATGGCTCCCTGACCCCCCCCCCCCCCATGTGCCCTGCCATGCTTCCCAGGCTCTGCACTCCCATGAGCAGACCTTGGACCTGCATGGTGGGCACCACCAGAAGAAGGGAGGAAGATCAGCGAACACCTGTTCACTGATCTCCCCATCCTATTATTGACTACTCTGAAGCAACCTGTAAATTGTCACTCCTGGGTCCTGTTGTCACTGTCCCCAGACAGGATTGGATAATTCTACCTGGAGACAAAGCCGTCTCCTGCAAACTTCAGCCAATCTGTGAAGAACAGGTATCCGACCAATGAGTGCTGCACAAGCCGTGCGGCACGCAACCTCACTTCCTCCCAGCTCCCTAGTAAATCTCAGCACAGAGCGAACATTGGCAAGGATTAGCTCTGTGTAGAGTTTTATTTTCAAGTTTTATTTGAAGTTAAAATTTTTTTTTGGGGTGGGGGGGGGCAAGCAGCTGGTATTGCCTGGGGGCAAACTAGTCTAGTACCAGCCCTAGGGCTGGGTAACTAATCACTTCTTTACTCTATAGCAAGCTTCAGAAGCATACTGCAAGACATATTAGGAGGATGTAAAGAGATTCACGGAGGAACATTAAACTACTACATTCTTTTTTGTCTTCAGATCTCTACAACCATACAGTATATTCATAATGTACAATACTCATTATTCATCTTGGGGCTTTAGCTGTCCAGATTACTAGTTTTGATGACTATACATCTCTATCAAGTCTAGGACAATGATTGCTTTACTCTACATATTTATTTTTTTAGATTGTTTCCTTTTTAACCACTTGCCGACCAGCCGATGTACATATACAGTAGCAGGTCGGCTCCTTACCGCAAAACGACGGACCTTTAAGCCGCATTGCGGGACCGCGAGTAGGGGCGCACGCATGCCCATTCGCCACAAGGGAAGCTGATCTGCGGGTCCAGGTGGCCGCGATTGCTCCCCATGGAGACAGAACGGCGGTCTGCCGTTGTAAACACTAGTAGTGCACAGTGGTATTGCCTTTAGTAAATCAACCCCAATGTGTCCATTTAACATTTTTTGTATCGTTAACGTTATTTAAATATGCAATAGTAGGTGATGTGTTAAAACTTCTTACAAGTAAACTATTAAACTCCACCTTGCAGCCTTCTTCTAATGTTTATAGCTACCAACCATACGGCTTCTTACAGTGATCCCAAAGGTATGTGCATTCTACTAAGTAAGGTGTGGTTGTTTGTCTACAAATTGTTTTTGAAGTCTGTAATGATTATGTTGTATATTGTGGCACCAAGGCCGCTTAATGATTAATAAAACCTCAAACAATTTGCTAGGTCCTAATTACATCTCCCATTTATGATTTTATTACTTGGATGAGATGAATGAGAATAAAGGTGCACTTTAAATTGGCTTATTGTTATTGAACTACTACATCTTGGATTTCTTGTAGTACAATGATCTGAAGAAATGTGTTGATGACATATCCGCAGCGATTCTAGTAGGGACGTTTTACCCAAGACCTTTAAACTCCACTTGCTTAGATGGACTTTCTACTGGAAAGAAGAGATATCTTAAATGTTGTTTTTTACATAGGCAGTAGGTAAACCTTTAAAAAAAGCGTCCAAAATTTCCCCCCTGCGCACTGTCTAATCAAGGACTTGAACACCAAGATCAAAAGAAACGGAAAGGGAGGCACAACCTGCGCAATACATTTTAATAAAACAGATTAAAAACAATGAAATTTCCCTAACATGGTTCCAACTTGTATGCAGTCATATCGTTACAAGTAATGAACATCAGTTGTGACAGCCCTTCTTCCATACAGACAGTTCCCCTGGGCTGTCAGCTGGATGTGATGTGTGTAGACCAAGCACATAGCTCCAAACTGTCCCCGATTCGAAACAAAGTCCCTATGTCCCTTTTACCTCCTAATTTGTCCCTCATTTTGGTCTGATCTATAAAGTTGTATATAACATGCACTATTTATCTTTCAAATAGTGTTTCCCAGTGCTAAACCTTTCATCCAATTTCTGAATTGCTGCATTTGTAAATTTCAAAAGCCAGTAAAAAGGAATTGTACTGCTAAAAAAAAGCACTTGTGGGTTTAACTAATCATTTTCTTGGTATGATTCTACTTTAAGGGGACATGGCATGGGGGTGTGTCCTATGCCTACATACCTTTGCTAATAGGTGTCCCTCATTCCCATCTCAAAAAGTTGGGAGGTATGCAAGCGGCTTCCCCTGACCATCTCAGTGGGTGAGCCAAGATGCAGGGAGGGGAGGAGGCACACTGCCGGCCGCTCTGACAGTTTTGACACTAAAAGGTGCCGGGACTAGGGCAGGAGATCAATGGACTTCTTGTTACCGAGAGAGGTGTCCAGCTAGCCTGGTCACGTGATGCATTTTAGAAGAGTGGCCACACATCTGAGGAAGCAGGAACCATGTGAGTGAAATTTCATTGTTTGTAATCGGGTTTATTAAAATGTGGTTCTTTCCATTCTGTTTCTTTTCTTTAAAAAATGCCATAGGCTGCCTTCCTACACTGAAATATGTATCTCTAAGCCACCATAAGAGCTGTACCCAGAACCCTACTCCCAGTGTTTATAGCCACCAGCAAAAGTTTCTATCACTAATTCTAGGCTGTACCAGGATGAGCAGGTCAAGTAGGTGGGCTTGTCTCACATGAATTTGATCTGGCCTAAAACATTTCTAAGGTAAAAAGAGTGCTAAAGTGCACGCACTTAATGGTGCCTGCATATAACTGTTAGCCTTAAAATTGAATCTTGTGACAATGTGGGTCCTAATCGAGGTTGTAGATCTGACCTCATATTCCTGGTATAATGGAGTGTTTAACCTCTCCCATGTGACCATGCTTTGGTATAAGTGGTCAGTAGCAAGTCTGAATATTGTCAAGTTGATATCTGTCCAGGTTACCAATTAAACTCTCTGACACCGAAGCTTACGCGGGGTAAAATCCTGCAGCGGAAGGTGGCAAAAAAGAATGCATTGATGAGCATACTTTGCTCGGGGGTGGGCCATCAGTAAGCAATATCACTCTGCCCTGAAATGGGCAAGTGACAGCATCTTCTTAATTAAAGGAAAAGTAGAGCCAAAGACCATTTGGCTCTACTTCTCCTATGAAGCCCGTTGTCGGCTGACGTCATAGAGCCATTAAGAGCCTGAGCCAGCTGCTCCTGCCCCTTCTACAGCCCAGCGCTCAAGTGGGGGGTGAGGTGAAAGAGCAGAGAGCCAGTGACTGACAGTCACCAGCTCTCTGCTCACGGAGCACTGAGAACTGAGCAAACAGTGGTCTTTCAATGCTCAGTTCTCAACATTAGAGCCAGCGGGGGACCGATGCTGCATCCACCTAGGTAAGTATGATTTCTCATTAAAAAAACACAAGATGCATGTACTACAGCACAGTTGTTATTTTTCAGACAGTGTCTTCCTTTCTCTCAAATAGAAGTCTCTGTCTCTCTTTTCAGGGCAGTTTCTCTCCAATGCAGTTTCTCCACACGGAAGGCTGTACAAGACAGTATCTTTAACAAGGGTAATTCCCCACATGGTAGTTTCTCCAACAATAATAGTACTCCAACAGTTTTGCTTTCAATTACTCAAATACCCCATCACATTCTTCACTTACCAGAAACATCAGACCATTTGTTAAGGTCTATAAAGACTTGCGTTACAGCCTCCCAATCATTAGTTCACCAGGTAATCCCCCATAGCAACAGAAATTGCTCCAAGCTGTTCTTCCTACTCCTAGCTCTTTAGTCCCTTTCAAAATCCACAGCAGCACAGCTAAACAGGATTACAGCTTCAAATCACCTGGCACTTTCCAACTCTTCTTCAATGGCAGACACGCCTCTAAAAAAGTCAATGGACCAAACATGTCGGACATGCTAGAGCTGGTGTTTGTAATCGATTTTGCTTTGTTTTCAATACATTTGTGTTACGCTATGCTGATTTTATTTTTTCCTTAAATTCAGTGACTGCCACATTCACCTGTTCCACACTGCAGCGCTGGGTCTTTCCTTCTGTGTGCGGCCATTGGCTTCCTGCTTCCTTCAGTGCCACATCCAATCACGGAGCAAACATGCAGGTATCTCAGTGTAAGCAACATGCATGACAATTACAAAGAGGGCACTGTCTCCATATACTAGCAGGTGGACCCCCTGTTTTTCCTAGTGTCTTGCATTGTAACACTGACCCTAGCATTCCTCATTGTCATCAGTCATTCCAGCCTGTGTGCTCCTCATGTTCTCCAGTATGTTTGGCCTTCCTCTGGATCAACTTTGGGTTTGGGACTGTGTATATGGGATTGTATGTTTGTGTTGTCTTTACTCTTTTTTGTTTTTTATTGGTTGAGCCAGATGGACTTGTGTCTTTTTCAACCTGACTATGTAACTATGTATCCAGCTCCAGTGACCCTTTGAACCCCTGCCACCATCCAGTCTTCCTTCACCACAATGTCAGTAACAGTAAGCTGCTTGCTTCTCTGCACCAGTGTGTTTCCCTGTGAGTTCCAGCCAGCCTCACATTACCAGTGCATTCCTGTGCACTTTCTGTATTTTTCCCCGTGTGCGCTTCCATGCCCTCTTTTCAATTAGGACTCTATTACCCACTGCCTTGTAAATACAGTGTTCCTGCGCTTCAAGGGATTTTCACCTGCTCTCAGTAGCTACCTGCTCAGGTGCAGCAGAGGACCACAACCTGTGAATCCCCTGCAGTGTAATCGTGTGGTGAAGACAAGGCTGTTCTGTAGACTCAGCTGCACCTCAGCCCTTATCAGGGCTCTCACTATCGCTAATCGAGCAGACACACTGACCTCTCTGTGGTTTCTCTGTAGCTTCCGCCACTGTCTGCCCAAGTGGCTATAGCCATGTCATGGTTAGCCAGTTTGCCTTTAGTGGGAGTGGATTCCCAATCCATGAGAGTAACTGTGTATCCAAAACCTGCCCAATATACTGGAGGAGAGGTAGAAAGTCTTGCTGGTGTGACGTTTCCCGTGAGTGCTGAATCTGATGGGTATTGGTGTGTAATTAAAAACATGGCTCTTGGAGTACTATTATTGTTAACTGGCAACCCAACAATGGGTGGATGAGCTGCAGCTCCCAGCCGCTATAGCCATGTCATAGTCAGCCAGTTTCCCCTTAGTGGGAGTGGATTCCCAATCCATGAGAGAAACTGTGTATCCAAAACCTGCTTGATATACTGGAGGAGAGGTAGAAAGTCCTAGGTGATTTGTAGCTGGTCTGACATTTCCCATGAGTGCTGAACCTGATGGGTATTTGTGTGTAATTAAAAACTAGGGTCTTGGAGTACTATTATTGTTAACTGCTAACCCAAGAATGGGTGGATGAGCTGCAGCTGGACATTCATTTTTTTATATTTGTGGCTGTCATGTTTGTGGCTGTCAGAGTCTTGCTATGCCTCATGGGACTTGTAGTTCTGCAACATCTGGAGGGCCACAGTTTGCATATCCCTGCTCTACAGTGTAGTTGAGTATCATGGGAAATGTAATTCCAAAATATCTGGGGAGCCAAGGTTTGCCATCACTGACCTAGAGTATAATTTTAGCATACCCATACTTCTGCTATATCAACCAATTGCCATGAACATTATTCAGCAGGCATGTTTACCCACCTCTTTTTGTCAGTATTACAGTATCATATCATAAGTGCAACAATATTGGCCCATTTATAAAAAACAGATCCTATTTCAGACTTGTTGCTATTCGAGGTCTATTTATCTCACCTTTGTCTCTACTAATCTGTTCAAATATCCTTTCCTTGTTAGTGTATTTGATTGTCAAGCAATGATTCCTCTGGAACGTAAAAAAAAAAAATCAATGTGTGTACCCAGCATTATAAATCTTACTGAGTGGAGTTGATATACAATGATGATAAATGATGTTGTTACAAAACTGCTGACAAACTGAAAATCATTGACTAGGAAGACCTTTGACCTCAAGTTAGAGATGGGCACTCATCCCAATACTTGCCAGTAATGTGTCATCCAATGTCAAATCTTATGCATTACTTGGATGTGTGTCAACTTTGGCAGGTCCATCAGTTCCAGCGCTAATTAACGCAAACTCAAAATGACAACACAGTCATAAGTCAATCATGCGTGGCCACCTTCAAATTAACAAACAAATTAAGAAACTGTAATAGAATGTTAGATCCAGAGAGCATAGAAAAAAATATAACCTCTAATCCTTTAATCTGGGTTTTCTAGCTGAGAAGTAACTGGAGGGAGGCTGATAGTAGCACTGGAATTATGCCAGAGAGAGGAAGTTTTTGTTCAGTCAGCTTGTCATAACACTAATTTTTCATTGGCTTCTGTAAAAATGGCTGTAATAATGTTACTTACGTGGCAGCATTAACTGTTGTGTATCCAACTGGGATACTGGACACAGCTAATTTAAATGATCACTTTAATTAAAAAAAAAAAATAGTTCTATAGGCTTAGCATTTTTTACCCAAATGCATTAAGGTAAAAGGTCCCCAGTGCCTTTCCATGTCCCAGTGCACCTAAGCACTTACTTGCAGTCCGTTTCTCTGCCACCAGCTTCAGGAGCATAGCGCCACTTTCCTGAACTTCCAGGTTGGGGAAAGTACCCCCTCTATATGTTACATACATTTTTTTCAGACGGGGACAATGCATGAGCAGGTGTGAGAGGGGAGCAGGGAGTGGCTTGCCACCTGACTATCTTTTCTATGGGCTCATGAAGGTGCCAGAGGGAGCTTGCTTGCAAAGTTGCCCCCATTGTTCTCTGTACGGAGAAAAGGAACTTCAAAACAGCAAGCAGAGGAGGGGCTCCTCCTGAATTTTGCACTTATTTATCCAAGACTGATTTGAAACTTAGAATAAGTACTCAAATAATAGAGATTGTTAAAACTATCCATTCAATTCACACAAACATACTAGCATATACAGTAAAGAGAAGAGAACAATACGGTAAAAGATTTATAAACACTTATAACAAAAGTAATTTAATGTTAAACAAAAGACCTGCCATGTTGCTTAAAACCAGACATCCATGTTCTATGGAAAATAACACTATAATGTAACCCTAGCTAACAAAAATTGTAAATTTTTTAAGCAAAACCATACAACCACAATTAAAAGAGTTCGACTAAGGCTGCAGTCTACCACAGTGATAGAATTCCTATTGCCAGCCCAAAAAGAGAGTGAAGTCTTAAAACATGTCAGCATGATAAATGTGGAGGTAGGCAGGTTCCTATTCCATCGTCCTGGTACATTTTCTCTGTCAGTGTCTTTGGGTCCCATTACTTAAAGGGTTCTTTCACTTAAAGAGAGAATAAAGTATACTTAATGTTTGTCTCAAAATAAAAAAAAGGTTATGCAGTCCCATACCTCCTCTTTTGAAGTCCTCCACTAGTGCTGTCTGCATTTTCCTGCTCCAGCAAACCAAGAAAGCTTCCAAACCAGGCTGTATGAGTCCATAGATACACACAGTGGCGGTAAGCCACACCCATGCTCCATCCTCACAGGAGTTTGACTGACAGCAGCAGGAGCCTATGGCTTCCATTGTTCTCAGTGTCTCCTGTGAGACTGGGAAGAGAGAGGAACGGGTCGGAAAAGCACTGGAGTGCTGACAAGAGTCAATAAGTGTTTAGGGAAGGTAGAACAGATAGTGGGGTGTTCTTTACCCTAATACAGGCAATGCATTAACCACTTCCCGACCACCCATCGCAGATATACTGCGGCAGAGCGGCTGCTCTGTGCCAGATCACATACCTAGTACGTGATCTGAACACTTCCAGGTGTGGGCGCATATGCGTGCGGCTAGCGACTGTGATCACACACAGCAGAAGCCCAGCAGTGGGTACCACAAACTTGATGTTCACCGGCACCCACTGATTGTACAGTACACAGACAGAAAGGAGATCTGCCTATGTAAACAAGAAAAATTGCCGTTCTGTCAGTAGGAACAGGGATCAATGCCTTCCCATAGTAAAAGCACCTCCCCCACAGTGAGAAAGCACAGGCTAGGCAGCAGTAAAAGTCGCGCATTGCCAAGTTGAAAAAAGTGGCCTGGATGTTAAGCAGGAAAATCCTCCGGTCTTAAAGTGGTTAAATTGATGGTCTTTTTGCAGATTCGTTGCCAAACCTCCCTCACTAGTGAGGAAACAACATGGGAGCAATATCTTGCTCTCCAAACTGGCGAGGGAGCAATTCCATGGTAAGAGGACTCTTAGCGATACCAGTGTTGGCAAGCTGTTGACAGTAACAAAATGACATGACCCAAATAAATCCTAATGTAGAAACTGCCTGCACTAAGAGGTTTATAATAACCACCAATCAGATTTAAATATGACTCAATAGTTTCAAAATATTTGGTTATACAGGAAGCAGGGTGAGAGGAATATACAAAGCTCATGCTTCAGAAAGTACATTCCTATTGCCTTTCAATTGCCCTCCATGCAGCTATGTATTTATTTTGCAGCTATGTATTTATTTTGCAGAACAATACACAGAACTCAGATTAAGGCTGGCCATACACAATGCAATTTTCTTTCTTGCAACCCCTAGATTGCAGAAAAGAAAATTGCTCGATTCCCCCATCAACACAGTCAGTATTGATGGAGGAATCCCTCCCGTGGAGGTATTGTTTTCTCCCAGCGTGGCGTGCCGATACCTGCAGGGAAAACACAGTCATTATTGCTAGCAGCTATAGCCGCTGGCAATAATAGCTTGTAAAAATTGAACATGCTGGTTGTACCCAAGTCGATCAATGGATTGACTTGGGTACAATCAGCCTGCCGATAGATGGTACGAATCGAAGCCAGTTCAGTCGAACCATCTACGGCTGGCTTAAGGTGATTTGAGTAAGCGTTTTGACTTTACCATAGTTGATATATTTACCTTAGCATTGGTAGCTAAAAGAATGCTTTGGAATTGCTCTTTTATTGTCAGATTTTAGGCTGGGTCCACACCACACAAAAAAGTTAACACATTTTTTTTTTTTTTTAGGAATCATACTTACCTAGTTGGATGCAGCATCTTTCCCCACTGGCTCTAAGGCTGAGAACCGAGCGATCAAATACCGCTGATCTGAGCTGAAAAAACTCCCTCATATGTTAAGGACATGAGACATATTATTAATCTATTGTCTGCCTTGTCTCCCACTAAACATCTGTGTACAGTATGGTGACAGCTGACGTTTCCTCGCTGTACACCATAATTCCCCATGAATTGGGTTTGGATGCCGTCAAGATGTATTTAACCAGAGAGTCCCATATCCCAAGGGCCTAGATTACTTTCATTATGGCTCTTTTGAGGTATGTGACTCATCACAACTATTTCTGGTTCAACAGACAATTTTTCCGCCAGGACACTGGAGTGGCCATGGGCACGAAATATGTCCCGTCCCTGGCCAACCTATTTATGGCCCAGTGGGAGGAGGATGTCATCTATGCCAATGACAGACCTCAAGTTCTGTTGTGGGCTAGGTATATACAGTGGCTTGCGAAAGTATTCGGCCCCCTTGAACTTTGCGACATTTTGCCACATTTCAGGCTTCAAACATAAAGATATAAAACTGTAATTTTTTGTGAAGAATCAACAACAAGTGGGACACAATCATGAAGTGGAACTGAATTTATTGGATATTTCAAACTTTGTTAACAAATAAAAAACTGAAAAATTGGGCGTGCAAAATTATTCAGCCCCTTTACTTTCAGTGCAGCAAACTCTCTCCAGAAGTTTAGTGAGGATCTTTGAATGATCCAATGTTGACCTAAATGACTAATGATGATAAATAGAATCCACCTGTGTGTAATCAAGTCTCCGTATAAATGCACCTGCACTGTGATAGTCTCAGAGGTCCGTTTAAAGTGCAGAGAGCATCATGAAGAACAAGGAACACACCAGGCAGGTCTGAGATACTGTTGTGGAGAAGTTTAAAGCCGGATTTGGATACAAAAAGATTTACCAAGCTTTAAACATCCCAAGGAGTACTGTGCAAGCGATAATATTGAAATGGAAGGAGTATCAGACCACTGCAAATCTACCAAGACCTGGCCGCCCCTCTAAACTTTCAGCTCATACAAGGAGAAGACTGATCAGAGATGCAGCCAAGAGGCCCATGATCACTCTGGATGAACTGCAGAGATCTACAGCTGAGTTGGGAGACTCTGTCCATAGGACAACAATCAGTCGTATACTGCACAAATCTGGCCTTTATGGAAGAGTGGCAAGAAGAAAGCCATTTCTTAAAGATATCCATAAAAAGTGCCGTTTAAAGTTTGCCACAAGCCACCTGGGAGACACACCAAACATGTGGAAGAAGGTGCTCTGGTCAGATGAAACCAAAATCGAACTTTTTGGCAGCAATGCAAAACGTTATGTTAAGCAACACAGCTCATCACCCTGAACACACCATCCCCACTGTCAAACATGGTGGTGGTAGCATCATGGTTTGGGCCTGCTTTTCTTCAGCAGGGACAGGGAAGATGGTTAAAATTGATGGGAAGATGGATGGAGCCAAATACAGGACCATTCTGGAAGAAAACCTGATGGAGTCTGCAAAAGACCTGAGACTGGGACGGAGATTTGTCTTCCAACAAGCCGATGATCTAAAACATAAAGCAAAATCTACAATGGAATGGTTCACAAATAAACATATCCAGGTGTTGGAATGGCCAAGTCAAAGTCCAGACCTGAATCCAATTGAGAATCTGTGGAAAGAACTGAAAACTGCTGTTCACAAACGCTCTCCATCCAACCTCACTGAGCTCGAGCTGTTTTGCAAGGAGGAATGGGCAAAAATTTCAGTCTCTCGATGTGCAAAACTAATAGAGACATACCCCAAGCGACTTACAGCTGAAATCGCAGCAAAAGGTGGCGCTACAAAGTATTAAATTAAGGGGGCTGAATAATTTTGCACGCCCAATTTTTCAGTTTTTTATTTGTTAAAAAAAGTTTGAAATATTCAATAAATTTTGTTCCACTTCATGATTGTGTGCCACTTGTTGATTCTTCACAAAAAATTACAGTTTTATATCTTTATGTTTGAAGCCTGAAATGTGGCAAAAGGTCGAAAAGTTCAAGGGGGCCGAATACTTTCACAAGGCACTGTAGATGACGTCCTCCTCCTGTGGCATGGTACTAAACAAGATTTGCTTCTTTTTATGGAGTTTTTAAATTCAAATTCAAGGGGTATTCAACTAAATTTTGAATGTAATCAATCAGAGATTAATTTTTTGGATATCACCATAATTATTAAGGAAGGTAGGTTTATCACTTATACTTATTTTAACCACTTTACCACCGGAGGATTTTCCTGCTTAACGTCCAGGCCACTTCTTTCAACTTGGCACTGCGCGACTTTAACTGACAATTGTGCGGTCATGCAACCCTGTACCCAAACAAAATTTACGTCCTTTTTTTCCCACAAACAGAGCTTCCTTTTGGTGGTATTTGATCACCTCTGCGCTTTTCATTTTTTGCGATATTAATAAAAAAAGAGCGAAAATTTTGCGAAAAAACTTTCTACTTTGACAGTTAAAAAATATCCAATATATTCAATTGTTGTCATATATTTAGGCCAAAATGTATTTAGCTACATGTCTTTAACAAAAAAAAATCCTCAATGAGTGTATTTTTAACCGCTTTAAGACCGGAAGATCTTACCCCATTCCTGACCAGGCTATATTTTGTGATTCGGCACTGCGTTACTTTAACGGACAATTGCGCGGTCGTGCGACAGTGTACCCAAATTAAATTTATGACCTTTTTTTTCCCACAAATAGAGCTTTCTTTTGGTTGTATTTGATCACCTGTGCGATTTTAAATTTTTGAAAAAAAGAACGACAATTTTGAAAAAAAAAAAACAATATTTTTTACATTCTGATATATAACATTCCCAAAAAAAAAAAAATTAAAATTTTTTAACATTTCAGGCCAATTTCTTTTCTGCTACATATTTTTGATAAAAAAAATCATAATAAGCGTATTTTGATTGGTTTGCGCAAAAATTATCGTGCTTACTAACTATGGGAAAGATTTGTAATTTTTATTGTTTATTTTTTTTTTACTAGTAATGGCGGCGATCTGCGATTTTTTTTTTTTTTTTTTTTGCGGGACTGCGACATTGCGGCGGACAGATCGGACCCCTAACTGACATTTCTTACACATTTGGGGGTACCAGTGACATTACTACAGTAATCAGTGCTATAAATATGCACTGTTACTGTAATAATGACACTGGCAGGGAAGGGGTTAACTTTATTGGTGATCAAGGGGTTAAAGGTATGCCTCATGCTTACTGGCGTTTGTGGGGGGAGGGGATTGTGTGACACAGACACAGATCGCAGGTTCAGCTATGCTGAATCCTGTAATCTGTCACTGCCTGTCACATAGGAGATCCGCCCGCTTTGTTTACACAAGTGGGCAGATTTCCTCACTCGATCCCCGATGATCGGGGAAGAGCGGCGGTGATCATCGCCTCTCCTCCCCTGGCCCGACTCCTGCTGTGTCTGAATACAGCGGGAGCAAGCCTCCGGCGGCGCACGCGTGGCCGAGAAGGGGCAGGATCCAGCGACGTAGGTCTATGTCGCTGGACGATAACGAGCCGTTTTGCCGCAGTACCCTCAATGTGAGCGGTCGGCAAGTGGTTAAGACCACCGACAAAAAATCCTGCATTCATGTTGACAGTTGCCACTATGCCCCCTGGCTCCAAGCAGTCCCTAAGGGACAATATTTAGGGATTAGACGTAATTGTACAAATTATCAAGACTTCTTAACCAAATCCCAAGTCCTCACTGATGTTTTTGAGTAAGGGTTATGATAAGGAATTTTTGAACAGAACCTTAATTACAGTTAGCCAAACAGATAGGGCACAATTGCTGGATGCACAGGCTGGGTGAGCCAGTAGGGACTCTATGGCAGTCACACCGTTTATCACCACCTTTTCCAGCCAACAAATGAGTGTCAAAAATTGAATTCGCTGTCACTGGCATAATTTGACCAATGACCCTGTCCTTCAGAAAACCTTACCAGAAAAACCTTGGGTTGTATTTAGGGGAGTGCCCTCCTTGAGGCACACTTTAGCCCCTAACATTCTAGAGCCTCCAGCACCTCAACAAATTTTTTTGCAACAACTTACAGGCTTCTATAGGTGTAATAGATGCCAAGTATGCCACATAAATAGCAACAGACAACGCAATATCAAAAGCTTTATTGCCACCAGTACTGGGAGATCCCATGCTATAGAACCATTTATATCCTGCAAGAGCACTGGGGTAGTCTATCTCCTCCAGTGCTCTTGTGGATATCAATATATAGGCCGAACCAAGCATCCTTTACACATTAGGCTTAATGAATATCTGGCCATTGGCCAATAAAAGAAAAGGCTTTAAATTTAATTCCGTTTCTAGACATTTTTTGTTGACACACAACAAGGACCCTAAGGGTATTATGTTTTTGGGGATTGATAAGTTCATCCCACACTGGAAAGGACAGCCCTTCGTGAGGGGATTGTTGCAATTAGAAATGGCCTGGATTCACCAGGCTAAAACCTTTACTCCGTTTGGATTAAACTTAGATGTTGATCTAAATGCATTAATTGACAATTCTTAAAATGATTTATCTATGTCTCTTGGGGTTCATATATTTAATTTAATTTATTTACATTTTTTAGGTCATTATTAATATATTCCATACGTTCATATTTTATTCATTTTCATGCAGTCTAATTTTTGATTACCCTTTTGGCTATAGAATTTTATTGATGTAAATATTGACTCATGTTCTTTGTGAACCACAACTGATTTGCAGTTTTTTTTCATTTGGATATCGGGTTGTTAACATCTATATCCCCATTTCCTTTTATTACAATTACATTTTTGTTTTTAATTAATCTATTTAGGATACTGCTGTATTCCGGTGTAAGCCTTATCTACTATATGTTACTGGCCTTGGTTTGGGCTATTTTTCCCATACCAAAGATGGCGGTTTCATTGATATGTGCTTCTGATATTGTCTGTCTGATCTTTCAGAATTCTAAAATCTTTAAATTAGTAACATTTGCGGCTAAGGCCCTATTTGATTCTTGCTCTATTAATGGTAGCGGTTCCCTGAGCGGGCTTTTGCTCTGTTCGGGCCATTGGTACGAGATGGGCTCTGTTCCCTTAATAAAAATGTGTCTCTATAAATAGGTGGCGTCAGCACGCCGCACATACTCTTGATAACGTCATCTCTGACGAAACGAGCCGGATCAAGGCATGCTGACATCACCCTTTGCTACCAGGAAGTGCAGGCGGTAAGCCATCCGGCCAGCGGGTCCAGCTCCTTCATCTTTTTAAGCGTTTATCTGTCTTCATACATGTGAGTGTAACTCTTTGTTTTTATTAAATTTTGTTTGGTTTTATGCTATGGCGTTTTCCCTTCTTTTATGATTGCGGGGTTCATTGATCTACATGTGCCATATCTGTGGAGAGTCCTCATGACCGCTGGGTCTCTTTGATTCATCCATCAATATAGTTCCCCTAATTCCAAGCGATCTCCTTACTGGGATCTGGTAAGGAGCTTATTTACTGGGTGTGGTGTTATTTGGGGTGAGTTCCCATTCCTCCTTTCTTTCATCGGATGAGGATCCCTACTGTGTGTCCTGTCTCTCACTTACCCACTGGAGGTCCTTACATTTCTGGTAAGAAGTATTTACTTAGATCTACTCACTGTGGTGTCTAATTAATTCACAATTTGAATTTTTATCATATAGTTTTAAATTTTTCACATTTGGTGTGTTTTGGTTTTCACTATTTACACCATTTACACCAATCTGGGAGCACAATTTATCTGATTTTTCCCAATAAGTTTTGGGGTTTTATGCTATGGCGTCCCTTTTTTCTTCATTTTATGCTCATTACCTAATATGACCGACTTATCTCCAACTGAGTGATTTCTGACGCCATCACTATACTGTTTACATTGGGATTGGATTCCTTGATTCCTCACATATACATCTTATGCAAAGAGGATTGAGATATATGCTACATACTCACTTATCTCTGGTAAGCAGAACACTCATCAGATGTGGATTCCTATGTGCAATCATCCAGTTGATCTATTTGCATCTAAGGATTTATGAACATTTTTTATGGACTCTAATTTCACTATTGGGAATCTTTATTTGTCATACTCTTCTTAGCGCGACTTGTATATATTTATCATCTTTGGGGTGTTGTCACACTTGAAGTTACAGCTCTTTATTTACACATTAGCGCGGTTATCCCACCAGTTTTAAACACCGCTGATCACTCGGTTCTAAGTGCTCTGTGAGCAGAGAGCTGGTGACTGCCATCTGCTTTGCCCTCCTCACTCACTAGAGCGCTGGGTTTTGGAGGGGCGGAACAGCTGGCTCAGGCTCTCAGTGACTCGCTGGGAGGCTGAGCCAGGTGCTGGTCCAGGTTTCTGGGTCGATCCAGAACTTATGGTTGCGATCTTTTCCCAGTTTGTGCTTCAGGCCACTCTCTGCTGAAAATGGGTCACAGGAATGCAGAACGAACTGCACTCCTGTGATCCAAAGAAGTACAGCCAAACAAGCTTTGTACTTCTCCTTTAAGTCGTGCTTTAATGTGTGCTGCATTAAGACATCCCTGCTGCTCTTACTGACAATTCTCGACTGTCAAAAGCTACAGTCACAACTTGCGATGTAAAAAGGACTTTCTCAAAAGAAATTCAGAGATACAGAGTAACATTATTGTAACTTTGTATTTACTATGTTTTATTCATCTGTACATCAAAGGGATAAGCTTTGATCTGCTTATGTTGTCAGCTGAAGCAACCTGACAAAAAAAGTTTTCTTTTTTTGTAATAAAGTTTGTTCTTTGTTAACCTATTATTAATCCTTTGTTAATGCTAACCAGCCCTTATTAACTCATTCAATCTTCTCTTCTTACCATAGCTATTATTTTCTGCTAATTTGTTATGCTTTTAAAACCATTAATATTTTCATTTTTTTTTCTTTTTTTATTGATTTTGTTCATTACTTTTGTGCTGCATTTAAAAATACGTTAAAAAAATGTATTTTATTAAAATATTTATTTATATATATATTTATTTAAATATCTTTGCAATACTTAATACAATAGTAAATACATAATTTTAATGTCAATATGAATAGGATAAATTAAAAACGTATGATATTTAAAAATTTAAAAAAAAAAACTGACAGTAGCCAAAGTAAAAAAGGGCATTTAGATTCCAACTTGCTCAACCAATAAAAAACAAATCATTATTTTACATTTTTGTCCATAGATAGATAAACAATTATTTTTGCAAGACATTATCACCAAATTAAAGCCTTGTTTATCCCCCAAAAAAAAAAAACGCCAACATATGTATTAATTTGTTATCCTAAAGCAGTATTAACAATTTCAGGGTCGGGTTAATTCTGACATTTCTGTCATGCATCTAAAAATCTGCTTTTTTTTGCTTAAAAATTACTTAAAACACCCAAACATTGACATTTTTTAAAGCTGAGACACTGGAGAATAAAATGGTGGGTGTTGCAATTTTTTTATGTCACGCAATATTTGTGCAGCGGTTAAATGCAAATTTGCAGGAAATAAAGCTTTGATACATTTTAGTGAACAAAAACACAGTATAATACACAATTTTTTGGGAAAATATAAAAGACGATGTTACGCAGAATAAATACCAAACATGTGACCAAAATTGTGCAAACATTTTTTAAAGTTAAAAATTATAAAAAAAAAAACATATGCAGTGCAGAGTGGACATGGACACAGCCCGCTGTACCCTATGGGGCAGTCGGATGGAAAAGGACTGCCTGTCCGTTTCCATCAGATACGATCTGCTAGATGGATGGAGAACAGATCCCCATCCATCTGTTTTTGGCAGACTGGTTTGGATCGAATGCAGACAGGTGTACACGGACACATGTTCATTGACATCCACCTCTCCATAGAGAACAATGGGTGGTCCCATCAGGTCAGCCTGAAAAACAGATTGGCGGACCCGATTGGTCTGCTCATGTGAAAGAGGCCTAAGGCCTTGTTCACACAGGGCATACACAGCGTACACCCCTGCAAGGCTGTGTTTACCTGTACAGGAATGCACAGGTAGAATGAAACAACTGTGTGAACAGAGCTGTTGCTCCCAATCTGACATCCATGTAGGTCTGGGTGCATGTCCCTGATCTCCTACTGTCTGCATTCGGGGTCATGCACCCACACCCATGTCAGATTGGAAGCAGCGGCTGTGCCTGTGCAGCCATTGCATTCCAACTGACATAAATAGGACTGCCTGCATGGGGATGCACGGAACACCTGTGCATCCCTATGTGGATAAACATGGCCCTCCATGGGCATACACTTTAGTATGCCACATGTGAATGATGTTTTAGTAGCAATTTAGCAGGAATTTTGTAAGTTATGTTGTGTTTGTGTGCACTAATAATGATTTTTGTGTATTTTTAGTAAAAATAGCTATTTGATGAACATTTGTGCAATTTTTGCGAGGCCTAAAAAAATCTGTAGCACATTTTTTATATTTTATAGGTCATGTGCTTTCAGAAAATCTATGGTTTGAGGGGTCTTTTACACATTCTGAAAGCTGTAAAAGAAAAATGATAACATCCAACTTTTTAGAGTAAATTGTTTTCATTTACAGTTTTGCGCACCTTCAGCTTTCACCATTTCACAAAAAGGTGCAATTTAGAATGTACAAATATTTGTTATTTATTAACTCAATACAGTTTTAACGTTTATATTTAGTAGGAATTTAGCAGAAATTTTGTAAATTTTGCCATGTATGAATCCCCTAACAATGATTTTACTATATTTTTAGCAAATATATTGTTTTGATAAACATTTGCGCAAATATCTCCAGGTCTTAAAAATCAGTAGCACCCTCTTTTTATTTTACCGGCCACGTGCTTTCAAAAACCATATGGTTTGGGGGTCTTTTGCAAACTCTGAAAGTTGTAAGTGAAAAGTTAAAACCTCCATATTTTTAGAGAAAGTTTTGCGTATGTTTGATTTTCACCAATTCTTAAAAAGGCGCAATTTGAAATGTACAAATATTTGTTATTTATTAACTCAATACTGGTTTAGCTTTTATATTTAGAAGGAACTTAGCAGGAATTTAGTAAAATTTGCTGTGTTTGTATCTGCTAATAATGATTTTAGTGCATATTTTGCGAAAATATGGATTAGGTAAAAATTTGCGCAAATATCACAGGGCCATAAAAATCAGTAGCACCCCCCTTTTTTTTCTACTGATCCTATACTTTCAAAAGATGTATAGTTTGGGGGGGGGGGGTTACAAATTCTGAAAGCTGTACGTGAAAAATGAAAAATAGATTTTTTTTAGAAATTTTGTTATTTGCATCTTTGCATATGTTCAATTTTCACCATTTTGCAAAGAGGCACAATTTGAAATTTACAGATATTTATTATTTATTAACTCAATACAGGTTGAGCTTTTATATTTAGTAGGAATTTTGTCCATGTTTTTTTTCTGCTAATAATGATTTTAGTGTATTTTAAGCAAAAATATTGCTTTGATAAACATTTGTGCAAACATCATTGTGCCCTAAAAACCAGTCGCACCTTTTTTTTTCTTTTACTGGTCATGTGCTTTTCCAAAATTAATGATTTGGGGGGGTCTTTTACAAACTCTGAAAGCTGTAAGGGGAAAAATAAAAAAGCAATGGAAACATTGCAAAAACGGTCCGGCCAGCTGAGTTTAAAAGTGGAGCACAGGGCCTGGTAGCAAAAGGGTTAAAGGTGAATATTGCAGCAAAAGCTATTTTTGTCATTTTATTATTTAAAGACTATTTGACGAGTTCAAAACAGGAGTTTTGCTTTAATATTTAACAACATGTTAGCTTTCTTTTGCACGGCCTAACCCTGCAAAACAAACTTTCAGAGTGCACTGGCTACAGTACATGCTTGTTTTTAAGTCAGTGACTCAATAGGCAGGAAAGCCAGGATCAAACTACCAATCCCAGACCTTATACCTTTAAAGAAAAGCAGTCCAGCAGTGACAGCTCCCACATTTCTATCCTCAAGGGCTCCTTATAAATTCTACTTTATAAAACAAAGTCACACATGAGTAATTCAAAAAATAATATTCAGCAATAACTCTATTGCACATTTCACAAAGATATACCATATTTATGTTGTGAGGAACATAACAGTAATGATACTAAAAAGAAATGACACATCAAAACTGTGGGGATCTCTTTTCCTGAATAGCTAGATGAATCATTTCTCAGTTCACAATTTTCAAGATGGAATGTTAAGAGACCAGTCTATGGCTCACCGTCTGCAATCAAAAGGATATAGGGAGTACTAATGTTGGAATGCATAAAAAACCAATAGGCTATAAGACATACTACTGCATGTCACTTCACATATTAGCAGGAATGTCTATAAAAGCTAAAAATATAAATAAAATAATCAGTTTAAATGCAATAGGTAGTGCATGGTAAATAACCAGGGAAGTAAAAAAACACAATGTTGCACCCCAAACTAGCATATATCTATTTCTTCTCATACATATAGACTAATCATTGAAATTAGAAGAAACCAATCTTGGAGCTGTTACCTGCTGCAACCTAGTCAAGACAGACAGAACGAGTATTTTAATTTATTGATATTTTTTAAACTAGATACAGGCGGTCCCCGGGTTTACGAACAAGATAGGGTCTGTAGGTTTGTTCTTAAGTTGAATTTGTTTGTAAGTCAGAACAGGTACATTTTTTAAGATTAGCTCCAGACAAAAAAACATTTTTAGGTTTTTTGGATAGCACAGAGAAGGACCCCTGTACCATTTGTTTTTCTGCCTGTACCCGTGTTTAGAAGATTTCCCCTCACTTTCTGTCCCTATGACAACTGGATTTTGAAAATTTTGGGTTGTTGTGGAAACAAGGATGGGTGCTAAAGCTTCAGTGGAGACACCTTTTTCTTATGAGAACTCTTACAGGAGTGAATTTCCCTTCCTAGGGCTAGATTTCCTCTCACTTCCTGTTGTCTCCCTCCGTTTGTAAGTAGGAGTCATTTGTAAGTTGGATGTTTGTAACCCGGGGACCGCCTGTATACAGAGGATCTTCAGGCCTAAAGATGATCCCTCCAGATGTCCAGAAATCGAATGATTGATAAAACCCTTTCGCAAGGAGTAGACTCATCTCCGGTCAGCAGTAGATCTGTGAGAAGATCCCCTGCTGATCAGAGCCAAAGGAGACAGATATCACATAACGGACTCCACTGTAGGTTTACATCAGGCTACATCCCATCACCTCCACTTCCTTTTCCATTTTTTTTTTTTAACCGGACACAGTACATTTATATCCCCCTGTCCATATGGCTTCATGGACCTTCAGATCAGGTCCACCTAAAAAACTGATAGACAGACCTGATCGGAACACCTGTGTGAAAGGAGCCTATGCAGAAACACATGCACACAATTAACCTCTTCCCATCAGTCGTATGCATATATGCGGGTGGGCTTTATACAGCATATATGTGGCCCTATGTAAACACATTACTATGCTGAGTGCACACTCCCTGCACGCACCTGGCACAGTAACTGGCGGGTACCTATACATACTTGCGATTGGGAGCTTTCTGATCATGTGACCGCTGTGACTGTCAATCACAGTGGTCACATGATTGAAATCCCTGCCTCCAAGTATTTAGAACTTCAGGGATGAGAAGAGCGCTCCTGCTAGGAGAACTAGGCAGCGACTATAGCACAAAGATGGAGAGTCGCGCTAATCCTTTGAAATGCTGAAATCAAATAAATGACCAAATATAAAAATGTGAATGTTCAGATTGAATAACTATACAATGGCAGCCGGCACAACAGGAACCCAGATCCAAAAGTACAAAAAAATAAATAAAAAAGTGCAGCGCCTAAATGACAATAACCCTATGGCTGGGGGTAAATAAACATGAAACAATGTCCTTTACAACGGTATAAGCATGATTATAGTGCAAACATAATTCGGTCTTAATGGGAAATAGTCTCTAAGATGAAAAAAAAGGAGTGATGATAGGAAGCCGCTCCAGCTAAAGGTAGTCTTCACCACTGTGTAAATACAGCCAGGGTACTCTTACCAGACGTGGAGACCTTCAAATCAGTGAAAGGTCAAACAGGCATGGGTAGTGGAAACCAGGTAAAAAGGTACCGATCATCTGCCTCCTCAGACTTTTCCAAAGACCAGAATCCAAGGATAAATAAATAAGTTAAAGGACCTTCCCTTGTTCCAACACGAGTACCAGGATGAAATGGACTTTTGTCAGATACTGTGAATGATGGGAATGCCCAAAGATACATGATTTCTGGCAGGAGGTCACTCAACTGATTCAACAAAAACCCTGAAATGTACTGTTGTGCTGCGAGGAACAAATACGCTTACAATCACCGTAAGAACGCTAAGTACAAAAATCCCATATTGCAATACGCAGCACACTGCATCAAATTGATCTGCATGGCTGTACTCCCAGAAGGAAGCCTCTTCTAAAGATGATGCACAAAAAAGCCAGCAGTTTGCTGAAGACAAGCAGACTAAGGACAATGATTACTGGAACCATGTCCTGTGATCTGATAAACTGATTTGGTTCAGATGGTGTCAAGCGTGTGTGGCAGCAACCAGGTGAGGAGTACAAAGACAAGTGTGTCTTGCCTACAGTCAAGCATGGTGGTGGGAGTGTCATGGTCTGGGGCTGCATGAGTGCTGCCGATACTGGGGAACTACAGTTCATTGAGGGAACCATGAATGCCAACATATACTGTGACATACTGAAGTGCAGAATGATCCCTTCCCTTCGGGGACTGGGCCGCAGGGTAGTATTCCAACATGATAACGACCCCAAACACACCTCCAAGACTACAAGTGCCTTGCTAAAGAAGCTGAGGGTAAAGGTGATGGACTGGCCAAGCATGTCTCCAGACCGCACATGAACTTTAATGGCATCCATGTCTTAGTCCGTAGGGTTCAATATTGAGTTGGCCCACCCTTTGCAGCTATACCAGCTTCAGCTCTTCTGGGAAGGCTGTCCACAAGGTTTAGGAGTGTGTCTATGGGAATGTATGACCATTCTTTCAGAAGCCCATTTGTGAGATCAGGCACTGATGTAGGACAAGAAGGCCTGGCACGCATTCTCCACACAAATTAATTCCAAAGGTGTTCTATTGGGTTGATGTCAGGAATCTGTTCAAGCCAGTCAAGTTCCTCCACCCCAAACTCGCTCATCCATGTCTTTATGTATCTTGATTTGTGCACTGGTGCGCAGTCATGATGGAACAGGAAGGGGCCATCCCCAAACTATTCCCACAAAGTTAAGAGCATGAAAATATCCAAAATGATATGCTGACGCCTTTAGAGTTTCCTTCACTGGAAGTAAGGGGCCAATTACAACCCCTAAAAAATCAACCCCACACCATAATACCCCCTTCACCAAATGATTTGGACCAGTGCACAAAGTAAGGTCCATAAAGACATGGATGAGCAAGTCTGAGGTGCAGGAACTTGACTGGACTGCACAGAGTCCTGACCTCAACCCAATAGACCACCTTTGGGATGAATTAGAGCGGAGACTGCAAACCAGGGTTTCTCTCCAACATCAGTGCCTGACCTTACAAATGTGCTTCTGGAAGAATAGTCACATTTTCCCATAGACACACTCCTAAACCTTGTGGACAGTCTTCCCCCGAAGAGTTAAAGCTGTTATTGCTGCAAAGGGTGTGCCAACTCAATATTAAACCCTACGGACATAAGGGCCATACACACTATAAGATTTTCTGAAGACTTTTTCCTTCAGATTTACCTTTTCTATGTAGTGCAAGGGCCTGCCAGATTGCATACAAATTGAAAGTGTTTAGGTTTGACCTCATATTATATGGTTTTGGTAAATCTAAAGGAAAAAGTCTTCAGAAAATCTTATAGTGTGTATGGCCCATAAGACTGGAATGCCATTAAAGTTCATATGCGTGTAAAGGCAGGAATCCCAATACTTTTGGTAATATAGTGTATATACTGTATATATTTTTTAGCAGAGACCCTAGAGAATAAAATGGCGATTGTTGCAATATTTTAGCTCAAACGGTATTTGCGCCGCAATTTTCAAACACAATTGTTTTTGGAAAAAAATACACTTTATTTAATTTTACCGCAAAAAAACACAGCATATAACAAAATTTTTTCATAAAATGTAAAAGATGATGTTGCGTCAAGTTCATAATTGCGCCCGCCCATGGAATTGTGACAAACGGCGATACTTAAAAATCTCCATAGGCGACTTTGTAAAAAATGTTTACAGGCTACCTGTTTAGAGTTACAGAGGAGGTCTGGAGCTATAATTATTGCTCTTGATCTAACGTTCACGGCAATACCTCACATTTGTGGTCGGAACACAGTTTACATATGCGTGCGCGACTTATGTATGCGCTCACTTCTGCCTGACAGCACAGAGGGATGGGGGCGCTTTAAAAACATTTTTTCTTAATTATTTTATTTTTTATTTTCACATTGTCCCTTCTTTTTTTTTTCCGATTATTGACTTTGACTTTTTTCCGATTATTAATATTTTTCTACAGGATTTATATAGCGCCAACAGTTTACACAGCGCTTTACAATGTATTACAAGGTATGTAAACCTCCCTTGTATTAGAAATAAAGGAGGTGATCTTAATGGAGAGATCTGGGTTCAAAAAGAACCCAGATCTCTCCTCTACCTTTAAAAGAAAAAGATTAAAATAAAAAAAATTGGTCTTTTGCTTTAAAAAAACTGTCCCCTCCCGCTGCTTCTGAAAGCAATGCAGCGGCTACTTAGCCACTCTAACCGCTTTCATGAGAAAGCCAGTCGCGGGTTGAAAGAAAAATACCAGGTTTATGGCTGATAGCTTCAGCCATAACCCTGGAAAACCACTTGCAAACCACAATGTATGTATGTATATATATATATATATATATATATATATATATATATATATATATATATATATATATATATATATATATACACATATATATATATATATATATATATATATATATATATATACAGTAAAACCTTGGTTTGAGAGTAACTTGGTTTGAGAGCGCTTTGCAAGACAAGCACATTTTTAAAATAAATTTTGACTTGATATACAAGCAATGTCTTGATATACAAGTAGCGTCATGTCACAACTGGGTATAAAAGAGAAGAGAGGCGCCTCTAAGTGTAGCAATATTGTTACATTTAATGAAGGTTCAATATTTAGCAGCTCACATGGTTGATGATTAAAACAGGCACATCTAAGTATGCAGGCATCCGGGGTAAAGCTGTCCACATAGACCATCCTCCGCACTGCCATCTTCATCACACCCTTCCATGCTGCGCTCCACGAGGGATTCAAAGTCTCGCTTTCAGATCACTCTACTGCAGGGTAGTCTTCCCAATCACAATTGCAGACTGACATTGGTGAGAGCCAGTGGTTCAGAAAATGGTCTATGTGGACAGCTTTACCCCGCATACTTAGATGTGCCTCTTTAATAATCAACCATGTGAGTTGCTAAATGTTGTACCTTCATTAAATGTTCCCATACTGCTTCACTTAGAGGCGCCTCTCTTCTCTTTTATACTCTGTAGCTCCTGCTGGATTTTGCTTCTAATCCCCTTGTGGAGGCTGCCATTTGTGGATGGACATTTTATGATGACACAACCTAACACATTGATATAATATTTGTATATAGACTATAAACTGAAAGACTTATGAATAAATGGTTGTAGAACGAATCATCTGAGTTTCCATTATTTCTTATGGGAAAATTTGCTTTGATATAAGAGTGCTTTGGATTACAAGCATGTTTCCGGAACGAATTATGCTCGCAATCCAAGGTTTTACTGTATATGGCGGTCGACAAGCAGAAGATCTGTTTGCACCAAAGACTTGACAGTGAGTGAGCACCACCACATTGCAGTTCAAGTTTTTTTGCCTGCAGTTCAACCCTCAAGTGACACTAAATAATATCCTTATTCTCCAAAAATAATCCATACACATCCACTACCTTGTGGCCTGTCATTTATTTTTTAATTAATTAATTTCTTACTGTGTTTTTCACCTTGTGGCGTCCTTTGGAGTTGTGGTCATGTTCACTGCTCTATGCACACTACACATCCCATAGTTCAGGGGTCTCCAAACTATGGCCCTCCAGTTGTTCAGGAACCACAATTCCCATCATGTCTAGTCATGTCTGTGAATCTCAATTTTACAATGCCTCATGGGGCGTATAGTTCCACAATAGCTGGCGGGCCGTAGTTTGGAGATCCCTGCCATAGTCCATAGTCAGGAGTGAGCAAGAGAGGCCAACTACATTCCTACATACAGTGAGAGTACAAAAAATGGACGTAACATATCCACCCCCCGGACAGGAAGTCAGATCACAGCAGCAAAAAAAAAAAGGAATTTGGAATATGAAGGAGGCTAAGAGCAATAGCAGGTCCTTTTCAGGGCTAGGAATATACTGTATAAAATGAAAAAGGAATGTCTTTTTTTTTTTAAACCATCATTTAGTGCTACTTTAAAATGTCATGTACTTCTTTGGTTTGATGTGATTTAAGCGCATTTTTTATGGCTTTCATACAGTAGCAAACCTACGTGGTCACATTTTATTTAAATTGCACCAAGGAACAAATTCTAGAACACACAAGAAAAAAAAAACAACTACATGCATTAGCCTAATGACTACTTCAAATACAATAAAGGCGGCAGCAGAGACTCAGAACATAATTGTGTGAGTGTGTGGGGGGGGTAGCATTAAGACAGCAGTCTTGTAAACTAAAGGGTAGAGAGCCAGGTCTTGGGAGTGGGAGCACCGCCAGACACCAGAGATGTTACTGGAGGACTGGTGTTCTGGAAGAGACGAGGTTTTGACGAGGATCAAACCAGAGGAGGTGGTGAGCCACCTGGAGGACTGTGTCTGACTGCCTATCACCGAAGCGAGCAATGGAGGACTGGAGGTCAGTGACAGTTTTAGCCAGGTCACACAAGGTCTGGGAGGGGACTCCCTGATGTAATGAGGGAGAGAATACACTAAGGTAAGAGGGGACACTGATATACAGGTTCCCCCTTATATCAGTTTATTCCTGCCCCCCCTTACCTTAGTGCAGAAGGTGGTTTGTGGTCACCAGAGTCCCCCCTACATCAGAGTTTTGGACGTACGACCTTTGTCCTCTGAGTCCTCTGAGTTCCTGGTTGGTTCGGCAGAAACCGGCCAACTTTCAGCCCGTGTGTACAGCTCCTATCCGACAGAAGCTGGTCTTACAACCGGCTTCTGTTGAAAGAGCATGGTGGAAAACCAGAAAGCCAATGGCTGTAAGCACTGATCACTGTGTTCTGACAGAGGGGGCAGCTCCCCTGTCAGAACACGATAGCTCAGCAGGAAGATCGCCGAATGAAGAAGGTCGGATGTTGTGTTAGTAGGGTGATCTGAACGTTTTTTTTTTTTTTCCCCTTCAGCCCGTTGGGTTGAACGAAAAAAAAAACATCCCATGTGTACCCAGCATTACAGGGTAAAGGGGAACTCTGCAGACCCTGATGTAAAGTGGAACTCTGATGTAAAGAACAATGCTGCAGACCCTGATGTAAGGGAAACTGAAGTAAAAGGGAACACCGTGTACTTTGATGTAAGGAGGGGCTCTAGTGATCACAGACCACCTTATATCAGAGTTCCCCTTTACACCAGAGTCCGAAGCATTCCCTATATATATCAGAATCCTCAGAGTTCTCCTTTACATCAGAGTCCACAGTGTTCCTTTTTACATTAGGGTCTGCAGAGTCCCCCTAGCACTGTAAAGCTGAGTATATTAACCTGACCTTCATGTAAATGGAGAAATATGTTTTATGCCTTTTGTTACTGTATACCTTAAGCACATTACTAATCACACTTGCTACATGGTTGTAGCTTAAAAATTGATATTTGCACTGAAAACTGTCATTTTGGCAACTTTTTGAACTGTCAATTTTTTTTGTGTCAAGTCAGTAAATTTCACTTCCGGAGGTTGGCAACCCTGCTGCTCCCTAGACATTGATGGTGTACTACCTTTACTTTGGTGATTAGTGCACCCCCTTTTACAATGATGGTCAGTGTGCTACATTCACTTGATGGTCAATGTGCTCCATTTACATTGGTGGTCAGCATGTCTCTTTACATTGGTGGTCAGTGTGCTCTCTTTATATCACTGGTCAGTGTGCCCCCTTTACATTGATAGTCAGTGTGTTCTCTTTATTTTGTGGTCAATGCACTCCCTTTACATTGATGGTCCATGTGCCCCTTTTACGTAGTGGTCAGTGTGCTCTCTTTACATTGGTGGTCAGTGTGCTCCATTTACATTGATGATTAATGTACTCCCTTTACATTGGTGGTCAGTGTACACCCCCCTCCCCCTTTTACATTGGTGATCAGTGTGCTCTCTTTACATCGGTAGTCATTGTGTCCCCTTTACATTGATGGTGAGTGGTTTCTTTTTACTTGGTGGTCAGTGTGCTCCCTTTACATTGATGATCCATGTGCTCCTTTCACTTGGTGATCAGTGTGCCCCTTTTTCCACTGGTGGCCCATGTGCTTCCTTTACATTGATGATCCATGTGCTCCTTTTACTTGGTGATCAGCATGCCCCTTTTACATTGGTGGTCCATGTGCTCCCTTTACATTGGTGATCCATATGCTCCTTTTACTTGGTGGCCAATGCACCCCCCTTTACATTGATGGTCTGTGTGCTCCCTAAACTTGGTGGTCAGTGTGCTCCCTTTACATTGGTGGTCACTGTGCCCATTTTACATTGGTGAGTAGTGCCCTCACTTCACATTAAGGGTCAGTTTTCCCCCTTTTACATTGGTGATCAGTGTGTTTCCTTTACATCAGTGGTCAGTTTTCTCCCATTTTCATTGGTGGTCCGTGTGGCCCTTTACATTATTGGTCAGTGCGCCTCCGTTATATTGCTGGTCAGTGCGCCTCTTTTACATTAGTGGTAAATGTGCCTCCTTTACATTGATGGTCAGTGTGTTCTATTTACATTGGTGGTCAGTTTGCCCCCTTTACATTGGTGGTCAGTGTGCTCCCTTACATTGGTGATCAGTGTGCTCTCTTTAAATTGATTATCATGGTGCCCCCTTTACATTTGTGGTCAGTGTGTTTCCTTCACAGTGGTGGTCAGTGGTCTCCCTTTACATTAGTAGTAATTTTGCCTCCTTATATTGACAATCAGTTCTTTTTACATTGGTGGTCACTGTGTTCCATTACATCGGTGGTCATTGTGCCTCTTTAGATTTATGTTAGGTCAGCTCCCTTTGCATTAGTGGTCAGTCAGTCCCCTAACATTCGTAAACAGTGTGCCCCCCAGATTGGTGGTTATTGTGCCCTCTTTCATGGGATCACTGGAATTTGTTCCCTAAATTTTGGTGGTCAGTGGGAGCAATGTGTGTATATTTATTTATCAGAAAAATGCTGCAGAGATACCATAGTGATTCCTCCTAGCATCTTGATCTCTGCAGAGCTGAAACTATACAGTACAGTAAGCATCAGGCTGAATATCCCTTCACCCAGCATTGCCTGCATAGAACAGAACAATTTACTCTGCCAGATATATTACGCTTGCGTCCTCTCTTAAGCTGCAAAGGCAACAGGTGAGAGTGTACACATGCTGTCCCCCTGTCGCATTCGGAAGGCAGATCTGGGAGTTTTTCGGTACTGTGATGTGGGGTTTTAGAGGTTAAAACAGGTGAGAAGACAACGCCTCCTAAAAGCGTTGCATTGCAGATCGCTCTACAGAGGGCAAAGCAAGTGTAAACAAACTATTATAGTGACTTGCACTGTCAGCGGTCTCAAAAGAACCTGGGTTTCTTTTGAACTATCAAGGCCTATAGCTGTGCTGTTGGCAAAGTTGTGTAAGTCTCAGGGCTGTATGTACACATTAACAGCTCTCGTATATGTAATTCGTCATTTTTTAAGAGGTTGTAACCCTAAAAAAAAAAAAAAAAGATCATGTTCCTTTAAAGCATGTTGAACAACATAGTTCTTGTACTGTATAATTTGTCCCTTTCTATGCTGTAAAAAACCTGGTTGATCCTGCCTGTTCCTGTGTCCCCTTTGTGAACTGACCACAGTAATCATAGCTGCTTATCCATTAAACTGTGATCAGTTTATGTGCCTCCGTCATCGCGCTGTGTTAGAGTCTCTCCTATCTCCTCCTCCCTCCCTACCTGTCAGTTCCTAGTGTGTGAGCGATCTCCAAACCGACCACTCCCTTCCTGCCACTATTTAGTGTGGTAGTAAAGTCAGTAAGTACTAGTAGTTGGTTCATAAGGGTATGATCCAGCAGAAGTGTTATTGTGAAATCATTTGCCACATAGTTAACCACAGTAGAGGGATGTAGTTTACAACACATTTTCAGTATACACTATATGGAAACAGAGTATACCAACCACAGTGTGTACTTTACCACCCCCGTGACCAATGACCCATCTTTGCATTAGTGCTAGGTGGGTCTATACTTCAAACACGCAAAAAATAATTTATTGCGCCTTGGTAAAAAAAAAAAAAATGCTTGGTTTACAAAATCCACTTTGAGAGCTAAACATTCTTTGTGCTGATACTATCATTATAGACCAAGGAACTTCAGAGCCAAACATGCAATTCGTGGCAGGTGCTCCAGCCCAGTTAATAAAACCCATCATCTCCAGGGGCGAATTTCATATAATTAACACCATATATCAAGCATAGAGATCAGGGTTCAGAAATAAACACACAGTTGGATGAAGAGCTGATGCTATTGGAAAGTTACTTGGGGGAAACATTTAACTCTTTCAAACACAAAGTAAAGTAAAAATGTAGCTCCTGAACTCAAAAATTGTAGGTAAAGAGCAAAGAAAAAGCAGCCTGCTCCGAAAGCTGATGAAGGTGCTGCAGAGTGCAGACCCAGTTAGCAATATTAAAGCATAACTCCACTTTTGTTGAAAAGAAAAACATTCCCCTCTGGGTGATCTCTGTACATTACAAGGATTTTAACAAACGTTGTTGCAGATTCCTACCTTTTGTTATTCTGAAGAAATCATTGTGTTTGTCTGTGTCCATGTGGGCAAGTGAATCTAATGGGAGTGGTTTCATAATTATCAGACAGCTGCTGCATCTGCAGGGCTCTAATGAGGAAAGCTGCTGGGCCTGCATTCCTTTAGACATGATCTCCCTTTGGGAGTATCTCACCAAAAATTACATTTTTTGTTGCAAGGGATGCATGGGATCTACTTGTATTTTAGTACAGACTTCTGGGAAAATCAGTAAGCAAATCACACAAGCAGGAAATTATGTTTCTGGGGGGCGTTCTGTACATGTTCTGAGTACAGAAAACCTCCAGGTAGCTATATTGCATTTTACAGAAAATTACAGAGCAGCAGATTGAAAAGAAAAGTAATTTTTAATAAAATTCAATTACAATATGATTTGTGTCGTAATTGTATAAGATATATTATTTTTTCTTAATTTGCTATTTTTTTCCCCACAAAAGTGGAGTTACCCTTTGAATGAACTGCTAAAAGGTAGGTTTATTAAACAAAGACCCCAACATACATAATTTGAGCAGAGGTGCTTAAAATCTTTGTAAAAGTCCTAAAGGCCTCATAGAAGTGGCCACTCCACAACAGTTATTTCAATGTAAAGTGAGACATGCTGCTTGCTGCACCAACTTTGCACAACCCATATGTGTACATATATTACTGTCTCTGTATAGGAACATACTATCATCCCATGCACAATATTCAGGTGCTGAGGTTACCAGGGGAAGGGAGCACCACAAAGTTATTCTCCTAGCTACCATGTCCCTGAAGAAAAAGTTCACTAATCCTTTTTGTCCCCTCCACAGATGTATACTTACCAAGTTCCAACTGCCGCTGCAGGCTCTGTTATCTATTTACATCCCACACTGCAAGTCCTGTCCCCCTTGGCTACACAGGCCCATTATAGCCCCAAAACTTCTATAGGGCTTGTTCCTTTTATGGCCGGCTGTAATACACTTTGCTTCATTTTTTTCAATGCCCGGTGACAGCCGAGGAGACCCGAAGGAGATACACTCACAGGCGAGTGGAGACCAGCAGAGACTCAGAGGGGACATCAAATGCTGGCAGAAGTGCTCCGCAAAAGATACATACAGTAAGGGCATCAGAAACCTGGAGACCGTTCAGCCAGAAAAAAAAGTAATTAGACACAGGATAACTATAATCCAAACTGAGAGGATGCCAACTTGGTCCAGGACTACATGTTTTGGGGTTTAACCCATTCTTCAAGTCACATAGTCATGCATCCTCCCAGTTTGTATTATACACTGCTTAAAAAAATTAAAGGAACACTTTGAAAACACATCAGATCTCAATGGAGAAAAATATCATGCTGGATATCTATACCGATATGGACTGGGTAATGTAACTAAAGGATGCACATTGTTTAATAGAAATGAAAATGATCAACCTACAGAGGGCTTGAAAATCAAAGTGAAAAAATTATGCTTCAGGCTAGTCCATTTTGCTGAAATTTCATTGCAGCAACTCAAAACGGTACTCAGTAATTTGTATGGCAACCGTGTACTTGTATGCCTGCCTGACAATGTCGTGGGTATGCTCCTAATGAGACGACGGATGGTGTCCTGGGGCATTTCCTCCCAGGTTTGGATCAGGGCATCACTGAGGTCCTGAACAGACTGAAGTGCGACCTGGTGGCGTCAGATTGACCAAAACATAATGTGCCAGAGGTGTCCAACTGGATTTAGGTCAGGCAAGCGTGGGGGCCCATTCAATGATATCAATTCCTTCATCCTCCAGGAATTGGCTGCATACTCTCGCCACATGGGTCCGGGCATTGTCATGCACCACGAGGAGCCCAGGACCCACTGCACAACGTAGGGTCTGACAATAGGTCCAAATATTTAATCCCAATACCTAATGGCAGTCAGGGTGCCATTGTCTAGCCTCTAAAGGTCTGTGGGTCACTCCATGGATATGCCTCCCTACACCATCACTGACCCACCACCAAACCGGTAATGCTAGAACAAGGTTACAGGCAGCATAATGTTCTCCACGGCTTCTGCAGACCCTTTCATGTCTGTCCCATGTGCTCAAGGTGAACCTGCTCTCATCTGTGAAAAGCACAGGGTGCCAGTGACGGACCTGCCAAATCTGGTGTTCAATGGCAAATGCCAATCGAGTGAGCACAGGGCCCACTATAGGACGTTGGGCCCTCAGGCCACCCTCACAAAGTCTGTTTCTGATTGATTGGTCAGAGACATTCACACCAGTGGTCTGCTAGAGGTTATTTTGTAAGGGCTCTGGCTGTGCTCATCCTGTTCCTCCTTGCACAAAAGAGCAGATACCGGTCCTGCTGATGGGTTAAGGCCCTTCTTTGGCCCTGTCCAATTCTCCTAGAGTAACTGCCTGTCTCCTGGAATCTCCTCCATGCTCTTAAGACTGTGGTGGGAGACACAGCAAACCTTTCCGGCAATGGCACGTATTAATGTGCAATCCTGGAGGAGTTGGAATGCCTGTGCAACCTCTATAGAGTCCAGGTATCGCCTTGTGCTACCAGTAGTGAAACTGACCCTAGCCAAATGCAAAACTAAAATAAAAAGTCAAAAAAGACATGTAGCGAAAAAAAATTCAGTGGCCTCCACCTGTAAAACCATTCCTGTTTTGGAGGTTGTCTCATTGTTGCCCATCTAGTGCACCTGTGCGGGTCTCCTCTGGCCTGTGAGGGTGTCCCTCGCTTTACCCTGACTGTCACCGGCTCCGTCCCTTGTCAAGACCCCTCAGGAGATCCAGGGGCTGAGCCATCCATCCATTCGACCTAGCAGTGAAGTGCACCTTACCATCTATGTGAGGTATTGAATGTCCTGTACCACTGATGGCTAGCGGCAGCTGTCCGTGGTTTTGTTTACATTCATTTGTCAGAGGTTGAATGAGTCATCAGTTGTTAAGGACGCAGCGGGCCCGCTCATTAATTGCTGCATTCTTTTCTGTATTTTTCAGTTGTCAATCCCGCTGACAGCTGAAAGAACCGAGCCAGTAGGTATCAGTTTTAAGTATTGGTGCATTTGCACGAATACCAACACTCCTGCACATGTGTAGTATCGGCACCGATATCGGTATCGGAGCAAGCCTACTTCTGGTTAATGAAGTCTCAAACCACCACGAAACGGCACATCAAAATGGCAAGGATCGGCACCTTTGAAATCATGCTAAAGTAGAGTGATTTCAAAGCCGCACCAGTGTGAACCAGGGCTAAATGTCTTGTCAGTTAAACAGTGGAGGGGGGTACCATTGTTAGGCTGTGCTTAGGGAAACGTTTGTTCTTAATCCAGCCATGACCTACCCATTCTTCAAATAATGGCACCTATGACATAGTGAACTTAAACTGGGCTCCCCGAGTGATGCTCTAGTCGTTCTACATATAGTATATCCCACATTAAACGTTTTTTGCTACAGCTGTAAATGGATAGACAGGATTGTGCCATTTATCCCGCTTTCCTCCTATGAAAACAATACGAGGGATTTTGTCAGTAAAGGAGAGGACAGAAAGGGGCAAGCACCCACTGGGACCTTCTTCTGTGCACTTCGGTGTTAGACTTGAAACTATTAAATCAGGCAGCGCCCAAAGTTCAGCACTGTGAAAGGGACTAGGCATCATTGGAGAGAAGATTTCTACAGGAACCACAAGCCTAAAGGTTGTGGGAAATACTTCAGCACAGGTAACTAACATGTGCAGTTTTGTGCAGTTGTAGCACAAAAAAAAAAAAAAATAGGGCTCTTTTGGCCCCAACTTCTCCTGTGGGTCACAGGAGAAAACTTCTTTCTACAGTCCTGTAACCCCTACTCAGCCAACAGCCGGCTAAAGTGCACTGTTGGCTGACATCACTCAGTTGGTCGAGACTCTGGAGAGAACCTGACTTAAATGACAGGATCCACTGAGATGCCAAACCAGTAGCTGGTCCAGCCTCTCAGCAAGCCGCTGAAAGCCTGAGCCAGCCAATTCTGTCCCCTCTACAGCCCAGTGTTCCAGTGAGCACTAGAGGGGCAGAGCAGAGAGCCAGTGACTGACAGTCACCGGCTCTCTGCTCACTGAAGACCAAGAACTGAGCGACTATTTCTCTTAGAGGCAGTATAAACCCCATATTTCAATTTTAATTTGAAATCCTGCCTGAAGGGAATACTGTCATTATTATGTTGGCTATTTTGGCATACAATAATGCATTTTTTTTTTTTTTACAAGTATGGAATAAAAGGGTAACAGAGTTTGCAAAGGTAAGAAAGATGTTGCAAGGTCCCTGTTTCTCAGTGCACCTTTAATGTGCCTTTAAGTATCCAGAATCAGTTGTGCATTGCTGGCAGGCATAATGGCACTTGTGAGCAAACGCCTAAGGCAGCAGGTTTAGAGGGAGTAGCACCAAGCATCAATGTTTACAAACTGTAGAAATACTGTATTAACATTATTTTATTTTGCTCTTCTCTGGGTAATTTTAGCAAGAGAACTGTGGTGCAAAGGCGATAAAAAAGGAATCATAAGGCCCCCTTCAGATGGGGTAGACTCCGTCCTGATCAGCAGGAGATCCGCTCACAGATCCCCTGCTGATTAAAGCAAAAGGGGCCAATTAAACATTTGTGTACACCCAGTTTCTGCAGATTGGACACGGACAGAGCCCACTCTGCTCTATGGGCAGTCGGATGTAAATCCACTGTCCGTTTACACTTGACTACCCTCTGATCTGATCTCCCTAAACAGAACAGGACATAGGTAGGTGTGTGTAAATGGACATAAGTTTGTTTACACCCGCTTGTAATTAGGAGTGAATGGACCATCTGATCAGGTCTGCCTGAAAAACTGACAGGCAGACCTGATCAGACCTGCCGCGTGAAAGGGGCCCAAGACTTTGGAGTTATAAAGAAACCATCTTTCCTTTCTCATGTCTGATGGACTATACCAGCCTTTGTCAACCTTGTTATCCGCAGAGGAACCATTAAAATACATTTCAAATCTCAGGGAACCCCCGGCTAAAAAAATTCTTTAGCGAGTTTTTGGACAATGTCCATTATATTGATGGTTAGTGGGAAGAATGCCCTAATAGTTGTAGCGCTCACTCCCGTGGGAGCCGCTGGATTTTTGGGTCTTTCCCTTTCACACAGCCAGGCAACAGAAAGTCCACGCTTTCTTAACAGCTCAATAAACAGTCCTGGGAATATGGTTTTATTTTGCTTATTTAAGGGATAACTTGAATAGGGAATATGGATGTATGGGATGCCAGAACTGGTGAATATGAATAAACCTTGTGGACTTGCTAATGTCTCTGGTTGCTAACAACTGGCTTCAAAAGTGCTGTCCATCCGTGTGAGGAATGGTACAGAAAACTAGCAACAAGTAAAAGTCCAAAACTAATGGTGGGGGTGCTGCTCCTTGCAGGAATGCCAAAGCACCTGACTACTGCTGTTCCAAGCTAGAGAAATTGAGTTGCTTCTGTATGCTTTGTGCTGGCCCTAAGCTGTCCCCTGGACCTGGACATGTAAAGTATTGCAGCCTTACTGTCCTCTCTATACAGGCTTGGGGAAGGTAGAAGTAGAAGTTACTCACTAAGTCCCTTTAAGTGAATCCTGGAATTCAAGAGGCTGCTGTAGAGGCACACTGCTGTAAAGGCCTGGGCTTGATTCCAGGGTATCTTCAGCTAAGCCTAGCTGAGGCTGGTAAAGTATGTGAGGCTTCCAGCTGCTCTTGTCTTGACTAGACCTTGGACCCTGCTCTATGACTACCAGGCTCCCAACTATTTATGGGTTGTTCCCCCACCTACTGGGCTTCACCTTCCCACAGATTGGAGGGAACTCCATAATAATTCAGACTGAAGTATATTGCTCCTCCTCCCACTAGATTGTAGAACTATCCACAGAGATCTAGAAAACAGGGGAAGGTAGCAGAACTACAACCATTGGAGCACTGCACAGTCAAAACACAACAAATTAACCCCTGCACCTCTGCCTACTGAACAGCCAACTAAATGTACCTCACCTAGCAACTAGGAGAGTGCTACACAATGGTGGTCGTAATACCACCCCTAAAGTTAGTTAAAACGATCATTGGTGCCATACTGCTAGCTCTGCCAAGTGGAACTATGCATGGAAAGCCACTCAACCACAGCTCAAGAAACTTTCTCAACCTTTTCAACACAGAGGAACCCTTGAAATAGGGAACCCCTGCTAAGAATTACTATATCTACAACTCATGATACAGTGGGAAGAATGCTCCTTACACTTGTGGACATTGGCAAGAATTACCTCCTTACAGGTACAGTAGCTAAAAAGATCAATGGTGTCAGTGGTAACTTATCTGAGAGGCAGAAATTGCTAATTTCTCAAGGAACCCCTTGCAACCTTGGAGGAAACCTAAGGTTCCATGGAACCCTGGTAGAGAAACCCTGCTCTGGAAAAACCCCAATTGAGAATGGTTGGCCTATACAAAGTAGTTCTGCATATAAATGAAGCATTATGTTGCCTCCAAAAGGGAATTCTAGCAAAATTAATGGGATGAAGATAAGGGACAGAACTTTTACAAAAGGATATCATCATTCAGTGAACCTAGGGCAGCATAGTGCATTAGTACGGTCCGATGTGAAGGATACTGCTGTACAGTGTGAAAATACCTTTAATATGTCATGTTACACTGAAAAAATAAATTTACGCTCAAATTGCTTCAATTGCAGACATTTTTTTGCAGGATATAATAACACACTTCTAGTGCATTTAGCCGGCTATCCATTGCTTTGACTTGTCTGAGCTTTCCCTGTGGTATACCTATTTATACGCAAGCTTATTCTATATTCAGCAGACTCCAGGACTCCTACAATGGACTCACAGATCAGTTTCTCAATCCAATTAAACAAAACAATTTGATAGAATACAAGAGGACTATTCCCGCACACTCCTAATATCACATAATTACACAAACAAGGTATTAAATCCCTTAACTAGAAAGCAATGAACACAGAGTTATTTCCTCCCATGAAAAAAAATCTGAATCTCAATGCAAATATCACCGAGGTGGGAAGTGTGAACAGGATCAAATGTGGAGGGGGTTAATTATGCCTAACCCAGGTAGCTTAGCACCCCATTAGTAAAGACGCTTAAGAAATAACAAGCAGAGATGATCCAGGAGTACAAAAAGGGGGGGGGGAGGCAGGTAGCACAGAATCCCTCTACAGTTGCAGATGTGCAGATGTGTTGCTAGGATACAGACAGAACAAGGCAGCAGTGGGAGAAGATGCACAGAGACAGTAGACAGGCATGATGGGAGAGAGCAAATCGGGGAGGTACAAGTGGTTTTAAAAGAGCAAAGAAAAATCAGCAACAAGATTAAAAAAAAACGAGGGATTAAGTTGGAGATGAGAATGATGTACGTAGAAAATTGAAAAAGAGATGAGAAAGATAACAATCGGGTGGGGTGGAGGGCGAGTGTTAACACAGAGGTAAGTGACAGCACTAGTGACATAAAGAAACAAGATAACAGAATGTATGCTAATCAGGCTAACGAGTGCAATCCCAGGAAACTGTAACTATGGAAGTATTGTAAAAAAATAAATATGTTAAAAAAAGAAGGCAAAAATCGAGTCTGCTCAAGTACCAACACAGGATAGAATAAGAAAAAGATCCGAGATAGAATGAGATAGAGGAGGAACTTTAGAAAAAGAATTTGCGAATAGATGTAATTGCTTTTCCACCACATCTTATGAAGACTGGTTAAACCATCCTGTGAGGAGCATCTTAAAATGCTTTTCCGGTATTCACAAGCCTTAATAGGTACTCAGCAGAGCGGAGGAGAAATCAAGTGTCATTGGAAGTGGCAGTGCTAAACATCTCAAGAGTGGCAGCAATATAAGGAAGGTTAAAATGTGTCCCTGCAATTTAGAATGGAACTGCAAATGATAGGAAATGGGTCACAGAACAACACCAGGATAATGTCTTCTATCATTTTTTTTTTTTAAACAAAATTGATGTGCAAAGCCTCATATACAGGACTAACCCCAAAAGCAGGTGATCCCAATATGTCTTCTGTCTGGCAAAGCAATCCAAGACTTACAATGTCTCATAAAAATGAGTAAACCCCTCACATTTTTGTAAATATTTTATTATATCTTTTCATGTGACAACACTGAAGAAATGACACTTTGCTACAATGTAAAGTAGTGAGTATACAGCTTGTATAACAGTGTAAATTTGCTGTCCCCTCACAATAACTCAACACACAGCCATTAAGGTCTAAACTAGGGATAGACTGATTATCAGCAAGGCCGATATATCGGTGGCCGATATGCACTTTCGCCGATATCTCAGTATCGGCCCTGGAACTGGGCGATATTGCCGATATGTTTGTGACGTTATTCTTCCTTCTTAGGCCGCCTCCCTCATCTTGGACAGCCTCGTCTGGAGTCAGGACTAGCCTCATGGGAGTGTATTACAGCCATACACCCCAATGCCAGCCAGCCCCCCACATACATAGGCCCTGTGCCAGCCAGCCACAGGCACTGTACCAGCGAGCCAGCCAGCCACCCACAGGCCTTGTACCAGCCAGCCACAGGCCCTGTACCAGCCAGCCACAGGCACTGTACCAGCCAGCCAGCCACCCACCACAGAGTGCCAGACAGCCAGCCACCCACAGACAGGGTGCAAGACAGCCAGCCAGCCACCCACCCACAGGCCCTGTACCAGCCAGCCACAGGCACTGTACCAGCCAGCCGCCCACAGGCCCTGTGCCAGTCACTCACCTACCACAGGGTGCCAGCAAGCCAGCCACCCACCACATGGTGCCAGACAGCCAGCCACCCACCACAGGGTGCCAGCAAGCCAGCCATTAAGTATTAAACAAAAATGAACATGTTCAGTACCAGATTTGTGTCAAAAATTGTCTTTATTTTTCAAAACTTTAAATGTACAAAATATCGGCCGATACCGATACCTTGTGACCAAAATATCGGTATCGGATCGGCTGTGAAAAAAATATATCGGTCTATCCCTAGTCTGAACCGATGGCAACAAAAGTGAGTACAAACCTGAGTGAAAATGTCCAAATTGGGCCCAGTTAGCCATTTTCCCTCTCTGGTGTCATGTGACATCATGTAAATATTTTATTGTATATTTTCATGTGACAACACAGTGTCAATTTTCTGTCCCCTCAAAATAACTCAACACACAGCCATTAAGGTCTAAACTAGGGATAGGCCGATTATCAGCAAGGCCGATATGCACTTTCGCCAATATCGCAGTATCGGCCCTGGAACTGGCCGATATTGCAGATATTTTTGTGACATCATTCTGCCTTCTTAGGCCGCCTCCCTCACCCTGGACAGCCTCCTCTGGAGTCAGGACTAGTCTTTCAGAGTGTATAACAGCCATACACCCACCCACAGCAGCCCGGTGCCAGCCATCACCCCGCATACACAGGTCCTGTACCAGCCAGCCAGCCACAGGCACTGTACCAGCGAGCCAGCCAGCCACCCACAGGCCCTGTACCTGCCAGCCAGCCACAGGCCCTGCACCAGCCAGCCACAGGCACTGTACCAGCCAGCCACCCACAGGCCCTGTACCAGCCAGCCACAGGCACTGTACCAGCGAGCCAGCCAGCCACCCACAGGCCCTGTACCAGCCAGCCACCCACAGGCCCTGTACCTGCCAGCCACAGGCACTGTACAAGCCAGACAGCCACCCACAGGCCCTGTACCAGCCAGCCACCCACCCACCACAGAGTGCCAGACAGCCAGCCACCCACAGACAGGGTGCCAGGCAGCCAGCCACCCACCACAGGGTGCCAGCAAGCCAGCCATTAAGCATTAAACAAAAATTATCATGTTCAGTACCAGATTTGTGTCAAAAATTGTCTTTATTCTTCAAAACTTTAAATGTACAAAAGAGTACAAAAGAAAGCTCTATTTGTGGGTAAAAAAGGACATCAATTTTATTTGAGTCGCACAACCACGCAATCGTCAGTTAAAGTAACGCAGTGCTGTATCGCAAAAAATGCCTGGTCATTAAGGGGGTAAAACCTTCCGGTCCTTCAGTGGTTAATAAAGTTCATATCCAACTAAAAGATTTATTTTTTGTTTCAGGAAGGTTGGGTAGGCATTAAAACTGCTGCCATGTTTTTAATGCTATCTGAGGCTCGGTGAGAGAGATTCAGTCTCACGTATGCTCCCTGTGATAACAGTTTCGCTACACTCCAATACCAAAGACAGAAAAAAATAAGTTTTCTTAGGAGAGTGAAACTGGCCATACCTAGAAAGAATATATTCTGGTTCCTTTTGAATCAGCCAAAAATGTAATCAGTGGGTGACCCTGCCTGTTACCTCCCACCCAATATCCTTCAATTGAAAAACTGCCAGACAACACAACAATTCATTTCATCAGATGCAGCCACTGTTTGGAGGCAGTAGCACCTTCTGAACACCTGTCAGCCAGTTTTGCCACCCTCTAAAAGGTGATCTGCCTTGGATGACTTTTCAGAGGGTGGTAAGCTTACCTCCTGAAAGTAGCCTATAAGGGGAATTTATCAACGCTGGGGCAACCAGAATCTGTAGCAAACATGTCTGGAAACCAAACAGCTTCTATCATGCATTTTCACAGCTTAAAAGCAAAACTAAACCCTCCTATATTTTACAGTCAAGTAGGCTGCCATCTTAAACCCTGTTTGATCTGCAGTTGCCATGTTCCTACAAATGTGCACAGTTTTGTCTACAGCCACTTGATGGCTTGATAATTTGATTAAGAGCACAAGCAACTTTCACAATTATCATTCACAGCATGCCTCAAAGGTAACTGTTTTGGGAAACAGTTACATTGATTAGTTTAGTTCCACTTTAACTGAACAAGCTGAAGGTGAAAGCACAGCTGCTTCAGATTCTATCTGCAGCGCTTTTGATGAATTCCCCCCTCTATGTTTTAATTTGACAGCTATCACTGAGCAGGGTTTCCCATTTGGGAGCTTTTCCCTTTAGTCCTCTTCAGGTGTCAACTGTAGGATTTTCAATTTACCTTCAATTGCTCTCGGACACCAGTTGCTATAATAATAAGTAAGGTAGAAATACCCAGTGGAGACAGGAACAAGGGCATTAAAGACTTTCCTACTCCCCCTAAAATGAGCAAACTTTAGACTAAGCTTGTTCTGCATAGTAGGAAACATAAGGTGGTAGATGTTATCTTTATGTCCACTGTCAGATTTACAATGACGCTGCTATGCTAATATTGACTTTCTAAAAGTTGACATTAGCCTAGGTTGAGGCACTTGCCCTATGCCCAAAGAGCCCTAGTGCCCAACCTTCAGCCCTTTGGCATGTTTTGTGTGGCCCACTGGGCCCCTACAGGCTCTACTCTGTGTTTCCCTATTGCCCTGTTACAGCAGTGCACAGCAGCTCCAGTCTGTAACATCTCCTATAGCATGTTTTCAATCGCTGATCATTATCTGTACCATGTCTGCAATCTCTGATCATCTCCTGTACCATGTCTGCAATCTCTGATCATCTCCTGTACCATGTCTACAATCTCTGACAATCTTCTGTACCATGTCTGCAATCTCTGATCATCATCTGTACCATGTCTGAAATCTCTAATCATCTCCTGTACCATGTCTGCAATCTCTGACAATCTTCTGTACCATGTCTGCAATCTCTGACCATCTCCTGTACCATATCTGCAATCTCTGACAATCTTCTGTACCATGTCTGCAATCTCTGATCATCATCTGTACCATGTCTGCAATCTCTGATCATCTCCTGTACCATGTCTGCAATCTCTGATTATCTCCTGTACCATGTCTGCAATCTCTGACAATCTTCTGTACCATGTCTGCAATCTCTGATCATCATCTGTACCATGTCTGAAATCTCTGATCATCTCCTGTACCATGTCTGCAATCTCTGACAATCTTCGGTACTATGTCTGCAATCTCTGACCATCTCCTGTACCATATCTGCAATCTCTGACAATCTTCTGTACCATGTCTGCAATCTCTGATCATCTCCTGTACCATGTCTGCAATCTCTGACAATCTTCTGTACCATGTCTGCAATCTCTGATCATCTCCTGTACCATGTCTGCAATCTCTGACAATCTTCTGTACCATGTCTGCAATCTCTGATCATCATCTGTACCATGTCTGCAATCTCTGATCATCTCATGTACCATGTCTGCAATCTCTGACAATCTTCTGTACCATGTCTGAAATCTCTGATCATCTCCTGTACCATGTCTGCAATCTCTGACAATCTTCTGTACTATGTCTGCAATCTCTGACCATCTCCTGTACCATGTCTGCAATCTCTGATCATCATCTGTACCATGTCTGCAATCTCTGATCATCTCCTGTACCATGTCTGCAATCTCTGATCATCTCCTGTACCATGTCTGCAATCTCTGATCATCTCCTGTACCATGTCTGCAATCTCTGATCATCTCCTGTACCATGTCTGCAATCTCTGATCATCTCCTGTACTATGTCTGCAATCTCTGATCATCTCCTGTACCATGTCTGCAATCTCTGATCATCTCCTGTACTATGTCTGCAATCTCTGATCATCTCCTGTACCATGTCTGCAATCTCTGACAATCTTCTGTACCATGTCAATGGTTAAAGACCATCTCTTGTATCAGGCCTGTGGATATAATACAAGAGATGGTCAGAGAATGTGTATATAATACAAGAGATGGTTAGATACTGTGTAAATAATACAAGAGATGGTCAGAGACTGCAGTCTCTGACCATCTCTTGTATTCTGTCTGCAGTCTCTGACAATTTCTTGTATTCTGCATACAGTCTCTGACTATCTCCTGTATTCTATCCACAGTCTCTGACAATCTCTTGTATTCTGTCTGCAGCCTCTGACCGCCTCTTGTATTCTGTCTGCAGTCTCTGACAATTTCTTGTATTCTGCCTACAGTCTCTGATCATCTCTTGTATTCTGTCTGCAGTCTCTGATCATCTCTTGTATTCTGTCGGCAGTCTCTGACCATCTCTTTTATTCTTTTTGCAGTCTCTGACTATCTCTTGTATTCTGTCTACAGTGTCTGACAATCTCACAAATTCTGTCTTTAGTAAATGATCATCTCTTTATTCTGTCTGCAGTCTCTAATCATCTCTTGCATTCTGTCAACAGTCTCTGACTATCTCTTGTATTCTGTCTGCAGTCTCTGACAATCTCCTGTATTATGTCCATAGTCTCTGGCCATCTCTTGTATCCTGTCTGCAGTCTCAGACCATCTCTTGCATTCTGTCTGCAGTCTCTCACCATCTCCTGTATTATGAACACAGTGTCTGGTCATCTCTTATGTCCTGTCTGCAGTCTCTGGCTATCTCTTGAATTCTTTCTCCAGCCTCTGAACATCTCTTCTATTCTGTCTGCAGTCTATGACCATCTCTTGTATTCTGTCTACAGTCTCTGACAATCTCTTGTATTCTGTCTGCATTCTCTGACCATCTCTTGGAACTCAGTCTACAGTCTGTGACCATCTCTTGTATTCTGTCTGCAGTCTCTGACCATCTCTTGTATTATGACCACAGTCTCTTGCCAATTCTTATGTCCTGTTTGCAGTCTTTGACCATATCTTGTAATCTGTCTGCAGTCTCTGACCATCTCTTGTATTCTGTCTACATTCTCTGACCATCTCCTGTATTATGTCTACATTCTCTGACCATCTGTTGTATTCTGTCTACAGTCTCTGACCATCTCTTGTATTATGTCTACAGTCTCTGACCATCTCTTGTGTCCTGTCTGCAGTCTCTGACCATCTCTTGTATTCTGTCTACAGTCTCTAGCCATCTCTCGTGTCATGTCTGCAGTCTCTGACCATCTCTTGTATTATGTTCCCATTCACTGGCCATCTCTTGTGTCCTGTCTGTAGTCTCTGACCATACTCTGATTATATCCTGCTGTGTGTCTGCTGTTTCTTACACAGAATATTCACTGAATTTTATGTGCAGCCCTTCGGTGATGTCAAGGGTGGTACTTGAGGCCCTCCATTTCATGAAAGTTGACCATTACCGACATAGCGTGTTCTGACCTGGAAATGCTACTCATATGCTCTGCGGTATCACAAAGGGGAAGGGACGCATCTACTGTCCGCATACCCTGGAGCTAGGGCATTTCAGGAGGCTATGAAGTGAATGGCGCTGAAGATGAAGGTACAATCTGGCACCTACAGTAATAATTAGATATTTTTTCATTACTTCTCTGGGAGCTGAGCTCCATTTACATGGTCCAGGATGGATAAGAAAAAAAAATGAAAATGAGAGAGGAGGGGGGATATGTCAGGAGAGCTAGCAGCAGCCAGACTGCCTCAGTGAATGAAGCTAATTTAGGAACACAAAGCTGTATATAAATGAAGTGCTGTCTGAATATAAAAACAAACAAACACCAGAAGAGAGACATGCAGAAGCAAGGATGCTGGGAAAGAGCTGCAAGAGCTCATTTTTGGAGTCATTCTGATTATATGATAAATTCTAGCCATGCATGCTGGGATAACTGCTACAATATCAGGCAACTGGCCCAGTGTCACAGTGTGTATGGCACTAAAATATCTACATGGGTGATCATTATCCATTCAAAATGATGACTTGATATGCTAATAAACATGGTCAGGAGGAAAAACTTGTCCTGGGCATTTGTATGCCTGTGGCTATTTTCCAACAGATGGCTATGGCCTTGTGGCCTTGCAAGTGTTCCTTCTAATCCCAAAATGGTGATCAGTGGGATCTTGTTCGGTCGAGTAAATGGTGTTGTTGAATCAATTACAGGAAAATGTCAGCTGCCAAATGCTAACGTAGATGATTTAAGGAAATCTAATGTCACAGCATGCACTTCAGTTTTGTACCAGCAGCATTGCAACAACAATACAAACAATAATCATATTTGGCAATCCTACGTTAGCTTACTAAAATCTCCTTTTTGGAAGTTCTGCCGTTCTGCTGCCCATCTCTTTCCACAACTTTCTGGATTCCCTGCATGCTTTGCAGCTTCTCCTATGTTTAATTTCAGTTTCTAAGGACTACATTACCTATGGTATCTTGCTGCCTGCTGTGATGATCCTGTGAACTGGTCACACGACAGGCTGCATGTGTGTGGCAGACATGTTTTTCAAAATACAGCCATTTCATTTTACTTATCCCTATCTTTCCTGTGTACAACCAGAGACACAGCTGTGGTGACCTTCCCTCCTCCTTCAGTTCATGAAATACACAAACTGTTAAAGCAGTTGTAAACCGCGGATGTAAAAAAAAAAAATCTGCAAGGTAAAGGCTTAATGTGCTAGTATGTATCGCATACTAGCACATTATGAAATACTCACTTTGGAACGAAGCCCTGCAGCACTGTACTGGCATCACTGACAGGGCTGACATGTTCCCCCTGTCTTTCTTCCAGGTTTGCACGCTCCGGCTATGTGATTGGCCGGATCTGCAAAGACGTCACTCCCGCACATGCGCTCCAGAGCCCTCGATTCCAGCACAAAGCTCTGAAGTTCCGGCAATGTATGCCAGACCTTCAGAGCGCATGCGCAAGTGATGTCACTGGCTGCATGCAGGGTGAATATCTTCTAAATGGTGCAGGTTTAGGAGATATTCATTTTACCTACAGGCAAGCCTTATTATAGGCTTACCTGTAGGTAAAAATGACCAAGCGGGGTTTATTACCACTTTACCTGATGCCAGGACCTTGTTATCATTGTATTGATCGGACATACAGATCTTTCTATCACTCAATCCACAATTTCAGCTTGGAAACCCTACAAAAACGGTCACTCTCACAAGCTTGAGCAATCCAGAGAACTAACAGATACCCAGTCGTAAATAACTCAGTTGAAGGGAATGGCTAATACACATTTCTGCTAAACTGGTTAGCAGCTAAGACTCTAAAACTTCAGAATGTTTAATAGCTCATTAAATAGTAATAGCACAACTAGAATATAGACATATTTACCTCCCTCAGTTAATTTGTACTGTTTTTAGCCCAAACACCACTATCCTAGGAGTACTGGGAGCAGAACCACTCCAATTCCTCGCTTAGGCGAACTGAGCATCCAAAACTATTTATATTCATTTCGAAGCTAATATCAGACTGAATAATAATCTGCATGTAAGCAGACTGTATCCGGTAGGTATTCAGAGATATGGATACCTACAGAAAACTGTATCTGGGACATAATCATAAACATAGTAACATCCTAGAAACCACTCCTAAGATGCTTAATTGGTCAGATGGCCTCTGTCAACACCCCTTTACCAGAGAAAAGGGGAATGCCAGGACATTTTGACAGATCTCATTTTACCATCAAACGAATGCCTCGTACACATGCATCGATAGTTGGCCGTGAATTTTCGGCCAACGTCCGATCGGCCGATTTTCGGCTTGTTAGTATGATGCTTTCGACAACCGACTCCGACTTTTCGGCCGAACAAAATCTGGTGTGCAGGCTATAAAATTTTTGTTGGCTGTCAACAGAACGGCCGATTTTCCGTCAGTCAGTACAGATTTCGGCAGACAAAAATCTGATGTGCAAGACTGGGCATGCTCAGAGAAGAAAAAACACACGGAAAGTAAACCAGCACATGACATCACTTCTGAAGTTGGTTTTTGTTGGCCGAGAAAATTTGTGTGCAGTCTAGAGCACGTTTCAACCAACACAACAACACTGGACAAAAGACAGCCGATCGGTCGGCCGATAATAGTTGCGTATGTACGAGGCATAAGGAACACCTAATCAGACTTGAGAGAGCCACTGTACCATTTTTTGTTTATTCATTTTAACCATTTCTGGACCGGAAGCTTTTACCCCCTTAACCTCCCTGGCGCTCTGATTATGTACAGATTTCTGTGCTAAAAGCGGTACATTCTTTTGCATGGAAAGCTGTTGTTTTACATTTTAAAACTCACCTTCCCCTGCGGTCCCCTGCCGTCCTCCCGCTGTGTGCTCGGCCGATCCCGGCACCTGTCTTCCGCTTCCCTTCCCTGTGAGCATTGCGACGCAGGGGAGTGGAACCAGCAGCAATTTAAAAAATGTAAGTACACTAAATGACATGATACAAAGTTGTGGTCCTAATTAGTGTTGAGCGAACACGGACTGTATTATTCGTGTTCGTACCGAATAATTGGATTTTTTGTACCCGAACACGGACACGGACACTTTACTGTATGTTCGGGTAAAAATCCGTGTTCGGTCGTTTTATTTCCGGGTTTTGCATGCTTTGGCGCTCTTTTCATGGCGGGCTTTCAACAGCCAATCAACAATCGTTTAACTGGTGTGCCTTAAGCCATCCCAGCCATGCCTGCAAATGTCTCAGTAGCTGTGATTGGCCGTCTGAAGCATGTGACCAAGTCTTTATAAGTTCGAGGCAGCCGCAGCGGCGTCATTATGCTGCTTAGATTCAGGGACAGAGCACACATCAACGTGCTGGCTGCTGATTAGGGAAAGATAGGCAGGAAAAAACCATTTGTGTCCGGATAGAATTGAGGGACAGGTCGGAGTGTTTAGGCAGGGCGAGTTGTAGGCATTTTAGGGATAGAGTCTGCTGAATTATAGGGTCAGTGTCTTCTACAAACTACAATCGATATTGCTGTGTGGGGGGTGGGGTCTGCACTCAATCCTGATCTACGATCTCTTCTCAATCCTGTTAGGGACAGAGTCTGCTGAATTTTAGGGAAACTGTGTTCTACAAACTACAATCGATATTGCTGTGTGGTGTGGGATTGGAGATAGGCAGGTGTCAGTGATCCACATCCATTTTTCTGTGTGTGAGCTGCAGTGAACACAATCTTTTTGGGCTGCAGTGAACACAATCTTTTTGGGCTGCAGTGAACACAATCTTTTTGGGCTGCAGTGAACACAATCTTTTTGGGCTGCAGTGAACACAATCTTTTTGGGCTGCAGTGAACACAATCTTTTTGGGGTGCAGTGAACAAAATCTTTTTGGGGTGCAGTGAACACAATCCTTTTTGGTGTGCAGTGAACACAATCTTTGTGGGGTGCAGTGAACAAAATCCTTTGTGGGGTGCAGTGAACACAATCTTTTTGGGGTGCAGTGAACAAAATCCTTTTTGGGGTGCAGTGAACAACATCCTTTTTGGGGTGCAGTGAACACAATCTTTTTGGGGTGCAGTGAACAAAATCCTTTGTGGGGTGCAGTGAACACAATCTTTTTGGGGTGCAGTGAACACAATCTTTTTGGGGTGGAGTGAACAACATCCTTTTTGGGGTGCAGTGAACAAAATCCTTTTTGGGGTGCAGTGAACAAAATCATTTTTGGGGTGCAGTGAACACAATCTTTTTGGGGTGCAGTGAACACAATCTTTGTGGGGTGCAGTGAACACAATCTTTTTGGGGTGGAGTGAACAACATCCTTTTTGGGGTGCAGTGAACAACATCCTTTTTGGGGTGCAGTGAACACAATCTTTTTGGGGTGCAGTGAACACAATCTTTGTGGGGTACAGTGAACAGAATCTTTGTGGGGTGCAGTGAACACAATCTTTGGGGGGTACAGTGAACACAATCTTTGTGAGGTGCAGTGAACACAATCTTTGTGGGGTGCAGTGAACACAATCATTGTGGGGTGCAGTGAACTCAATCTTTGTGGGGTACAGTGAACACAATCTCATACTGAAGGTTTGAGGGTGCTGCCTGTTCCATACTCCCCCTACTCCTCATCTAGCCTTTTAGGGGTACAAACAATAGTAATTGGGGCCTAGTGTGGTTGTGTACGTGTGATATACATACACTTTTTTGGGATCATATTTTCTATTCCGCTATTTAATCAAAAACCTTTGGGGATCAGTTAAATTGGGGGATAGTCTGTGTTGGTACGTGTGAGAGAGATCCACCTTTCCAAGTTGTTGGGGTTCATCTCATACTTCTGAAGGTTTGAGGGTGCTGCCTGTTCCATACTCCCCCTACTCCTAGCCTTTTAGGGGTACAAACAATAGTAATTGGGGCCTAGTGTGGTTGTGTACGTGTGATATACATACACTTTTTTGGGATCATATTTTCTATTCCGCTATTTAATCAAAAACCTTTGGGGATCAGTTAAATTGGGGGATAGTCTGTGTTGGTACGTGTGAGAGAGATCCACCTTTCCAAGTTGTTGGGGTTCATCTCATACTTCTGAAGGTTTGAGGGTGCTGCCTGTTCCATACTCCCCCTACTCCTAGCCTTTTAGGGGTACAAACAATAGTAATTGGGGCCTAGTGTGGTTGTGTACGTGTGATATACATACACTTTTTTGGGATCATATTTTCTATTCCGCTATTTAATCAAAAACCTTTGGGGATCAGTTAAATTGGGGGATAGTCTGTGTTGGTACGTGTGAGAGAGATCCACCTTTCCAAGTTGTTGGGGTTCATCTCATACTTCTGAAGGTTTGAGGGTGCTGCCTGTTCCATACTCCCCCTACTCCTAGCCTTTTAGGGGTACAAACAATAGTAATTGGGGCCTAGTGTGGTTGTGTACGTGTGATATACATACACTTTTTTGGGATCATATTTTCTATTCCGCTATTTAATCAAAAACCTTTGGGGATCAGTTAAATTGGGGGATAGTCTGTGTTGGTACGTGTGAGAGAGATCCACCTTTCCAAGTTGTTGAGGTTCATCTCATACTTCTGAAGGTTTGAGGGTGCTGCCTGTTCCATACTCCCCCTACTCCTAGCCTTTTAGGGGTACAAACAATAGTAATTGGGGCCTAGTGTGGTTGTGTACGTGTGATATACATACACTTTTTTGGGATCATATTTTCTATTCCGCTATTTAATCAAAAACCTTTGGGGATCAGTTAAATTGGGGGATAGTCTGTGTTGGTACGTGTGAGAGAGATCCACCTTTCCAAGTTGTTGGGGTTCATCTCATACTTCTGAAGGTTTGAGGGTGCTGCCTGTTCCATACTCCCCCTACTCCTAGCCTTTTAGGGGTACAAACAATAGTAATTGGGGCCTAGTGTGGTTGTGTACGTGTGATATACATACACTTTTTTGGGATCATATTTTCTATTCCGCTATTTAATCAAAAACCTTTGGGGATCAGTTAAATTGGGGGATAGTCTGTGTTGGTACGTGTGAGAGAGATCCACCTTTCCAAGTTGTTGGGGTTCATCTCATACTTCTGAAGGTTTGAGGGTGCTGCCTGTTCCATACTCCCCCTACTCCTAGCCTTTTAGGGGTACAAACAATAGTAATTGGGGCCTAGTGTGGTTGTGTACGTGTGATATACATACACTTTTTTGGGATCATATTTTCTATTCCGCTATTTAATCAAAAACCTTTGGGGATCAGTTAAATTGGGGGATAGTCTGTGTTGGTACGTGTGAGAGAGATCCACCTTTCCAAGTTGTTGAGGTTCATCTCATACTTCTGAAGGTTTGAGGGTGCTGCCTGTTCCATACTCCCCCTACTCCTAGCCTTTTAGGGGTACAAACAATAGTAATTGGGGCCTAGTGTGGTTGTGTACGTGTGATATACATACACTTTTTTGGGATCATATTTTCTATTCCGCTATTTAATCAAAAACCTTTGGGGATCAGTTAAATTGGGGGATAGTCTGTGTTGGTACGTGTGAGAGAGATCCACCTTTCCAAGTTGTTGGGGTTCATCTCATACTTCTGAAGGTTTGAGGGTGCTGCCTGTTCCATACTCCCCCTACTCCTAGCCTTTTAGGGGTACAAACAATAGTAATTGGGGCCTAGTGTGGTTGTGTACGTGTGATATACATACACTTTTTTGGGATCATATTTTCTATTCCGCTATTTAATCAAAAACCTTTGGGGATCAGTTAAATTGGGGGATAGTCTGTGTTGGTACGTGTGAGAGAGATCCACCTTTCCAAGTTGTTGGGGTTCATCTCATACTTCTGAAGGTTTGAGGGTGCTGCCTGTTCCATACTCCCCCTACTCCTAGCCTTTTAGGGGTACAAACAATAGTAATTGGGGCCTAGTGTGGTTGTGTACGTGTGATATACATACACTTTTTTGGGATCATATTTTCTATTCCGCTATTTAATCAAAAACCTTTGGGGATCAGTTAAATTGGGGGATAGTCTGTGTTGGTACGTGTGAGAGAGATCCACCTTTCCAAGTTGTTGGGGTTCATCTCATACTTCTGAAGGTTTGAGGGTGCTGCCTGTTCCATACTCCCCCTACTCCTAGCCTTTTAGGGGTACAAACAATAGTAATTGGGGCCTAGTGTGGTTGTGTACGTGTGATATACATACACTTTTTTGGGATCATATTTTCTATTCCGCTATTTAATCAAAAACCTTTGGGGATCAGTTAAATTGGGGGATAGTCTGTGTTGGTACGTGTGAGAGAGATCCACCTTTCCAAGTTGTTGGGGTTCATCTCATACTTCTGAAGGTTTGAGGGTGCTGCCTGTTCCATACTCCCCCTACTCCTAGCCTTTTAGGGGTACAAACAATAGTAATTGGGGCCTAGTGTGGTTGTGTACGTGTGATATACATACACTTTTTTGGGATCATATTTTCTATTCCGCTATTTAATCAAAAACCTTTGGGGATCAGTTAAATTGGGGGATAGTCTGTGTTGGTACGTGTGAGAGAGATCCACCTTTCCAAGTTGTTGAGGTTCATCTCATACTTCTGAAGGTTTGAGGGTGCTGCCTGTTCCATACTCCCCCTACTCCTAGCCTTTTAGGGGTACAAACAATAGTAATTGGGGCCTAGTGTGGTTGTGTACGTGTGATATACATACACTTTTTTGGGATCATATTTTCTATTCCGCTATTTAATCAAAAACCTTTGGGGATCAGTTAAATTGGGGGATAGTCTGTGTTGGTACGTGTGAGAGAGATCCACCTTTCCAAGTTGTTGGGGTTCATCTCATACTTCTGAAGGTTTGAGGGTGCTGCCTGTTCCATACTCCCCCTACTCCTAGCCTTTTAGGGGTACAAACAATAGTAATTGGGGCCTAGTGTGGTTGTGTACGTGTGATATACATACACTTTTTTGGGATCATATTTTCTATTCCGCTATTTAATCAAAAACCTTTGGGGATCAGTTAAATTGGGGGATAGTCTGTGTTGGTACGTGTGAGAGAGATCCACCTTTCCAAGTTGTTGGGGTTCATCTCATACTTCTGAAGGTTTGAGGGTGCTGCCTGTTCCATACCCCCCCTACTCCTCATCTAGCCTTTTAGGGGTACAAACAATAGTAATTGGGGCCTAGTGTGGTTGTGTACGTGCGAGATACATACACTTTTTTTGATCATATTTCCTATTCCGCTATTCAATAAAAACCTTTGAGGATCAATTGAATTGCGGGATAGTCTGTGTCGGTACGTGTGAGAGAGATCCACCTTTCCAAGTTGTTGGGGTTCATCTCATACTTCTGAAGGTTTGAGGGTGCTGCCTGTTCCATACCCCCCCTACTCCTCATCTAGCCTTTTAGGGGTACAAACAATAGTAATTGGGGCCTAGTGTGGTTGTGTACGTGCGAGATACATACACTTTTTTTGATCATATTTCCTATTCCGCTATTCAATAAAAACCTTTGAGGATCAATTGAATTGCGGGATAGTCTGTGTCGGTACGTGTGAGAGAGATCCACCTTTCCAAGTTGTTGGGGTTCATCTCATACTTCTGAAGGTTTGAGGGTGCTGCCTGTTCCATACCCCCCCTACTCCTCATCTAGCCTTTTAGGGGTACAAACAATAGTAATTGGGGCCTAGTGTGGTTGTGTACGTGCGAGATACATACACTTTTTTTGATCATATTTCCTATTCCGCTATTCAATAAAAACCTTTGAGGATCAATTGAATTGCGGGATAGTCTGTGTCGGTACGTGTGAGAGAGATCCACCTTTCCAAGTTGTTGGGGTTCATCTCATACTTCTGAAGGTTTGAGGGTGCTGCCTGTTCCATACCCCCCCTACTCCTCATCTAGCCTTTTAGGGGTACAAACAATAGTAATTGGGGCCTAGTGTGGTTGTGTACGTGCGAGATACATACACTTTTTTTGATCATATTTCCTATTCCGCTATTCAATAAAAACCTTTGAGGATCAATTGAATTGCGGGATAGTCTGTGTCGGTACGTGTGAGAGAGATCCACCTTTCCAAGTTGTTGGGGTTCATCTCATACTTCTGAAGGTTTGAGGGTGCTGCCTGTTCCATACCCCCCCTACTCCTCATCTAGCCTTTTAGGGGTACAAACAATAGTAATTGGGGCCTAGTGTGGTTGTGTACGTGCGAGATACATACACTTTTTTTGATCATATTTCCTATTCCGCTATTCAATAAAAACCTTTGAGGATCAATTGAATTGCGGGATAGTCTGTGTCGGTACGTGTGAGAGAGATCCACCTTTCCAAGTTGTTGGGGTTCATCTCATACTTCTGAAGGTTTGAGGGTGCTGCCTGTTCCATACCCCCCCTACTCCTCATCTAGCCTTTTAGGGGTACAAACAATAGTAATTGGGGCCTAGTGTGGTTGTGTACGTGCGAGATACATACACTTTTTTTGATCATATTTCCTATTCCGCTATTCAATAAAAACCTTTGAGGATCAATTGAATTGCGGGATAGTCTGTGTCGGTACGTGTGAGAGAGATCCACCTTTCCAAGTTGTTGGGGTTCATCTCATACTTCTGAAGGTTTGAGGGTGCTGCCTGTTCCATACCCCCCCTACTCCTCATCTAGCCTTTTAGGGGTACAAACAATAGTAATTGGGGCCTAGTGTGGTTGTGTACGTGCGAGATACATACACTTTTTTTGATCATATTTCCTATTCCGCTATTCAATAAAAACCTTTGAGGATCAATTGAATTGCGGGATAGTCTGTGTCGGTACGTGTGAGAGAGATCCACCTTTCCAAGTTGTTGGGGTTCATCTCATACTTCTGAAGGTTTGAGGGTGCTGCCTGTTCCATACCCCCCCTACTCCTCATCTAGCCTTTTAGGGGTACAAACAATAGTAATTGGGGCCTAGTGTGGTTGTGTACGTGCGAGATACATACACTTTTTTTGATCATATTTCCTATTCCGCTATTCAATAAAAACCTTTGAGGATCAATTGAATTGCGGGATAGTCTGTGTCGGTACGTGTGAGAGAGATCCACCTTTCCAAGTTGTTGGGGTTCATCTCATACTTCTGAAGGTTTGAGGGTGCTGCCTGTTCCATACCCCCCCTACTCCTCATCTAGCCTTTTAGGGGTACAAACAATAGTAATTGGGGCCTAGTGTGGTTGTGTACGTGCGAGATACATACACTTTTTTTGATCATATTTCCTATTCCGCTATTCAATAAAAACCTTTGAGGATCAATTGAATTGCGGGATAGTCTGTGTCGGTACGTGTGAGAGAGATCCACCTTTCCAAGTTGTTGGGGTTCATCTCATACTTCTGAAGGTTTGAGGGTGCTGCCTGTTCCATACCCCCCCTACTCCTCATCTAGCCTTTTAGGGGTACAAACAATAGTAATTGGGGCCTAGTGTGGTTGTGTACGTGCGAGATACATACACTTTTTTTGATCATATTTCCTATTCCGCTATTCAATAAAAACCTTTGAGGATCAATTGAATTGCGGGATAGTCTGTGTCGGTACGTGTGAGAGAGATCCACCTTTCCAAGTTGTTGGGGTTCATCTCATACTTCTGAAGGTTTGAGGGTGCTGCCTGTTCCATACCCCCCCTACTCCTCATCTAGCCTTTTAGGGGTACAAACAATAGTAATTGGGGCCTAGTGTGGTTGTGTACGTGCGAGATACATACACTTTTTTTGATCATATTTCCTATTCCGCTATTCAATAAAAACCTTTGAGGATCAATTGAATTGCGGGATAGTCTGTGTCGGTACGTGTGAGAGAGATCCACCTTTCCAAGTTGTTGGGGTTCATCTCATACTTCTGAAGGTTTGAGGGTGCTGCCTGTTCCATACCCCCCCTACTCCTCATCTAGCCTTTTAGGGGTACAAACAATAGTAATTGGGGCCTAGTGTGGTTGTGTACGTGCGAGATACATACACTTTTTTTGATCATATTTCCTATTCCGCTATTCAATAAAAACCTTTGAGGATCAATTGAATTGCGGGATAGTCTGTGTCGGTACGTGTGAGAGAGATCCACCTTTCCAAGTTGTTGGGGTTCATCTCATACTTCTGAAGGTTTGAGGGTGCTGCCTGTTCCATACCCCCCCTACTCCTCATCTAGCCTTTTAGGGGTACAAACAATAGTAATTGGGGCCTAGTGTGGTTGTGTACGTGCGAGATACATACACTTTTTTTGATCATATTTCCTATTCCGCTATTCAATAAAAACCTTTGAGGATCAATTGAATTGCGGGATAGTCTGTGTCGGTACGTGTGAGAGAGATCCACCTTTCCAAGTTGTTGGGGTTCATCTCATACTTCTGAAGGTTTGAGGGTGCTGCCTGTTCCATACCCCCCCTACTCCTCATCTAGCCTTTTAGGGGTACAAACAATAGTAATTGGGGCCTAGTGTGGTTGTGTACGTGCGAGATACATACACTTTTTTTGATCATATTTCCTATTCCGCTATTCAATAAAAACCTTTGAGGATCAATTGAATTGCGGGATAGTCTGTGTCGGTACGTGTGAGAGAGATCCACCTTTCCAAGTTGTTGGGGTTCATCTCATACTTCTGAAGGTTTGAGGGTGCTGCCTGTTCCATACCCCCCCTACTCCTCATCTAGCCTTTTAGGGGTACAAACAATAGTAATTGGGGCCTAGTGTGGTTGTGTACGTGCGAGATACATACACTTTTTTTGATCATATTTCCTATTCCGCTATTCAATAAAAACCTTTGAGGATCAATTGAATTGCGGGATAGTCTGTGTCGGTACGTGTGAGAGAGATCCACCTTTCCAAGTTGTTGGGGTTCATCTCATACTTCTGAAGGTTTGAGGGTGCTGCCTGTTCCATACTCCCCCTACTCCTCATCTAGCCTTTTAGGGGTACAAACAATAGTAATTGGGGCCTAGTGTGGTTGTGTACGTGTGATATACATACACTTTTTTTGGATCATATTTTCTATTCCGCTATTCAATAAAAACCTTTCTAGGGCAAGATCTTAAATTACAGAAATATGAGGAGACCGTCAAATAAGGGCCGTGGCCTGGGTCGTGGTGCTGCTGGTAGAGCTCCTGTTGCAAGGAGAGGACATGGTCGATCTGTGCCAGCTACACGCACAAGTGAAACACCTTCCTCAAGTGTGAGTAGGCGACAGAACCTGCATCAGTATTTGGTAGGGCATCAAACGCCCCTAGAAGTGATGAGGCCAGAACAAGTTGAGGCGATAGTAGATTGGTTTGCTGCTGACAGTGCCTCCAGTTCCTTCACATTGTCTCCCACCCAGTCTACTGCAGAAAGGTCAGAGTTGGCACCTGCAGCCAATGTCCAACCGTCTTTCACCTCACCCCCTTGCAAATCAGGCCAGCAGTCTGAGCCCCAAGCCATACAGCAGTCTCTTATTCTTTTTGAGGACTCTGTCAGCAGGGTTTCCCAGGGCCATCCACCTAGCCCTGCCCCAGAAGTGGAAGAGATTGAGTGCAGCGATGCCCAACCACTTATTTCTCAAGATGAGTACATGCAAGGATCATCGCAGCACGTCTCCGATGATGACGAAACGCAGGTGCCAACTGCTGCGGCGTTCAGCATTGTGGAGACCGACAAGGAGGGCAGGGGTGAAGACTGGGTGGAAGATGATGTGGAGGACGATGAGGTCCTCGACCCCACATGGAATGAACGTCATGCAGGTGAACTGAGTAGTTTGGAGGAAGAGGCGGTGGTCGCACAGAGCCACCAGCACAGCAGAAGAGGGAGCAGGGTGCAGAAGCGGAGCGGCCGTGCCCTAGACACTACGCCCGCTACTGCCCAACGCAGCAAGGGAACGAGCGCACCAAAGTCAGCTCAAAGGAGTTCTCTAGCGTGGAAGTTCTTTAGAAAATGTGCTGATGACAGGACACGAGTGGTTTGCACCCTGTGCAATCAGAGCTTGAAGCGAGGCATGAACCTTCTCAACCTGAGCACAACCTGCATGATCAGGCATCTAAGTGCAAAGCACGAGCTGCAGTGGAGTACACACCTTCAAAACCAAGAAACGTCTCTGGCTCATCCTGCTTCCTCTTCTGCTGCAGTCTCGGCCGCTCCAGCCACATCTGTAGTGATACCGGCACCTGCCACCCCGCAAACAGACGATCTGTCAGCAACACCACCACCTGGGTCACCAACAACCATCTCCACAATGTCCCGTGGAAGCGTTCAGCTTTCCATCTCCCAAACACTTGAGAGGAAGAGGAAGTACCCCCCTACCCACCCGCGATCCCTGGCCCTGAATGCCAGCATTTCAAAATTATTGGCCTTTGAAATGCTGTCATTCCGTCTGGTGGAGACGCACAGTTTTAAAAACCTTATGTCGGTGGCTGTCCCACAGTACGTCGTGCCCAGCCGCCACTACTTTTCCAGGCAAGCCATCCCTTCCCTGCACAACCAAGTGGGGGAAAAAATCAGGTGTGCACTGCGCAACGCCATCTGTGCCAAGGTCCACCTAACTACGGATACGTGGACCAGTAAGCACGGTCAGGGGCGTTATATCTCCCTAACGGCACACTGGGTAAATGCAGTGGCGGATGGGCCTGAGGCGGATAGCAATTTGGCGCATGTCCTTCCACCACCGAGGATTGCAGGGCGCTTCAGTTTGCCTCCTGTTCCTAACTCCTCCTACTCCGCTTCCTCATCCTCTACCGCCTCCTCATCCGGACAGCGTAACACCTTCACCACCAACTTCAGCACGGCCAGGGGTAAACGACAGCAGGCAGTTTTACAACTTGCCTGTTTGGGGGACAAACCACACACCGCGCAGGAGTTGTGGAGGAGCATGGAACAGCAGACAAATGAGTGGTTGCTGCCAGCGAGCCTCAAGCCCGGCCTGGTGGTGTGCGATAACGGGCGAAATCTCATAGCAGCTCTGGGCCTAGCCGGTTTGACGCACATCCCTTGCCTGGCGCATGTGCTGAATTTGGTGGTGCAGAGGTTCCTTAAAAACTACCCCGATATGTCAGAGCTGCTGCAGAAAGTGCGGGCCGTTTGTGCGCACTTTCGGCGTTCTCACCCTGCTGCTGCTCGCCTGGCAGCGCTGCAGCGTAACTTCGGCCTTCCCGCTCACCGCCTCATATGTGACGTGCCCACAAGGTGGAACTCCACCTTGCACATGCTGGAAAGACTGTGCGAGCAGCAGCAGGCCATAGTGGAGTTTCAGCTGCAGCACGCACGCGTGAGTCGCTCTGCGGAACAGCACCACTTCACCACCAATAACTGGGCCTCCATGCGAGACCTGTGTGCCTTGTTGCGCTGTTTTGAGTACTCCACCAACATGGCCAGTGGCAATGACGCCGTTCTCAGCTTAACTATCCCACTTCTATGCCTCCTTGAAAAAACAATTCGGGCGATGATGGAAGAGGATGTGGCACAGGATGAGGAGGAGGAGGAGGATGAAGAGGTAACATTTCCAAGGCTTTCAGGGCAGTCATTCGCAAGGGGCTCCGAGGGTGGGTTCCTGCACACGCAAACGCCAGGGACGCAATTGTCCAGCAGGGGCACAGTTCTGGAGGATGAGGAGGATGAGGAGGAGGAGGAGCTGGAGGAGGAGATGGAACCATGTTCACAGCAGGGTGGCACCCAGGCCAGCTCATGGCCATCACTGGTGCGTGGCTGGGGGGATACAGAGGACACGGACCATACACCTCCCACAGAGGACAGCCTTTCGTTGCCTCTGGGCAGCCTGGCACACATGAGCGATTACATGCTGCAGTGTCTCCACAACGACCGCCGAGTTGCCCACATTCTAACTTGTGCTGATTACTGGGTGGCCACGCTGCTGGATCCCCGTTACAAGGACAACGTACCGTCCTTAATTCACTCACTGGAGCGCGATCGCAAGATGCGCGAGTACAAGCGCACGCTGGTAGACGCCATGCTGCTGGCATTCCCATCTGACAGCGGGGCCACAGTGGAAGCACAAGGCAGAGGAGGAGGAGGAGGAGGTCGCCAACGCAACCAGGGCACCGCCAGCACCTCAGAAGGCAGGGTTAGCATGGCCGAAATGTGGAAAAGCTTTGTCAGCACGCCACAACAAACAGCAGCACCAGCAGCTCAGATGGAACGTCTTAGCAGGAGGCAGCATTTTACCAACATGGTGGAGCAGTATGTGTGCACACGCCTACATGTAGTGAATGACGGGTCTGCCCCCTTCAACTTCTGGGTCTCCAAATTGGGCACATGGCCTGAGCTTGCCCTTTACGCCTTGGAGGTGCTGGCGTGCCCTGCAGCCAGTGTATTATCTGAACGGGTATTTAGCACGGCTGGGGGCGTTATAACAGACAAGCGCAGCCGCCTGTCCAGAGACAATGTGGACAAGCTCACGTTCATTAAAATGAACCAGGCATGGATCCCACGGGACTTTTCCGTACCTTATGCAGAATAGCAATGGATACCGACCTTACCCACCCATTGTTCCATTTTTGCTCTTTCTCACTCTTTTGGGGTGTACCCTCATTTAAAATTTGTGAAAAGAAGCAGTGTTGGCTACCTCGTCCTCCTCCTCAGGGCCAGATTAATGTAGGGGCTATTGGAGCTGCAGCTCCAGGCCCCTACCTTTTATATAGGCCCCGGGTTGGCCATATTCACTGTTACCGCTCTTCTGTCACTTGTAAACACAGAAGTCTGGCTTCTATGCTCGCTTCCCCAGGCAGCACCCTCAGAACCTCCCCACACAGCGTGAAGGCCGGACAAGGAGGGACAGTTGGCGATGCATGGATGTGTTTATGGGCTTCAGAGACAGCATCCCATGTTGAATTAGGCATGCATGGCTGCACCCTTCCTCCTCTGGGTGCATGGCAAGGCACGGCCCTAAGGCCCTTCAAAATCCTCAGCACCAAGCCCATGATGCTGTTAATCCGGCCCTGGTCCTCCTCCACCGCCGCTTCCACCTACACCGCCCATAGGTGTGCGCAGCCTATTGCATTAAGGTGTGCACCCCAAAGTTGAAATACACATGCATGTGTTTGCCAGCAGGGAGAGTAATGTATCGGGGCCATGTACCTGTAGGCAAGGAGAAATAGAGCAGAGCAGGTCCCAGGGAGATCTTTCCCATCTCCTCACTGGCAATGCTATGTGCCCTAGGTGATTAGGGTGTGCCCAGGCACACCCAGCACACCCTGTGCGCACGCCTATGTCACCGCCACATCCACCACCACCTCAACCTCCCTCCTACTCCATATGGGCCTCGTCCTTCAGAGATGAAGAAGAACATTGTTTTATTTTTCTGTTTTTTTTTGTTGTTTTAAGTTATTTCCCTATCCACATTTGTTTGCAGAGCACTTGCCATGCTCTTAATTACGTTTTGCTGCCATTTGCAGCACTCTAGCCCTTTCCTTTGGTGTTTTAGAGCCATTTTAGTGCCTTAAAGTTCGGGTCCCCATTGACTTCAATGGGGTTCGGTGTCCGGGAAAAGTTCGGTAAAAGTCCGGGACACGGACCCGGACTTTTTTTTAAAGTTCGGCCGAACCCGTCGAACACGGACATCTAGGTGTCCGCTCAACCCTAGTCCTAATGGATTACATTGTATCATGCCATTTCTCCACAGGATTGCACCTGGTGACTTTTCCAGTGCCCTGCCTGTGCTTTTCCAGTGTTTTGTGCCTGGAAAATTGAGAACGACCTTGGCATCCAAAAAGTGTTCTTTTTGCGCAAAAGCGCTTTTAGACGAACTGGAAAACTGTCAGGATGCCGGGGAGGATGGCAGGGAGGAGGGGGGGGGAGCGCAGGGCAGGTGAGTAACATTGCGAGGTAATCCCGAGTGTGGCTCGGGGTTACCGCTTTTGGTACTGAAAGTTAACCCCAAGCCACACTCAGGAATACCGCTAGGGGGGTTAAAGACCAGGCCATTTTTTGCGATACAGCACTGGGTTCCCTGACAATTGCGCAGTCATGCGACGCTGTACCAAAATAAAATTGATGTCCTTTTTTCCCCACATATAGAGCTTTCTTTTGGTGGCATTTGATCACCTATGCAATATTTATGTTTTGCACTATAAATAAAAAAAATGAGCGACAATTCTAAAAAAAAACAATATTTTTTATTTTCTGCTATAAAACATTCCCAATAAAAAAAAAATAAAAAATTAAATTTTTTCATCATTTTACGCTAACTTGTATTCTGCTACATATTTTTGGTAAATAAAATCCCAATAAGTGTATATTGATAGGTTTACGCAAAAGTTATTGCGTCTAAAAACTATGGGGAACATTTTTTTGAATTTTTTTTTTACTAGTAATGGCGGAGATCAGCGATTTTTAGCGGGACTACAACATTGCGGCGGACAGATCGGACACCTAACTGACAATTTTTACACTTTTGGGCGGACTAGTGACTACAGTAATCAGTGCTAAAAATATGCACTGTTACTGTGCTAATGACACTGGCAGGAAAGGGGTTAACACCAGGGGAGATCAAAGGGTTAAATGTAGGGGGTGCTTTCAAAGGCCCCTTTCACACGAGCGTTCCGTATGTCCGTATATCACCCCATCCGTTTGCTGGTGATATACGGACATAATGCATGTCAATGGGATTGCGGATGTCAGCGGATGACCATCGGCTGACATCCGTTTTGCGTCCTTTCAGTTCTGTTCCGTTTTTTGGAACGGAACGGAACAGAACCCTATTTTTCTTCCATTTAAAAAACGGAAAGGACGCAAAATCGGATGTCAGCGGTGTCATCCTCTGACATCCGCAATCCCCATAGACATACATTATGTCCATATATCATCCGCAAACGGATGGGATGATATGCGGTCATACGGACCGGATGACACAAATGTCATCCGTGTCCATAAAAAAAAAAAAAGTGCCGCAGCGGACGAAATAAACTGAGCGGCCGTGTGAAAGAAGCATAACTGTGTGGGGGTTGTATTTACTGAATGAAAACAGAGACCTGTACTCCTAAATAAGAGGAACACAGGATCCCCGTGTTTATTACTGGCAGAACAGTGTAAACACAGCAGACCCCTGTTCCGTCTCCATGGTGAGCGATCGCAGGTGCCTGAGGGCAATTGCAGCTGTTGGACCCGCTTATTGGCTCCCCCTGTGGCCAATCAGTGTGTTCACACTCGCACCCCCACAAGCGGTCCCGCAAAGCGACATACAGTTACGTTGTTTCAAGGGACAGAGCTGACCTGCAGTATATGCCATTATATGTACTGCTGGCAGTCAGCAAATGGTTAAACTCCTTTTTATTTCTCAGTTGCTTTATTGTCCCTTTGTTTCTTTGTAACACCCTTTTTCTGTAAATATTTTATTTGCACCATTTTTACCTTTTAATTATTAAACTGTATTTTGAAAAGTGTTAAACAGTCTCTAAAGCCTTTAATGCAAACTAAAAGTCTTTTGAAGAGTGCTAATGTATATGATAAACCTCTAAATATACCTGTCTGTGGTGACAGTGTGTGTACAGACATTTTTTTTTTTCTTCATAATTGTTCTTGCTAGTATTGTGAAAGGTTGATAGGCCCAAAAGCTATCTGGTGGCAGTTTGGAGTTAAAGTGTTAATTGCTTAATTAACAGAACGCAACTGTGAGTTGCTATGTTACGCAAGTGACAGTGCGATGTGAGATTGGCTACTACTTGAGATGAGCTTTTGTTTTAAATAGACATCATTACACATACTGTATATGGATATATTAACAAAGAGGGAAAACCCCCAATGGGACTTTTTAGGTCTTAACCACTTAAGCCCCGGAGGATTTGGCTGCTAAAAGACCAGGGGGTATTTTGCGATTCGGCACTGCGTGAATTTAATGGACAATTGCGCGGTCGTGCGACGCTATACCTAAACGAATTTGACGTCCTTTTTTTCCCACCAACAGAGCTTTCTTTTGGTGGTATTTGATGACCTGTGCGATTTTTTGATCATGCACTATAAACAAAAAAAGAGCGTCGATTTTGCTAAAATAACAATATTTTTCACATTTTTTTATATGAAATTCCCCCCCAAAAAAAGTAAAAATCAAAATTTTTTAACATTTTCGGCCAAATTGTTTTATGCTACATATGTTTGGCAAAAAAAAATCGCAAAAAGCGTATTTTGATTGGTTTGCGCAAAAGTTATCGCGTTTACTAACAAAGGGAAAGATTTTTGTCATTTTTGTTGTTTTTTTTTTTAACGCGTAATGGCGGCGATCTGCGATTTTTTTTTTTTGCGGTACTGCGACATTGGGGCGGACAGATCGGACCCTTGACTGACATTTTTGGGGTTACCAGTGACATTTCTACAGTAATCAGTGCTATATATATGCTCTGTTACTGTAAAATTACACTGGCAGTGAAGGGGTTAACTTTGAGAGGGAGGGGTTATGTGTGTCCTAGGGGCGTGATTCTAACTGTGATTGGCTGTGGCTTGAGCTGTAGGAACAATGATCAACGGTCCTACATAGTAGAACCGTATGATCAGTGTTTCTACACAGGGGAGAATGACAGGCGGCTTGTTTACACTAGCCGCCTGCCTTTCTCCCTCTCCCCCGACGATCGCAGAGTGACCGGCGGACATCGGGTCTGCCGGTCACACGCGCGGGGGGGTCCGTGACCACGGGGAGTGGGAGCGCGCCGCCGGCGGCGCGCGCTCGCTCCCCAGAGCCTCACAGGCTAGTGACGTACCGATACGTCACTCTGCCTGTGAGGGGCTGACCGCCGCAGTATATGTACTTGCGGCGGTCGGCAAGCGGTTAAATAGTAGTTCAAATGCTAATAGAAGCAATGAGGTGATAATCTTTATGTAAAAACTTAAATTTTATTTTAAAATTTAAAATAAAATTCAAGTTTTTACATAAAGATTATCACCTCATTGCTTCTATTAGCATTTGAACGACTATTTAAGACCTAAAAAGTCCCATTGGGGGTTTTCCCTCTTTGTTTCTATGTTTCGGGATGCGGTCTTCCTAATTAACTCCATATCCCCCTAACCAGCCCTCTCTGTATATGGATACATTGAACACATGGGGTGCATGGTCAGGATTGGTGATGACTGCACACCATGTGAGATATGTGTCCATTTGTGTACTCTTTACACAAAGTAAGGACGGGAGTAATATGAAAAGGGTGGCTTTTCTTGTGATACAGCTATTACTACTATTGTTTTTTATATCATTTTGCAGAGTGGATGCACTTTTTCCCTATGTCCTATTGCTGTCCTAGTCTGCCTTTGAGAGACATTGGCGTGATTCAGTGCTCGTTACCAGGCCCGACCCCACCGTGGTGGTGCCTTTTGGGGTGCCTACCCCTTTTCTATGGGGATATTCAACCACTGGATATGCTCACACCATTCAGTGTGCTATGAGAGATCACTTGGGAGTGTCTGGCAAGCTTGGCAAGTGTTTGTTTCAACTATTGGTAAGCATTACCGACAATCAATTTGTATGTAAAGATTGGAACAGTGCCTAGACGTGATGTTTATAGATATTAGTCTGGTCTCTGTAACTATTATTGTATTATATTTTATTTTCCCCTTTCTCTTATTCTTGAGTGATGTGAAAAAGTCTGTAGAAATAAAGTACTAGATGGGGTCCCTGAAGAAGTTACTGCAGGGATCCTCAAACTACGGCCCTCCAGCTGTTGCGGAACTACACATCCCATGAGGCATTGTAAAACTCTGATATTCACAGACATGACTAGGCATGATGGGAATTGTAGTTCCTGAATAACTGGAGGGCCATAGTTTGAAGACCCCTGAGCTACTGTATGAGCACAACGCTCAGCGAAACGCGTAGGATTTATTACTACTATATTTACATGGAACATATCCAGGCAGTTTTGCCCACCTTTTTTCAACAGTTTATGTTTTTATCTCTGTTTTAATAAATATGTGTGAATCTCCAATTTTTTTACAACCCCACAGCCTTTAAAGTCCCATGGTGATAAGAATAATGTGGGTTAACCCCCCTATTTTGGGGATGAATTTCCCAACATTATAGACCCTCTGAGTCCTTCTCTTTTTCTATCCATAAACAATTTTAATAATAAGGAATGTGGCTGTGGGTGATTGTCCTTAGAACCGATATCTTTCAATATGTCAATGGGCCAGTCCTTTGTCACGAGTTGGTGAGAAGGGCAGAGGTCTGACACCGTGTTTCATCACATCTGCAAACTGAGATTCCTGTATGCCTCCTGAAGCTCCTCCTCCCAGCACCTCTGTAGTTTAGAAGGCAGGCTCTGTGAAATGTACTACCTACTTAAATGTACCACACAGTACTACTCGCAGAGCATAGTGAATATGTGATGAAAGGAAACAATGGGCACACAATCCAATCCTGCTGACCCCATGAACATACACTCACCAGCCACTTTATTAGGTACACCTGTTCAATTGCTTGGTAACACAAATTGCTAATCAGCCAATCACATAGCAGCAACTTAACGCATTTGAGCATCTAGACATAGTGAAGACGACTTGCTGAAGTTCAAACTGAGCATCAGAATGGGGAAGAAAGGGGATTTAAGTGACTATGAATGTGGCATGGTTGTTGCTGGCAGACAGGCTGGTCCGAGTATTTCAAAAACTGCTGATCTACTGGGATTTTTTTACACACAACCATCTCTAGGGTTTATCAGAGAATGGTCCTGAAAAAGAGAAAATATCCAGTGAGCGGCAGTTGTGTGGAGGAAAATGCCTTGTTGATGTTAGAGATCAGAGAAGAATGGGAGACTGGTTTGAGATAATAGAAAGGTAACAGTAGCTCAAATAACCACACGTTACAACAAAGGTATGCAAAAATATTATCTCTGATTGCACAACACATCGAACCTTGGAGCAGATGGGCTACAACTGCAGAGGACCACACTGGGCGCCACTCCTGTCAGCTAAGAACAGGAAACTGAAGCTACAATTTGCACAGGCTCACCAAAATTGGACAATAGAAAATTGGAAAAACGTTGCCTGGTCTGATGAGTCTCGAATTCAGCTGCAACATTCAAATGGTAGGGTCAGAATTTTGGTGTAAACAACATGAAAGCATTGATTCATTCTGCCTTGTATCAATGGTTCAGGCTGGTGGTGGTGATGTAATGGTGTGGGGGATATAGTTTGGGCCCCTTAGTACCAATTGAGCATCATTTAAATGCCACGGCCCACCTGAGTAATGTTGCTGACCATGTCCATCCCTTTATGACTATAGCGTACCCATCTTCTGATGGCTCCTTCCAGCAGGATAATGCACCATGTCACAAAGCTCAAATCATCTCACCACTGGTTTCTTGAACATGACAATGAGGTCACTGTACTCCAATGGCCTCCACAGTCACCAGATTTCAATCCAATAGAGAACCTTTGGGATGTCGTAGAACGGGAGATTCACATCATGGATGTGCAGCCGACAAATCTGCAGCAAGTGTGTGATGCTATCATATGAATATGGACCAAAATCTCTGAGGAACATTTCCAACACCTTGCTGAATCTATGACACAAAGAATTAAGGCAGTTCTGAGGGCAAAAGAGGGTCTAACCTGGTACTAGCAAGGTGTACCTAATAAAGTGGCCGGTGAGTGTATATTATATATAAATCCATAAATATCTTTGACGATAGTCCATAACACTTGTGGCTGCTGTCCCCAGAGCAGAAGAAGTTTCTGTAATTAAACAAATAAGGGGGAGAGGGAAGCGCCTACTAAGTGTAGCATAAGGACTGTCTATTATAAAACACAAAAGTGGCATCTTACATTGTTAAAAGTAAATAGGCTCATCAATAAAGAAGACCGCTGCTCTGAGTGCGATGTCTCCGTCCCTCGGTCCATGCACTGGCTGTCTCTGTATATCCAGATAGATGGCAGAAAGATGACGCCTCAAACATCTGACTTCCAGAAACCAGAGAAAACACTTTCTTCGACACACATACTGGTTTGATAAAGGATTGTGGATTCTCCGAAACACATAGCCAATTATATTTCACTCCCATGAGGTCACCTGAGCCAGCGATGGTGACATCACACTCAGAGCAGCGGTCTTCTTTATTGATAAGCCTAATGACTTTTAGCCCCCGTTCACACTAAGGCGACCTGCCGTAGGTCGCCTCCCATAGGGAAGCTGCGGACCCGTTCGCTCCGACTTAGAAAAAGGGTCTGGAGCTTCTTTGGGGCGACCAGGAGGCGACCGCCATAGACTTCAATGTTATGAAGTCCGTGGCAGCCGCTCCGAGGTCGCGGCGCGCTGCTCGCACCGCGACCTCGGAGGTCGCGGTGCGAAGTAGCGTCGCTTGCATGTGAACGGGGGCTAAAAAATGTGAGTTGCCAATTTTATGTTTGTAATAAACAGTCCTTATGCTACACTTAGTAGGTACCTCCCTCTCTCCCCATAGTGAATATGTGTCACAGAAATCAAGGAAGTAAATGCGTGGGGAACTTCACAAAGTAAGGTTAGAAACCTCAAAATCACTCAGATTAACCACTTGACCTCCAGAAGGATTTACCCCCTTCATGTTCAGTGCATATTTTGCTATTCAGCACTTGCGCTACTTTACCAGCTATTGCTTAGTCGTGCAACACTGTACCCAAATTAAATGTTAGCATTTTTCCCACAAATAGAGCTTTCTTTTGGTGATATTTGATCACCACTGGGTTTTTATTTTTTATATAAAAATATATTGAAAATTTAAAAAAAAAAAAAAAAAACATTTTCTATTTTCTACTTCCTGTTGTAACCTTATCCAATAAAATCAAATTTCATCAGAAATGCAGACCAAAATGTATTCTGCTACATGTCTGGTAAAAAAAAAAATCCCAAAAAGGGTCCTTTCACACAGGCTTTCCACCCGATGGCCTCCATTTTTTTCAGCGGGTTGAAGAGCTAAAATAGGCAAACATCAATGGATGTGCTGTTGGTGACTGTTCCCGGGTTGGATAATTTTACCTGCCAGGATGCCCTGACTGCTCTTAAGAATGAAGTAGGGGACATGTCTAACCTACATGATCAGGAGGTGGCTCTGATCTCCACTGATTTCACAGCAACAGATAAGTGCTGATATATTAAAATGAACCTATGACATTCAAACATTTAGACCAGCCTTTCTCAACCTTTTCAACACAGGGGAACCCTTGAAATAAATTTCTGGTCTCGGGGAACCCCTGCCAAAAAATTTAAATCTACAACTCATGACACATTAGTGTGACAGTCAGTAGGAAGAATGCTCCTTACTCTTGTCATCATTGGGAAGAATTACCTCCTAACAGATAGCTAAAAGGAACAAAGGTGTCATTGGAAACTTATCTGAGAGGCAGAAACTGCCCATTGCTCAAGGAACCCCTAGCAACCTCAGGAGGAACCCTAGGGTTCCATGTAATCCTGGTTGAGAAACCCTGATTTAGACATTCTCAAAGAGCAGTAAATGACCTTTAAAACAAGCCCACACCGACCGCTTTAACTGCAGAATTTTTACCAATCCCTCCTCAAAGTTCAACGCAAAAGCACTGAATGACTTGTCCAAGTCATTTTCTTTGGGGCACACTACTCTTTCCAGCAGTGACTGCAGACTTCCAGCCTTTTTCATGTGCCTACTAAATTTACAACTGTTATTACAATTATTACAACCTAAATTTGTTTCCATGTTTTCCAAAAAAAAAAACAAAAAAAAAAAAAAACAAGATCCTATGTTTAGAAATGATTACTAAAGCTTAAATCAAAATTTATGAATTTTGAAATCTGTTAAAATCTTCAACCCCTAAGAATAACTGGAAAAGCATTGTTATTCAAAAAAGGTGTCCAAAGTACCCCTTGGGTAACATGCTTGGCATAGAACCCCCTAACATAAGAGTGAAGCGCAACCTCAGCTGATAACTCTGGGGTCAAACATCTAAAGGAACGTTATTGCCCACCCTACTGTACACTAATTTAAAAGCCATGCATTTCAATGACATGGTAAATTAATGAATTTGATTATCACTGGCACATACCATTACTATAGCAACACAAGTGTTGAAAGCTTGGTGTACTGATGCAGGTGGAAAAGCTCTGAATACCATTGTCATCTCTGGGCTCTCTCTCTTGCCATGGTCAGTGTTACATAATAGCTTGACATGCTCATTCTGCTTACTTAAAGTGAATTCTAAAGTTAAAGTCATTGTAAACCCCAAACATGAAATATGAACAAAGCATATTCCTCTATAGTGTGAACTTGTCTCACTCCCGAGCACTAAGTGTCATTTCTCTCTGCTGCTTCATTCCTCTGCTATAAGCATGGGTCACTTCTGACAAGTTTTTTCTGACACCAAGAGAAAAATGGTGACAGGGGAGGGATCTCCAGCTGATTGACAGCCTCAGCTCTGTTCCTGTGTGAAGGGGGTGAGTACCTTCCCTAAAAAGTGGGGGAGCAATTAATTTGCCTCACCCACCAATAGGAGCGTGACAGAATAAAGCTTAGTTAAAGCTCATAGCAACAGGCAGCTTTAAAATGTAATTGGTTCAAGAGGTTACATAATCATAACTGCTATTTAAATGAAAAAAAAAATATGCGCAACAGCTGTCAGTTGGCAGTCAGCAGTAGAAGAAGAAGCTTAACACCCTCCCTCCCTTGTCGCAGTCCTTATTGTGTGGCATCCGTCCCTTTGTGCAATTGAAAGGGGACAGTTTCTGGTTTAAATGCAGTGCCGAATCGCAAAAAAATGGCCTGGTCATTAAGGGGGCAAATCCTTTCGGTCCAGAAGTAGTAAAAGTAAAACACTGTGAGCAGACAGACTCTTCATTGTAGTAGAGACATGCTATTGCTATGCTGTGTGAAGGAGGGTGTGTCCCTTCCCTTCAATCAGCTCCCAGAGCTCTCCTCACTGATGTAACTTCAGCTACCCACCCCCTGCTTTTCAGAGCTGAGAGATCCTGTGTAAATTCTGTACTTTGGATGGATGTTCGGGAAAAGACTGCTGCAGATAAACTGGTACAACTTTTGTGGGAGGATTTGTTTTATTTCTGTGTATCACCTGAGGCCAGTCACTTCACTGGGTATATGTGAAGGTTTACAACCCCTTTGGGACTTTGTAGAAGAGGTTAAAAAAAACATATTCTTACTGTTCTACATGCCAGTGGATTTACAGTTCTGCTCAGCTATTCTTGTGATATACACACACACACCTTTGTTGGTAAGTAGGATGATTACTCTGCTATTTCCTGGTTTCCCATTACTGCTTTCTGGATCAGCTCACTGCACAGACATGATCTGGTTTTCCTGTCCTTTGATCGGGACTCCAAACAACTGGCGGCTCGAGAGCCGCTCGATCGTTACCCCAGCGAGCGGGGGGGACGCCCCCCTCCCGCCGCCTTCCGCGGCTATGCCCGGGTCTCCCATCCCACCGGGAGACCCGAGCAACTAGCCGGCACGTCCGCCGGTTGGTTGGAATCCCGATCAAAGCCGGATGCGGCTTTGATCTGGTCTCCGATGATGTAACCCAGAGGTGGCGTCCATGACGTCCGGGTTACTCGGCTGCTAAAATTTAAAAAGTGACTGCATTCAAAAATGCAGTTTTCAGCATTTTGAATACATGGAATTGTAGTGAAGGGGTTTAGGGTCTTTTAGACCCCCGATCCCTCCATAAAGCCTACCTGTCACTGCCTATTGCTGTCACAAGGGATGTGTTACATTGCTTGTGACAGCAATAAAAGTGATCTGATTTTTTTTTTTAAAAAACCTGTGCTAAAATAAAAAAAAAAATTAAAATAAATAGGAAAAAAAAAATCTTTAAGCCGCCCCCCGTCGCCATGAGCTCGTGCATGAAAGAAATGTATACGGAAGTCGCGCCCGCAAATGAAATCGCTGTTCACACATGTGAGGTATCGCCGCGATCGCCAGAGCAAGAGCAATAATGAAAAGAAAGAGCTACTCTTTAACTCTAAACTGGTAACCGTTAAACATTTTTAAAGCATTGGCTATGGAGATTTTTATTGACCGTAGTTTGTCGCCATTCCACAGGTGTGCGCAGTTTTAAACCATAACATGTTGGGTATCTATTTACTCAACGTGATATCATCTTTTGCAATATACAAAAAAAATGGGCTAACTTTACTGTTTCGTTTTTTTAAATGCAGTGAAATGTAATTTTTCCCAAAAAATGGCGTTTGAAAGACCACTTCGCAAATATCGCGTGACAAAAAATATTGCAATGACCGCCATTTTATTCTCCAGAGTCTTTGATAAATATAGACATATATATATAAATATATATATATATATATATATATATATATATATGTTTGGGGGCTCTAAGTAGTTTTCTAGCAAAAAATACTGATTTTAACTTGTAAACAACATGTGTCAAAAATGGGCTCGGTACTTAGGTGGTTAAGGGGGCAAATCCTTCCGGTCCAGAAGTGGTTAACAAGTTTATGCAATACCAACATTCAAAAGAGTCGGCAATATAAATGTATAAAAGCTTTGGGATATTAAGTTTAAATGTACTGCTGAGAAAGTTCTACCTTAACCTTAACGCAGCCCTTGTAAAGTTTATCAACAAACACGGGCAGCCTTGTGATCCTATTTTCGAGATGTATTTAAAATCTGCCGTCTGTCTTTAAAAAAAAAACATGCAGCAAAAAGAAGGGTAAGCCGGGTCTTTCCATAATGAGTGGTTTCCTAGGCAACTGACAACAATTAATGGTGAGTAAGGACGTGGGCCTGAGCTCTGCTACTGGTTGCTGCTGGTTCTCGGTTGTGGAGGATGCGGGGGAACACAGATCAGATCAGCACTGACACACATCACACATGTAAACCATATACACTTCCGTCGTAATCCTCCAAATACACTGACATCACAGTGGGCGACCAGGAACCCAGTTACGTGTTTAAGAAATGGATTTATTTCATTGCTGCTTGGAGCAAGCAGTTTCATAGACTGCAGTATGTTGTCTTCACATCCAGTCCTACAAGAAGCAGGCACACTCTTTTGATGAGGTCACCAAATCTAATTTATATTATTATCATTTAATTTAAAATGAGACACTAATGAGGATTTAGCAGTGGCTTATCACATGTATGCCTCTGTTTTATTAACTTTGCTGTTGCCCTTTATTACGTTTGAACACGTACTTCCGATGGCTTCCCGGATAACTTAATTTTACCCAGTCTGCTTCTTCAAGATCTGATAAAAAAATAAGGGAATCATTTATTGAAAGGCTTGGAAAAGCAACCAATCACATTCTTCCTTCTATTTTTCTAGTACAGGTTAGAAACTGATACGGAAAGTCTAAATGGGTGCTATTGTATACAGTTAGTCCTTAGTTTACAAAATTTGGTAGAGGAGACTGTCTGATTGACATTATCTTAACCAGTTTTGGACCGAAAGGATTGGCCCCCTTAACCACTTCAGCTCCAGAAGGTTTTTCCCCCTTAATGACCAGGCCATTTTTTGTGATTCGGCACTGCCTTACTTTAACTGATGTAGCACCCTCCTAGGTAGGTGCTAGGAAAACACATTTGGTGGCTCTTTTCTGCTTATCAGGAGAGCCTGATCTGTTAGTTTAGCCTGCCACATGTTTTCAGGTGTGATTTATTGAGTCTAAGCGAGTCACCCCACTGTATCCAATAAGGGAGCTTGTTGGACAGTGGAGGAAATCTAACCAGTAGCACACCAGGGTTTATGGCTGTCTCAGCGGGTGGGCATTGTTGCAATGCATCCTGGGATTGGCTATAAATCCGGGGGGAGCATATGACAGGGTGTCTTTTGGCGGGAGCAAAGTCCCAGGAGGAGGTGGACGGCTTTCTCGCCTCCTGCAGGTGTGAGGAAGGTGGTTCAGGCGGTCAGCCTAGTGAACCAGGTGTGTAGCTAAGCTGCAGAGGATCCAGAGTGCTGACAAGTGGAACTTCTGGCAGAACCATTTCAGGAAAAACAGTATTGTGAGTACCAGGAGATCCGCCTAAGGGTCTGTCTAGGAGAGGAGACCACTCCAGAGAAGTCAGGTAATCAAGGAGCTAGCTCACACAAGGAGTGTATCAGTAAAGGTGGTGCCATGTAGTTGACCCTGAAGATTAGGAACAAAGGAAGGGCCCTGAAGTTGTTCTGCAGTACAGTCCAGTTTACCCCAGGATACAGTTTACCTCAGAAAGCTCTTTCGAAAATACTTCACAGCTAAGGGCAAAGTGAAGCAGCGGCCTAGCCGTGACTAGCGTTACTCAGAATTTCCAAGCCGTCCCAGCCTATTGTGCATAGTGTATAAAGTTGAGGTATCCCACTCATTCCCTTCTCCTATCCAACGTCCAAATAAAACCACAAATACCAAAGCTACCGAACTGTTTCTTGACTAAGCTAAAACACTTGGGCAAAATGTCAAACTGTCGTGTTGTTGCTAAATGTAACCCAGGGGAACCCATAACCAGCAGCTCCCAAGGGAGTAGTGCTACACTAACAATTGCACGGTCATGCAACGCTGTACCCAAATACAATTGATGTCCTCCCCCCCCCCCCCCCCCACAAATAGAGCTTTCTTTTGGTGGTATTTGATCACCTCTACGGTTTTTAGATTTTGCGCTATAAACAAAAAAAGAGCGACAATTTTGAAAAAAACACAATCATTTTTACTTTCTGCTATAAAACATTCCCAATAAAAAAGTTAAAAAAATCACATTTTTTTTTATCAATTTAGGCCAATTTGTATTCTGCTACATATTTTTGGTAAAAAAAATCCCAAAATCTTGTTTGCGCAAAAGTTATCACGTCTACAAACTAGGGGAAAGATTTATGTCATTCTTTTATTTTATTTATTTTTTACTAGTAATGGCGGCGATCTGAGACTTTTAGCGGAACTGCAACATTGCGACCGACAGATCAGAGCCCTAACTGACATTTTTGACACTTTTGGGTTGACCGGTGAAATTACTACAGTAATCGGTGCTAAAAATACGCACTGTTACTGTAATAATGAAACTGACAGGGAAGGGGTTAACCTAGGGGTGATCAAAGGGTTAATTCTGAGCTTAGGGGAGTGTTTTCTAACTGTATGGGGGGGAGAGATTTGTGAAATAAACACAGGGACCTGTGTTCCTATATAGAAGAATCATAGGCGCTCTGTGATTATTTCAGAGAGAACAACGGTCTGCTGTGTTTACAACAGCTGGCCGGGGTTCTCTCTCAGCTGAGAGCGATCACGGGTGCCTGGTGGCGACCCGCATCGCCAGTCCCGTGGATCGGCATCCCCCCGCTCGTTTCCTGCCTAGCCTAGGGTGTGACCGGCGGCTCCGATGTCCGCCGGCCACTCGCGATCCCCCTTTAGGAGTGGGAGAAAGACAGACGGCTGATGTAAACACAGCCATCTGTCATTCTCCCTGAAGTAATGACAGAGGCTATACGATCCTGCTATGTAGGATCGTATGTCTCTGTGATTACTTCACTAGCCACGCCCCCTAACAGTTAGAATCACGCCCCCAGGGACACACTTAACCCCTTGATCGCCAATAAAGTTAACCCCTTCCCCTGCCAGTGTAATTTTTACAGTAACTGTGCATATTTATAGCACTGTTTACTGTAGTAATGTCACTGGTACCCCCAAAAGTGTCAAAAATGTCAGTCAGGGGTCTTATCTGTCAGCCACAATGTCGCAAAAAAAAAAAAATCGCAGATCACCGCCATTACTAGTTTAAAAAAAAAAAACAATAAAAATGACATAAATCTTTCTAGTAGTTAGTAAACGCAATAACTTTTGTGCAAAACAATCAAAATACACTTATTGCGATTTTTTTTTTACCAAAAATATGTAGCAGAAAACAAATTTGCCTAAAATGTTAAAAAATTTTGATTTTCACTTTTTTTTTTTTTAAGAATTTCATATAAAGAAATGTGAAAAATATTGTTATTTTTTTCAAAATTATCGCTCTATTATGTTTATAGCGCAAAAAAAATAAAAATCGCACAGGTGATCAAATACCACCAAAAGAAAGCTCTGTTTGTGGGAAAAAAAGGACATCAATTTAATTTGGGTAGAGTGTCGCAGGACTGCACAATTGTCCGTTAAAGTCACGCAGTGCCGAATCGCAAAATATGGCCTGGTCATTGAGCAGCCAAATCCTCCGGGGCTTAAGTGGTTAAAGTCTTCTATCTTTTACAGCCAAGGATGCTGCTTCTGTTTGATCAGCAACTGCCATGCTGCACATGTGATCAGTTATGACACCAACCATTTAATGGTTTGACAGTTTGTTTGAGTACACAAGGAAATGTGACAGTTAGCAATCCCGGCATTCCAGTAAATGTAACTGTATTGTTGAAAACATGGGTTTAGTTCCGCTTTATGATTTACAGTTGGGGCTTTGGGCTTCAGAAAACTGGCAGCCTCTGGCAAGAGGAAACAAGAATGCTGGAGGCAATTTAAAGCACACACTCATTTGGATAGCATAATTATTAATGTGGATTGTATATTCCTTGCTAAAAAACATTTTTTTTTTAAGTTGTTATGGGTAAAGTTTCACTTTAAATATAATCAGGTAGACTTTTAAAATCTGCAAAAGAACTGTGCAATTCATGAATCACAACTATTTGGATCTAAGCATTTTCACCAAACTGTATATCTTTAAATTCTGAGTACTTCCATACAGATCTGCCTAATGTGCATTGAATGGCATTATTTAGGAATCTACATAATTGTTATTCACAAATGATATGATTATCTGCAGACTGAACAGGACCACATAAATATATCTAGGTGAATGAAAGTTTGTATCGCCCCAATATGGGATTTGCAGGATGTGTAGAGTCATGCAATTAGCGTTAACCATGTTAGACTTCATGGGCAAAAACACAACTTTGAGAACTCTAGCAAAAATTTACCCTCAAAAACCATTTGACTTCGAAGTGCATGGATGTTTTCAAGCTACAGTAGCTCATAGACATGTGCATGACAAAAAAATTTGTTTTGTTTCGTTTAGATTCGTTAATCTAGTTTTTTACTTTCGTTAAATTCGGTTGATTCGTTCAATTCATATTCATAATTTATATTCGGAATTCGTTTTTTTGTCCTTTTCGAATTTTCTTCAAATTGACAGATTTTTTCGATTTAAAACGCTTGAAATCGATTCATTTTGAAATAGTCAAACCGAAAACTTTCTTTTTTTTTTTCGATTCAAATGTAGACAGTGAACAAACAAAAGAAAAATCTCCATCAAATGATTACAATGACTCTTTAAATAATTTCTGGCTTAACAAAAACAGCATTATTTCGAAATGGAACTCTGATAACACACAGTCTTTGATTTCAGAAATATCTTTAAAGTTTGAATTCGACTGGAATTCGATGTAAAATTCGATTGGAATTTCCATTTGAATTTCGTTTCGTTATTTGGAGCATTTGGTAAACTTCGTTTACACTACAATTCAGGTATTCGGATATATCCGATTCTCCAAATAACGAAAAATAAGTGTCCGAATATTTATTCAGAATGAAATGAACTGCACATGTCTAGTAGCTCAGTAGAAATCAATGTGGGTTACATAGTTACATAGTTAGTGAGGTTGAAAAAAGACATCAGTCCATCCAATTCAACCTATGATGTGTGTGTGTTTGATGTTAACTGTACAATGTATAGCCCTGTATGTTGTGGTCTTTAAGGTGACTGTCTAATAATTTTTTTAAACTATTAATGCTCCCCACTGATATCACTGCTTGTGGAAGAGAGTTCCACATCCCCACCGCTCTGACAGTAAAGAACCCCCTACCTATTTTAATGTTAAACCATTTTTCCTCTAGTTTTAGTGAGTGGCCACATGTCTTATTGTATTCCCTTTCTCTGAAAAGTTTGTTCCTTATACTAGGGTCACCAATACAGTACTTGTACATAGATATCATATCCCCTCTCAAGTGTCTCTTCTCCAGAGAGAATAAGTTCAATGCTTGCAGTCTTTCCTTAGCTTAGATCCACCATTCCCCTAATTATTTTTTTTGCCCTTCTCTGGACTCTCTCCAGTACCAGCACATCCTTCCTGAAGACCGGTGCCCAGAACTGGACAGCATACTCCAGATGTGGCCGGACCAGAGTCTTGTAGAGTGGGAGAATAATCTCTTTATTTCTGGAGAAAATCCCCTTTTTTTATACATGCCAGTATTCTATTGGCTTTGCTTGCAGCAGCTTGGCATTGCATGCCACTGCCAAGTCTATTGTCCACTAGGACCCCCAGGTCTTTTTCCATCTTATATTCACCCAGAGGTTCCCCCCGGTAAGTAGCTTGTGTTCGTGTTTCTGACGGTTGTGGAAGAACACTATTGTGCACCCTTGGAGCTACTCCAAGTTGGGCAAATTTATGAAATGTAGCCTGATATTCCAGATATGCCAAAGTAACATTGTTTCTACAGAACTTAACTATTAGGCCTTATGCACACAGGATGTTTTAAAAGCTGCTTCTAGGGGCGTCTGGCATTTTGTTTCCTGCCTCTAAACTCCCCTTCATGTTAGCCTATGTGTCCACACACACATAGACTTTAAGCAGCGTTTAGTGGCAGGAGATTTTAGAGGCACAAAAAAGAAAACCCACTGCCAGTACGTCCAGGAGAAACAGTTTTGGTAGAAAAAAACTCTTGGCGCTTGTAAACACATTTAAACGCATGTTAACAATTGGGCTTAATGGAAAGACTAAAATATTATTCTGACCAATCAAATTAGTTGTGCTTGACGCCTATCAATGAGCCTAAATGCTTGTAAAAGCTTTAGACACTTTTACAAGCGGCACACGTTTTTCCGGCCAAAACCTGGAGAAAAGGCTTTTAGGAGAGTTTCTAAAATGTCCTGAGTAGTGTTGAGCGAACATGGACTGTATTATTTGGGTTCGTACTGGATAGTTGGATTTTTGCTACCCGGACACGGACCCGAAAACTTTACTGTATGTTCGGGTTTAAAATCCGTGTTCGGTAATTTTATTTCCTGTTTTGTATGTAATGGCGCACTTTTAATGGCGGGCTTTCAACAGCCAATCAACAAGTGTTTAATTGGTGTGCCTTAAGCCATCCTAGCCATGCCTACTAATGTATTAGTAGCTGTGATTGGCCATCTGAAGCATGTGACCCATGTCTTTATAAGTTCGAGAGACACAGCGCGGTGCGTCATTCTGCTGTAGTGTAGGGAGAGAGCACACATCATACGTGCTGGCTGCTGATTAGGGACAGACAGTGAAAAATTGTGCCCGAAAAGAATGCAGGGACAGGTCGGAGTGTAGGCAGGGAAAGTTATTTGAGCATTTTAGGGACAGGCTGGAGAGATTAGGCAGGGACAGATCAATCGTCTGTTAGCGATCTACATCGATTTTGCAGTGTGGGGGTGGTGCAGTGAACGATCTTTTTGCCCTCACTTGAGCCCACTGAGGAGGAGGAGGGAGAAAAAAATATATTTGTATCAGTCTGTTGTGTGCAGCGTTCAGCTATATTTTACTACAGATTGCTGTCCTAATCTGCTATTTAAAAATTACAAAGTTAAAGGGGAATTTTTTTTTCCCCTTCATAGCCTGCTTGCTGCTGAGCTAAACGTGACATAAGACACTGCTGTGTTCACATGTGCTATTGAGTGATTTTCAATTTTATATACTTTTTTCTATTCCACTATTCAATATACACCCTTTTGGGTTAAAAGAAATTAAATTGTGGCATAGTCTGTACTAATCTGCTATTTAAAAATTACAAAGCTAAAGGGGAATTTTTTTTTTCCCTTCTTAGCCTGCTGCAGAGCTGACCGTGACATAAGACACTGCTGTGTTCACATGTGCTATTGAGTGATTTTCAATTTTATATACTTTTTTCTATTCCACTATTCAATATACACCCTTTTGGGTTAAAAAAAATTAAATTGTGGCATAGTCTGTACTAATCTGCTATTTAAAAATGACAAAGTTAAAGGGGAATTTTTTTTTTTTCCCTTCATAGCCTGCTGCTAAGCTGACCGTGACATAAAACATAAGACACTGCTGTGTTCACATGTGCTATTGAAAAATCACCAATTTTATATCATATTTTCTATTCCGCTATTCAATCTACACCCTTTTGGGGTAAAAAAATTAAATTGCGGCATAGTCTGTATCGGTACGTGTGAGATACACCTTCCAAATTTTTGGGGCGCATCTTCCACCGCCAAGGATTGCAGGGTGCTTCAGTTTGCCTCCTGTTCCGAACTCCTCCTACTCCTCATCCTGCCTTTAGGGTACAAAAAATTGTAATCAGGGCCTAGTCTGGGTCTGTACGTGTGAGATACACCTTTTTATATCATATTTTCTATTCCGCTATTCAATCTACACCCTTTGGGGTAAAAATAACTAAATTGCGGCATAGTCTGTATCGGTACGTGTGAGATACACCTTCCAAATTTTTGGGGCGCATCTTCCACCACTGAGGATTGCAGGGTGCTTCAGTTTGCCTCCTGTTCCGAACTCCTCCTACTGTTTGTACGTGTGAGATACACCGTTTTATAAAAATTTTTCTATTCCGCTATTCAATATACACCCTTTTGGAGTGTAAAAAATTAAATTACGGCATAGTCTGTATCGGTATGTGTGATATACACCTTTTTAAAATTGTTTGGCGCATCTCCTTCCACCGCCGAGGATTGCAGGGCGCTTCAGTTTGCCTCCTGTTCCGAACTCCTCCTACTCCTCTTCCTCATCCTCATCCTGCCTTAAGGGTACAAAAATTGTAATCGGGGCCTAGTCTGTGTTTGTACGTGTGAAATACACGGTTTTATTACATTTTTTCTATTCCGCTATTCAATATACACCCTTTTGGAGTGTAAAAAATTTAATTACGGCATAGTCTGTATCGGTACGTGTGAGATACACCTTTTAAATTAGTTTGGCGCATCTCCTTCCACCGCCGAGGATTGCAGGGCGCTTCAGTTTGCCTCCTGTTCCGAACTCCTCCTACTCCTCTTCCTCATCCTCCCTTTAGGGTACAAAAAAATTGTAATCGGGGCCTAGTCTGTGTTTGTACGTGTGAGATACACCGGTTAATATCCTTTTTTCTATTCCGCTATTCAATATACACCCTTTTGGGGTGAAAAAAATTAAATTGCGGCATACTTTGCATATTTGACTGTGAGATACACCCGTTGTATTTGTATACTGTTTTTCTATTCCGATATTTAATAAACACCCTTTTGGGGTAAAAAAATTAAATTGCGGCACAGTTTGCATATTTGACTGTGAGATACACCCGTGCGATACTGTTGTTGTTTTGTTCCGCTATTCAATAAACACCTTTCTAGGGCAAGATCATAAATTACAGAAATATGAGGAGACCGTCAAATAGGGGCCGTGGCCTGGGTCGTGGTGCTGCTGGTAGAGCTCCTGTTGAAAGGAGAGGACGTGGTCGATCTGTGCCAGCTACAAGCACGAGTGAAACACCTTCCTCAAGTGTGAGTAAGCGACAGAACCTGCAGCAGTATTTGGTAGGGCATCATGCGCCTCTACAAGTGTTGAGGCCAGAACAAGTAGAGGCGATAGTAGATTGGTTTGCTGCTGATAGTGCCTCCAGTTCCTTCACATTGTCTCCCACCCAGTCTACAAAGGTCAGAGTTGGCACCTGCAGCCGATGTCCAACCGTCTTTCACCTCACCCCCTTGCAAATCAGGCAAGCAGTCTGAGCCCCAAGTCATGCAGCAGTCTCTTCTTCTTTTTGATGACTCTGTCAGCAGGGTTTCCCAGGGCCATCCACCAAGCCCTGCCCCAGAAGCGGAAGAGATTGAGTGCAGCGATGCCCAACCACTTATTTCTCAAGATGAGTACATGGAAGGACCATCGCAGCACGTCTCTGATGATGACGAAACACAGGTGCCAACTGCTGCGGCACTCAGAATTGTGGAGACCGACAAGGAGGGCAGGGGTGAAGACTGGGTGGAAGATGATGTGGAGGATGATGAGGTCCTCGACCCCCACGTGGAATGAAGGTCATGCAGGTGACCTGAGTAGTTTGGAGGAAGAGGCGGTGGTCGCACAGAGCCACCAGCACAGCAGAAGAGGGAGCAGGGTGCAGAAGCGGAGCTGCCGTGCCCTAGACACTACGCCTGCTACTGCCCAACGCAGCAAGGGACCGAGCGCACCAAAGCCAGCTCAAAGGAGTTCTCTAGCGTGGAAGTTCTTCAGAAAATGTGCTGATAACAGGACACGAGTGGTTTGCACCCTGTGCAATCAGAGCCTGAAGCGAGGCATAAACCTTCTCAACCTGAGCACAACCTGCATGATAAGGCATCTAAGTGCAAAGCACGAGCTGCAGTGGAGTAGACACCTTCAAAACCAAGAAAGGTCTCTGGCTCCTCCTGCTTCCTCTTCTGCTGCAGTCTCGGCCTCTTCATCCACCTCTGTAGTGATACCGGCACCTGCCACCCCGCAAACAGACGATCTGTCAGCAACACCACCACCTGGGTCACCAACCATCTCCACAATGTCCCGTGGAAGCGTTCAGCTTTCCATCTCCCAAACACTTCAGAGGAAGAGAAAGTACCCCCCTACCCATCCGCGATCCCTGGCCCTGAATGCCAGCATTTCAAAATTCTTGGCCTTTGAAATGCTGTCATTCCGTCTGGTGGAGACGCACAGTTTTAAAAGCCTTATGTCGGTGGCTGTCCCACAGTACGTTGTGCCCAGCCGCCACTACTTTTCCAGGCAAGCCATCCCTTCCCTGCACAACCAAGTGGGGGAAAAAATCAGGTGTGCACTGCGCAACGCCATCTGTGGCAAGGTCCACCCAACTACCGATATGTGGACCAGTAAGCACGGTCAGGGGCGTTATATCTCCCTAACGGCACACTGGGTAAATGCAGTGGCCGATGGGCCTGAGGCGGATAGCAATTTGGCGCATGTCCTTCCACCACCGAGGATTGCAGGGCGCTTCAGTTTGCCTCCTGTTCCTAACTCCTCCTACTCCGCTTCCTCATCCTCTACCGCCTCCTCATCCGGTCAGCGTAACACCTTCACCACCAACTTCAGCACAGCCAGGGGTAAACGACAGCAGGCAGTTTTAAAACTTGCCTGTTTGGGGGAAAAACCACACACTGCGCAGGAGTTGTGGAGGAGCATGGAACAGCAGACAAATGAGTGGTTGCTGCCAGCGAGCCTCAAGCCCGGCCTGGTGGTGTGCGATAACGGGCGAAATCTCATAGCAGCTCTGGGCCTAGCCGGTTTGACACACATCCCTTGCCTGGCGCCTGTGCTGAATTTGGTGGTGCAGAGGTTCCTTAAAAATTACCCCGATATGTCAGAGCTGCTGCAGAAAGTGCGGGCCGTCTGTGCGCACTTTCGGCGTTCTCACCCTGCTGCTGCTCGCCTGTCAGCGCTGCAGCGTAACTTCGGCCTTCCCGCTCACCGCCTCATATGTGACGTGCCCACAAGGTGGAACACCACCTTGAACATGCTGGAAAGACTGTGCGAGCAGCAGCAGGCCATAGTGGAGTTTCAGCTGCAGCACGCACGCGTGAGTCGCTCTGCGGAACAGCACCACTTCACCACCAATAACTGGGCCTCTATGCGAGACCTGTGTGCCTTGTTGCGCTGTTTTGAGTACTCCACCAACATGGCCAGTGCCGATGACGCCGTTGTAAGCTTAACTATCCCACTTCTATGCCTCCTTCAAAAAATGATTCAGCGATGATGGAAGAGAATGTGGCACAGGATGAGGAGGAGGAGGAGGATGAAGAGGTAACATTTCCAAGGCTTTCAGGGCAGTCACTCGCAAGTGGCTCAGAGGGTGAGTTCCTGCACACACAAACGCCAGGTACACAATTGTCCAGCAGGGGCACAGTTCTGGAGGATGAGGAGGAGGAGATGGAACCATGTTCACAGCAGGGTGGCACCCAGGCCAGCTCATGGCCATCACTGGTGCGTGGCTGGGGGGATACAGAGGACACAAACGATACACCTCCCACAGAGGACAGCCTTTCGTTGCCTCTGGGCAGCCTGGCACACATGAGCGATTACATGCTGCAGTGTCTCCACAACGACCGCCGAGTTGCCCACATTCTAACTTGTGCTGATTACTGGGTGGCCACGCTGCTGGATCCCCATTACAAGGACAACGTACCGTCCCTAATAAACTCACTGGAGCGCGATCGCAAGATGCGCGAGTACAAGCGCACGCTGGTAGACGCGATGCTGCTGGCATTCCCACCTGACAGCGGGGCCACAGTGGAAGCACAAGGCCAAGGCAGAGGAGGAGGAGGAAGAGGTCGCCAACGCAACCAGGGCACCGCCAGCACCTCAGAAGGCAGGGTTAGCATGGCCGAAATGTGGAAAAGCTTTGTCAGCACGCCACAACAAACAGCAGCACCAGCAGCTCATATGGAACGTCTTAGCAGGAGGCAGCATTTCACCAACATGGTGGAGCAGTATGTGTGCACACGCCTACATGTAGTGAATGACGGGTCTGCCCCCTTAAACTTCTGGGTCTCCAAATTGGGCACATGGCCTGAGCTTGCCCTTTACGCCTTGGAGGTGCTGGCATGCCCTGCAACCAGTGTATTATCTGAACGTGTATTTAGCACGGCTGGGGGCGTTATCACAGACAAGCACAGCCGCCTGTCCAGAGACAATGTGGACAAGCTCACGTTCATTAAAATGAACCAGGCATGGATCCCACAGGACTTTTCCGTACCTTGTGCAGAATAGAGATGGATACCGACCTTACCCAACCATTGTTATATTTTTGATCTTTCTCACTCTTTTGGGGTGTACCCTAATTTAAAATGACTGAAAAAAAGCAGTGTTGGCTACCTCGTCCCCCTCCACCGCCGCTTCCACCTACACCGCCACATCCACCGCCACCTCAACCTCCCTCCTACTCCATATGGGCCTCGTCCTGCACAGATGAAGAAAATTGTTTTATTTTTGTTTTTTTTTGTTGTTTTAAGTTATTTCCCTATCCACACTTGTTTGCAGAGCACTTGCCATGCTCTTAACTACATTTTGCTGCCATTTGCAGCACTCTAGCCCTTTCCATTGGTGTTTTAGAGCCATTTTAGTGCCTGAAATTTCGGGTCCCCGTTGACTTCAATGGGGTTCGGTGTCCGGGTAAAGTTCGGAAAAAGTCCTGGACACGGACCCGGACTTTTTTTTCAAGTTCGGCCGAACCCGCCGAACACGGACATCCAGGTGTCCGCTCAACTCTAGTCCTGAGGCCTCAAGAAGAAATACTAAGTAAATATATGGGGCCAGCAAGTGTAATATCAGTAGGGGGGCAAGACAGGTAGGCATTTGATGAGGAAATTACATATTTCATATTTCCTTAATAAAGTTGTCTAGTTGTCTCACAATATCTAAGAAAGCCTCTAATATCTTGGTTATTCTGGTTAGCTCAGCTGACTTCAAGTCAAAGAAATGTCATTGCAAACTGACCAAGTCCATTAATTGTTATATTGTTGCTTGCAGTGGGAGTTGACCTTACATTCAAGTCCTTTATATACTACAGCAATAACTTAGAATATTCAGTCTCGTATCAGAACTGCTATAATGCATGCGTCTGATTCTGATCATTTGTTCCACACTGTGAAAGCAGGCGGAACCCCGTGGCAGAACAGCATCTTACATTTTTTAATATTATTCCATTTGTTACCTGTATCTGTCATTAATTAATTAAATGTTATACTTAAAAATATTTGTGTGATCTATCATGTCGAATGCAGCCCCATAAAATGTAAACTATCACGAATCAGTGATGAAATAAAATTCTACACACAGGTAAAACCAGGAGGTAAGGAAATGGCAAGATCCTACATTAACCAAACAAAAAAAAAGGAAGACTTGGCATTTTGCCAGATTTAAAGATGGGTCCAGGGTAAGGATAGGGTATGTTCCTTTACTTATAGTAGATCCATTACCTGGAACCTAATGTATTCACCCATTCTTATTTGCCCCCAACACTTAAAAACTGTATGAACCTCTTCTTGAATCCAACGGGGTGGCAGAATCTAAAGTATACAAATGGGAAACATGAAGGGAGCAAAAACCCGACTAGACCTACACAGAGAGCTGACAGAAATGGAATTACGGATGGTTTACAGGTTAGAAAAACCAAGAGTTAATTGGGAGCTGCAGAGCTAGTCAAACACGAGGATGAAAATCCTAAAGACCAGGTTACAGACGAGGCAGACAATCATATGGATGAAGGAATTCAAAGGATTATCAGAGAGCAGCAGAGCTAAACAGACGTAAGTCTGAGAAAAGTGCAATCGAAATAACAAGCAAGACAGGTCCTAGACACAGAAAGTACGAGAAATGAGTTAATAATCAAAAGGCAGGGGGGACCAAGGTGACAAGACAGAAAAAACAGAGACACATATAGAGACTAGACTAATACTGGACAGAAAAAAACATCCAAACAAGGAAACTCTGCTGCCAGCATTAAAGCCGCACTAAGAAGTTCCAATCCAAAGATCGGAAGGAATCGTGATGAACCAGTAATAATCCATGGGTGACAGTTCATATAATGTATATAATAAATATGTGCCTTGGTACAAAGAAAGTTTTCTTTTTTTCAAAATAATTTTGCTTGCGTAGGAGAAGGAAGCAACAAGAGCAAATACTCATTAAATACTAATACTCCTTTAAAGAACTATTATTTACTGAAAAATCACTAGAACTACTGTACATCAGGAAAGTCACAAAAGACTAGGGTTCACACAAGACTTAAATGACTGGAAAATGAAAAGGAAAGTTCCGCTTTAAGAACTCCTGACCCCCAGGCATGCCACATTTGGCATGTCATTTTTTTGCAGGGGAAAACGGGTACCTAGTTTTGACAGCGGAAGTTCTCCTCTCCCCCTCCATCCCTGCAATTTTCTGGGACACGTCACAGGTCCCAGATGAGTGCCTTGCCATTCAGGACATGCAGTGCGACTCGTGCATGCACAGTGCACACTCGGCTGTGAAGCCAAAAGCTGTCACAGCCAGGTGCCCACACTATTGATGCCGGAACTAGAGAGAGCCAAAGGGAGAGAACCGAGGCTTCGAGTGGCAACATTGCTGGATCATGGGACAGGTGAGTATGTGTTTATTACCAACTTTCCGCAAATTGATGTACCTGTACGTCGGCTTGAAGAAGTGGTTGTACTGGGATGATGCCTGCAGCTGCAGGCATCAAACCGGTACCGTTTTTTAGAGCCGGCGGTTGGCTTTCAGGCAATAACAACCAATGCAGCTCAGCAGCCACTCGGCCGTTATCCCAGCGAGCGTTCCCACCTCCCACGGCTTTCCCGGGTCTCCCGTTCCACCGGGAGACCCGAGCAATACGACAGTACAACCGCCGGCTGGTTGGAGTCCCGAACAAAGCCGCATTCGGCTTTGATCAGATCAAGTAACCGGGAAGCGACGTCACAATGTCACTTCCGGTTTACTCGGCTGCCAATGGCGCCAATTCAAAAATGCAGATTTTGGCATTTTGAATACTTTGAAGTGCAGTGGAGGGGTCTGGGGTCTTTTAGAGTAACCTGTCACTGCCTATTACTGTCACAAGGGATGTTTACATTTTATTTTATTTTTTTTTTAAAACTGTGTTCAAAATAAAAAATTATAATAAAAAAATAGGAAAACATTTTTTTTAAAGCGCCCCTCGTCCCCGTGAGCTCACGTACCAAAGAAAACGCAAACGTAATTCGCACCCGCAAATGAAAACGGTTTTAAAAATCACACATGTGAGGTATCGCTGTGATCGTCAGAGTGAGAGCAATAATTCTAGAAAAAGACCCCCTCTGTAACTCTAAACTGGTAACTGTTAAAAAAATTTAAAGTGTCGCCTATGGAGATTTTTAAGTAACGTACTTTGTCACCATTCCACGAGTGTGTGCAATTTTAAACTGCAACATGTTGGGTATCTATTTACAATAATACAAATATACAAAAAAATGGGATAAGTTTACTGTTTAGGCCTATTCCTGACACATGTTCTTTACAAGTTAAGATCAGTATTTTTTGCTAGAAAATTACTTAATTACTTAGAACCCCCAAACATTATATAAAGAATAAAATGGAGATTGTTGCAATACTTTATGTCGCACCGTATTTGCACAGCGGTCTTACAAACGCAACTTTTTTTAATTAAAAAATAAGAAAACAGTAAAGTTAGCCCAATTTTTTCTATAATATGAAAGATAATGTTACACCGAGTAAATGGATACCTAACATGTCATGCTTTAAAATTGCGCACGCTTATGGAATGGTAACAAACTTTGGTACTTAAAAATATCCATAGGTGACAGTTTAAACATTACTAAATGTTACCAGTTTAGAGTTACAGAGGAGGTCTTGTGCTAGAATTATTCCTCTCGATCTATTGTTTGCGGTGATACCTCACATGTGTGGTTTGAACATCGTTTACATATGTGGGCAAGACTTGCGTATGCGTTCGCTTCTACGCGCAAGCTTGGAGGGACGGGGCACTTTACTTTTTTTTATTATTATTTATTTTACTTTTTATTTTATTTTTTACACTGTCCCTTTAAAAGAACATTTTTTTTTATCACTTTTATTCCTATTACAAGGAATGCAGCTATCTGCTGCCATAACCTCAGTATTTAACATCAAAGTAGCGACAAAAATACATGGTGGGCAGTGCAGAAGTGGTTAACTACTGTTTTAACAAAATAGGCAATCAGCTGAATGGTCAGTCAGAGAGTTAGGCCCTTTTCACACAACTGTTTTGATCAGGTCCGCCTGGCAGTTTTTCAGGCAGACCTGATCGAACGGTCTATTTACTCCCATGGACCAGCAGCAGGTATAAACTGGCTTGTGTCCATTTACACCCACCTACCTCCAATTTGATCAGGCCTGCTAAAAACAAACAGAAGTGAATCCATCCTCCTCCATCTAGACAAATCAGATCGGAGGCCAGTCGGGTGTAAACGGACAGCGGAGTCTATTTACATCCGGCCACCCATAGAGCAGAGTGGGCTCTTTCCAAGCATGGGCATAACTGTACCTTGTGGTTTTACCAAACTGGTGCAACGTTGGAAGCAATAATGCAGAACAAGAGCATACACACTGTACAAACATTGCAAAATAATACAAAACAGGATTATGAGAGCTGCGCAAATGTGGACTTGTCACATTAATGTCTCAGTGGCTCAATTAGAAATACAGGGCTGCATAGTATAGTGGCTATAGGCATCTATGGCAAAAGTAGCTAAAAACTGCTACTTCGGTAAAACCCTTTAGAGTGAAATCCAGGTAGCTCTGGTAACACAGGCAAGCAGCTGGAGGAATCCAAGGCTTGGGGACAAAGGGGTGTCACGGAACCATGAACCAGACGTACAACAACAGATAAGTGAAAATAAGAAGGCTTTATTGAAAATCAAGCTGTAAAGCAAAAGTCCAAACGGATGGCGAAACCGAGGCAGAGTCCTTGCGAAGCCAGAGGTCAGGAACCAGGAGGGTAGTCAGACGAAGCCAGGATCAGGAACCAGCAGGGTAGTCAGACGAAGCCAGGATCAGGAACCAGCAGGGTAGTCAGACGAAGCCAGGATCAGGAACCAGCAGGGTAGTCAGACGAAGCCAGGATCAGGGACCAGAAGCAGCAGCAGTCTTAGAAGCATGTGAACACAGGAGGACCAAGCAAGGAACTGAAGCCACAGACCTCCTATATATATGAGCTAGGCATCCAGCTCCTCCCAGTGGAAAGGAGGAGCCGCAGGGTGGGAGGCTACAAGAAACCCAGAAACCAAGATGGCCGCCAGCACATGTCAAACGAAGGAGAACAGCAAGAAGGTAAGACCATGACAGTACCTCCCCCTCAAGGGCCCCTCCTCCGCGGAGTAAAGAACGGTTTCTGAGGGAAGCGTGCGTGGAAGGCTTGGAGCAAGGCAGGAGCATGGACATCTGCGGAGGGAACCCAGGAACGCTCCTCTGGACCATAACCACGCCAATGAACCAAAAACTGCACCCGACCGCGGACCAGGCGTGAGTCCAGGATATTGCTCACCTCATACTCCTCACGATTGCCCACTTGGACCGGACGGGGCCGAGGAACCGAGGAAGTGAAACGATTACACACCAGTGGCTTCAACAGGGAGACATGAAACACGTTGGAGATCCGCATGCCAGGAGGAAGCGCAAGGGCATAGGCTACCGGGTTTACCCTGCGAAGCACTCGGAAGGGACCAACAAAGCGAGGCGCCAGCTTGGGAGTGGGCACTCGAAGGTTGAGGTTGCGGGTGGACAACCATACACGGTCTCCGGCCTGGTAGGAAGGAGCAGGCGCTCGTCTGCGATCAGCCTGGAGTCTCTGGCGCTGCGCAGAGACCTCAAGGGACTTCTGGATCTGTACCCAAGAAGCACGTAGGACGGAAAGGTGATCCTCCACAGCCGGAATATCCTGGGGAGAGAATACCTCCGGTAACACGGCAGGTTGGAACCCATAATTGGCCATGAAGGGAGACGTCCCAGAGGAAGAGTTCACCGCCGTGTTCCTGGCAAACTCAGCCCAAGGCAGGAGGTCAACCCAATTGTTTTGGTGATCGGAGACAAAGCAACGAAGGAATTGCTCCAAGGCCTGATTGGATCGTCCTGCGGCCCCATTGGACTGAGGGTGGTAGGCCGAGGAGAAGGAGAGATGAATCCCCAACTGGGAGCAAAAGGCGCGCCAGAACCTGGACACAAACTGACTCCCCCGATCCGACACAATCTCCTTGGGCAAACCGTGCAACCGGAAGACCTCCCTGGCAAAAATCGTGGCCAACTCCTGTGCAGAGGGTAACTTCTTGAGAGGAACACAGTGGCACATTTTGGAAAATCGATCCACAATCATGAGAATGACCGTATGGCCTCGGGATGCAGGGAGGTCCACAATGAAATCCATCCCCAGGTGTGACCATGGGCGCTCCCCGGTGGCTATGGGTTGCAGAAGGCCCAACGGAAGGTTGCGAGGGGACTTACTCTGGGCACAAACGGAGCATGCCGCTACATATGCAGCGATGTCGGAACGTAGGGAAGGCCACCAGAACAGACGTGAAACAGCCCAGGACAGCTGATTCTTTCCAGGATGCCCCGCGGTCTTGGAGTTATGGTAGGTTCGCAACAACCGAGTGCGCAACTCCTCAGGCACAAAACATCTGCCGTTGGGTCTCCCAGAGGGAGCACCAGATTGAGCCGCCAAAATCTGCTCACCCAGGGGAGAGGTCAGGCTGGTGCGAATGGCGGCCAGGATCTGATTCGGAGGTATGACCAAAGTCGGAATCGACTCCTCCCTGGACAGGTCGGAGTACTGCCGTGATAAGGCATCCGCCCTGATGTTCTTGGAACCGGGTAGGTAGGAGACCACGTAATTAAAACGTGACAAGAACAGAGCCCATCTGGCCTGACGTGGTGTCAATCTCTTGGCCTCAGAAAGGTAGGTCAGATTCTTGTGGTCCGTCAGGATGAGGACCGGAACCACCGAACCCTCGAGCAAGTGCCTCCATTCTTTAAGGGCCTGCACGATGGCCAATAACTCCCTGTCACCAATCTGATAGTTGCACTCCGCGGAAGACAGTTTCCGGGAGTAAAACCCACAAGGAAGCAGAGGACCCTCTGGTGTTCTACGCTGAGACAGAAGGGCGCCTACTCCCGTCTCAGACGCGTCCACCTCGAGGACAAAGGGCAACCCAGGGTTGGGATGCGACAGAATCGGAGCCGACACAAAGGCGGACTTTAGAGCCTCAAAAGCTCGGATGGCCTCGAGCGGCCAGACCTGGGAATTACTGCCCTTCCTGGTCAGATCCGTGAGAGGCTTGGCTAGCATGGAAAAGTCCCTGATGAACTTCCGATAATAATTGGCGAAGCCCAAAAAGCGCTGCAGGGAGCGAAGACCACTGGGCTGGGGCCACTGTAAGACAGCCGAAACCTTCTCAGGATCCATGGAGAACCCCTCAGCGGAAATGATGTAACCTAAGAAGGTTACCTGGGATCGGTGAAATTCGCATTTCTCAAGCTTACCGAACAGCTTGTTCTCTCGTAAACGTTGCAACACTCGTCTGACATCCAGAATGTGGGTCTCCATGGATTCAGAATATACCAAGATGTCATCCAAATAGACCACCACACACTGCTGCAACAGGTCACGGAAAACATCGTTAATGAATTCCTGAAAGACTGCGGGCGCATTGCACAACCCAAAGGGCATAACCAAGGATTCATAATGACCGGTCCTGGTGTTAAACGCGGTCTTCCACTCATCGCCCGCCTTGATCCTTACGAGGTTATATGCCGCCCTCAGGTCGAGTTTGGTAAAGACCGTGGCCCCTTTAAGGCGATCGAACAGTTCGGAAATCAAGGGTATCGGGTAAGCGTTCTTGATCGTGATGCGATTGAGACCCCTGTAATCGATGCAAGGCCTCAACTCACCGCCCTTCTTTTTCACAAAGAAAAATCCAGCCCCTGCCGGGGACGAGGATTTGCGAATGTGTCCGCGTGAAAGCGCCTCCTTCACGTACTCCTCCATGGCCTCATTCTCCGCTACCGACAGTGGATAGACCTTGCCACGAGGAGGAACGGCACCAGGTTGTAACTCGATGGCACAATCGTATGGGCGGTGCGGAGGTAGAGCAACCGCGCGCACCTTATCGAATACATCCTGGTACTCCTCGTATTCAGGAGGCAACAGAGAGTCCGAGGAAGTACACAGCAACTTGACAGGCCCATGGATGCAACTAGCCCCACACTGCGGTGACCACGAGAGGATCTCGGCCGATCTCCAATCGAAAGTCGGATTATGCTTCTGGAGCCAGGGGTACCCCAAGACCACCGAGTAGTGTGGAGACGAAATAACCTGGAAGCAGACCGACTCTCTGTGAACGGCACCAATGGCTATCCCCACTGGAAGGGTCTCATGAGTCACGTGTGGCGGCAGAAGGGGTCTGCCGTCTATCGCCTCAAGAGCCAGTGGAGAACCTCGGGCCTGCAGAGGAATGGAATTGGCGGCAGCGAACACACTATCAATGAACAAACCACCAGCACCAGAGTCCACCAACGCCTGGGTCGTCACTGAGCCCCCAAACCCAGGAGAGGACAACAGTGATCAGTGGTTTGTCAACACGGGAAACCGGGGACGAGGAGACTCCACCCAAGATCTGCCCCCGACAGGATCTCAGGTGCGAGCGTTTCCCGGACGGTTCGGACATGCCAACCGAAAATGCCCACCGAGACCACAGTACATGCATCGACCCTCGCGTCTTCGGAGTACCCTCTCCCCCTCGGACAGGCGAGCAAAGCCCAGCTGCATGGGTTCACCCCCAGCCAAGTCATCCCCAGGAGGCGTGGGAGGAGAGGGAGGCACGGGTGGGACAGCAAAGGTAGGCGCCAATCTGTTAGGAGGCCTCCGCAGACTCTCCTTAAAGGAAGGTCTCTCCCTGAGTCTGGTGTCAATCAAAATCAAGAAAGAAATAAGAGACTCGAGCTCCACTGGTAGGTCCTTAGCTGCAACCTCATCCTTCAAGGCATCCGAGAGACCATGAGAGAAAGCAGCGACCAGAGCCTCATTATTCCAGCCCACCTCTGCTGCCAGGGTACGAAACTCAATGGCGTATTCAGCTACGGATCGTGAACCCTGTCTGATGGACATAAGGAGCTTCGCAGCAGAGGCAGCACGAGCCGGCACATCGAATACCCTCCGAAGAGAAGCAACAAAACCGGAAAACTCGGCAACCACCGGATTGTTGTTCTCCCATAAAGGGCTGGCCCAGGCCAAGCCCTTGTCCGAGAGCAGCGAAATTAAGAAGCCCACCTTTGATCTCTCAGTGGGAAAGGCATGTGGCAGCAACTCGAAATAAATGCCCACCTGGTTAAGGAAACCTCGGCACTGAGTTGGCTCTCCCCCAAAGCGCTGTGGAAGGGGGGCAGAACCGGTCATACCCCGAAACACCGCAGGCGCAACAACAGGTGTCGGGGTAGACTCTGGCGCAACAACCGGAGCGGCAGTAGGAGCGGGCCCAGAAGCGACAACCGACCCATCGGCAACGGGAGCGAAATGAGCCGTGCGTTCAAGCAGGGTTTGCAACGCCACGGCGAACCGACCCAACAGGTGATCCTGCTGATCAAGCCTGGCAACCAGCGTGGGTAGCGAGGATGGCCCTGTACCGTCAGAATTCATGGCTTGGTCCTAATGTCACGGAACCATGAACCAGACGTACAACAACAGATAAGTGAAAATAAGAAGGCTTTATTGAAAATCAAGCTGTAAAGCAAAAGTCCAAACGGATGGCGAAACCGAGGCAGAGTCCTTGCGAAGCCAGAGGTCAGGAACCAGGAGGGTAGTCAGACGAAGCCAGGATCAGGAACCAGCAGGGTAGTCAGACGAAGCCAGGATCAGGAACCAGCAGGGTAGTCAGACGAAGCCAGGATCAGGAACCAGCAGGGTAGTCAGACGAAGCCAGGATCAGGGACCAGAAGCAGCAGCAGTCTTAGAAGCATGTGAACACAGGAGGACCAAGCAAGGAACTGAAGCCACAGACCTCCTATATATATGAGCTAGGCATCCAGCTCCTCCCAGTGGAAAGGAGGAGCCGCAGGGTGGGAGGCTACAAGAAACCCAGAAACCAAGATGGCCGCCAGCACATGTCAAACGAAGGAGAACAGCAAGAAGGTAAGACCATGACAAGGGGCACCCACTGAAATTACAGTACTTAGCAATTTGAGAAGTGAGTCTTCCGAAGAAGCTGTGTGCTATTAGGCTCCCGCCTGCACACTGGTTCTTTCTGTGGAGAGCATCTCATCTAGCAGATCACATTGCCAGCTGCTTCATCTGATGTGGCATCTCTGAGCTTCTGAGGAAAGCTGAGGAACTTCATAAAAAAAAAAAAATCAGTGGTACACTTAGGATAATCTCTAATTATAGCAACTGACTCACCAAAACCAATGGGTGGTGTTCCTGGATCCTATAGTCAATAGAAAGGGAAGAGGGGATGAAAGCACAAGGGAGTGTCCATCAAAGGGGCTCCAAAAAGGAACAAGCTGTGGTATCTCTTAAAAAAATTCAAGTTTATTGAAAAAAATTAATCACAGAATATTAACAAGAAGCAGAGGAACCTACTTTTCCTGATTATGTCTTGGAACCTTCCGAGTTGTAGAAAACAGAGTTAAAGGGGCCTACACCTGAATCTATGCGACACTGTTTTCTGGTGATATTTAACCCAGTGTAGCACTGTCCCCGTAGAGCTTGCTGTGTGATGACTTCTTGGGTCTCCCCCGATTACCTGCAGACAGTCACTAAGGGACAGTTCACTCATCCATCCTTACTCCCAGTTTCTTGTTACTCAATAAACAATCCAGGGTATTTGGTTTTTGGTATTTATTGTGAAACTTGGATGGGAAAAAGGAATAGTGGAATACTCCAACCTAAACTATTCACAGTAGATAAGGACAACTCTCACTGGGTATTTGTGGAAGCAGACAGACTGCTTTAACCATACTGCCACTTGTATGGAAGAATTAAGTCCTCTTGCTTTCTTTAGCAGAAGACTTCATGCAACTACAATATCTTCAGGACACTCTCTAGCATCCCCTTGATTGACACCCGTCCACTGACTCTTCTAGCAGAAAGAGTGGCCCTCTCAGGACAGACCCAATGGCACAGATCTGTACTCACTGTAGGCAGAATCAGATCCTTTCCAGTGACTCCCTCTCAGTCAGCTCTGCAGGACATCTGGGTTCAGCTCCTCTCTGACTCCCAGACCCTCAGGTTGATCACCTGAGGCGGCATGGCATCTACAGAGGATGGGCAGCCATCCCCTCCCTTCAGGAGCCAGCTCTCCAGCTGAAAGACCCCGTGCACATGTGCCCCTAGCATTTATAGATATTTCAAGCATGCGCCGAGGCACTTTCCTCTGCCAATCACCAGGGCTGTACTACAGTAAATGCATGTGCACTCATTTGTCAGGTTTCCTCCCACTGTCCAATATGCCTCCCTATTGGACTAGTATGAAACACTTAATATAGAAGAAATGGCTGCACTCCAGGTATCATCAAAATTCTGGTTTATTAACCAAACCTCCCAATGTGGCAAACAACAGGTAGACGCGTTTCACACACTAGTAAGTGTGATTAAGCAGCTATTTCTTCTATATTGATTGTCTGCGGAGGCGAGCCGAGGCGTGCACCTGTACATCATCAGGCTGCTTGATTCACCTGGAGCAATGAGTCTTCCTTGTCTTTGTATGAAACACTTAAGACAAGCTGAGCTGCACCTGAGTACCATGAGCAGAACTCACTAACAGATCCTGCTCTCTGGTAAATTTACCTGGCAATCTCTCTGGTAAGCAGAAAAGATCCAAAAACTATACTCTCTCTTCTAGCACCTACCTAAGAGGGCGTTACACTAGTATCAAAATGTATACATACAGCAGTGCTCAAAATGTCAAGCCCTGAGCTACTAGCCAGGTGTTAAGAGTTACTCCCCATCAGTTGCCCCACCCAACCCCTAGCCTACCCACCCCCCCAACCCCTAAACGCGCCCTCGTAAATGATCTCATACAATAACACTAAAAATGTTTTATGCAGAATTAAGTTACAAAATCATATTAACAATATTAACATAAGTCAATGTAAACATAAAAGGAAAATAGGTGCTTTACATCAATAGGAGCAACAAAATATTAAGTGTAACTGCTCAAACCTTTTATAAACTCCCCTCCCCCTCCGCAGCTATGTTCTCTACCCCCTTTTACACCCCCACTGCCCCACAGCCATGTCCTCTACCCCCCTTTCAACCCCCCACAGCCATGTCCTCTACTCCTATCAAACCCCCTCACCCCCACAGCCATGTCCTCTACACGCATCATACACCCCTACCCCCCTCTAACCCCCCCCCTCCCCCTTCTACACACACAGCCAAGAAAATATCTTTAATTGTTCTTACTGTGGTAAGCCATGTAAAGATACATCATGATTGGTTGCTATGGGTTACTACATTGTGCACATCATTACTGCCTTGTTAAGTAAATATTTTTAATGCTATTTAATATAGCATTAAAATATTTACTTAACAAGGCAGTAATGATATGTACAGTGCCTATAGTAGCCAATCATATTTGATCCTTATTTTATTTATCACAGTCAGATCAATGAAATCTGATTGCCGCTTGCTTGTATTGGTTATTTTTATTTTTTTCTTTATTCAGTGTAATAATTACACTGAATAGGGAAAAAATAAAAATAATCAATACCAGCAATCATTTTTCATTGATCTGACTGTGAAAAAAAAAAAAAAATAAGGCTAAAATATGATTGCCTACTATAGGCAGGGTACATATCATTAGTGTCTTGTTAAGTAAATATATTAATGGTATATTAAAAATAGCTTTAAAACAAATAAAAACTAATGAATGACACTTTCACTGATTTAGGATGTAGAGAGACTTACAGCGGAGCACAGCAATGGACAGGGGAGCGGGAGCTGCCAAAGTTCACTTTTCCTAATAACAAGCTGGTGATTGGTTGCTAAGCAGGCTGAAAAATAGGAATAATAATAATAGAAAGAGTAAACTTTGGCAGCTCCCGCCCTGCCCCCATCTCATCTACTTCTTTGCCGACTCCCACTGTATGTCAGGCCCTGCTAAGAGAATGACAGGGGGTGGAAGCTCCACACTCGCCCTCAGCTTATTTCCACTTGCCTAATGTGAGCAGGCGAGTGGAAATTTTGAGGGCTCTATGCAGTACTTTATAATATGAAAATGGGAATTCCAAAAAGCTTGGGAGAAATATGAGAGGTAAGAGAGAAATAAAAACAAAACAAAGCACCACACATCAGCACACAGAAACATAAAATTTGGAAATGTTCGCACATCAGCGCTGTCAGTATCATCACGGAAATAGACCCCCTAGAACTTTTCTGCACCTAGCCTTGTATACAAGCGTTATGCTTACAATTAGGCATACAGTATGTCATGCTAGTAAAAGTAGTGTGTGTGTGCCTGTCTGAGTGCATATACACTTGTAAGTAGCAGTTTTAATATGGTAAACATATTCTCTTCACCTGAGTAAATCCCTACGCAAAATTAAAAATATGCAAATCATGCCACCCAAAGCAAGATATTTTGGAGTGCTTAAAAAGTGAATAACTTTCGTCTGCATAACTAACATGCTAATTCAGGTTATGAAATAATGCAAGCTGAATAGTTGGGCGCAGTAAGAGTGAAATGATAGGTTTTATGAATGTCTATGAGTTAATAGAATTCAGAATACATAATAAAAGTTTTCTGTTTGGTGAGAATGCCGCTAAGAAAGCATGGCTCCTCAGGGCTAGTCTCAATACTCTATAATTTATGTTAAGTGATGGAAATCCTCAGAGGAACAGCTAAAACTCTCAAGACCCTTGGGGAAAAAAAACACAGGATTGTCATAATTTTTGTAATACCTTCAAAGGTCCTGTCCAGCTATTAAACTGCAAACATTTACACAAATAGGTATTCTCTTTTGTGAAACTCACAATAAGCTTAAACAGCGGATACAATTGCAGAATAGAATGATGTAAAATGCTGCTTTATTTTTTATGTAAAGTTGTACGAACTATTGTATACAGTATATGTTGGCAAAGGGTAAGGTGCATTAGTGGAAGTGTTATACCTAATGCTTACTAGGGATCGAACAATATTGTTTTTTTCAGGGCCAATACCGAAACCGATTTTCCAGCCACCCTTTAGGCCGATAGCCAATAAAAGGTGCCGATATTCGGCACATTTAATGTTTTTAATGTTTACAATGTCCTTTGAATTATTTTATTTTCTTTTTATCACTTTTATTGCTGTCACAAGGAATGTAAAAATCCTTTGTGACAGTAATAGGCAGTGACAGGTACTCTTTATGGAGAGATCTGGGGTCTGTAAGACCCCAAACCCCTCCTCTGCACCACACATCAGCACACAGAAATATAAGAGCATTCAAAACTCCAAGTTTGGCTGTTTTGAATACTGTAATTTTTAAAAAATCTGTCACCTTTTAAGGCTCCAGTAACCGGAAGTGGTGTCATGACATCACTTCCAGGTTACTACATCAGAGACCCGATCAAAGCTGATTCCGGCTTTGTTTGGGACTTCAGCCAGCCGGCGTACCTGCCGGCTGGTTGCTCGGACCTCCCGGTGGGACAGGAGACCCAGGCAGAAGGGGGCAGAAGGAGGGGTCATCTGCTGCTTAGCCCCATCAGTTGCTAGTATATGAAAGCTGACCGTCGGCTCTAAACAACAGTACCGGGGTGATGTCTCTAGCTGCAGGCATCACTCCGGTACAACCACTTGAAGCAATATCGGCCATATCTGCAAATTTGTGGCCGCTACCAATACTGCAAAAAAAGTTAATATCAGCCTCCAATAATCGTCCCCACAGATAATCGGTCGATCCCTAATGCTTACATTATACCTGTGTACATCCATACTGTTTGGCATATTAGCATGTGCTAAAGTTAGATGTGACAATCTTCTCTACCATTCAGCACCTTAGAACATCACCGTAAGTAAACCTTAACCACTTCTAACCCATTTTTCTTGCTAGAAAATTACTCAGAACCAAACATTACATATATTTTTTTTAGCAGAGACCATAGGGAATAAAATGGTGGTTGCTGCAATTTTTTATGTCACACGGTATTTGCGCACCAATTTTTCAAACGTAATTTTTTTTGGAAAAAAAAAACACTTTCATCAATTAAAAAAAGACAAGACACTAAAGTTAGCCCAATTTTTGTGTATAATGTGAAAGTTAATGTTACGCTGAGTAAATAGATTCCCAACATGTTACGCTTTAAAATTGCGCACGCTTGTGCAATGGCGCCAAACTTAGGTACTTGAAAATCTCCATAAGCTACGCTTTAAAAGTTTTAACAGATTACCAGATGGTGTGTGCGAGCACGAGGGGATGAGGGAGCTTTCCTTTTTTTTTTTTGTTTAATTTTTTTTTTCACTTTCCCTTTTTAGATTTTTTTTGGATCACTTTTATTCCTATTACAAGGCATGTAAACAACCCTTCTAATAGGAGTAGGGCTTGACAGGTCCTCTTTATGGAGAGATCTGGGGTGTATTAGACCCCCAGATCTCTCCTCTATGCTGAAAAGCACGAGATAAAAAACAAAAAAAATAATATCTCAGGCTTTCCAGAAAAAAAGGCAGTGTTAACATCTGCCGGCGCCGGAAGTGACATCATGATGTTGCTTGTGGCCTCCGGGGGTCATAGAGCTGGCCGAGGACCATCTGCTCCACAGTCACCTCTATGGTAAACCGCTTTCACTGCCAAGTGATTCATTCTCCGGCTTCCTGATCGCACAGGCGAGCCTTCGGGGGAAGGCTCCCACTGCCTGTAAAAGCAATTAAGTGAGCAGAGAGCTGGTGACTGTCAGTCACTGACCCTCTGCTCTGTCCCCTCCAGCGCTCACTGGAGCGCCCAGTTGTGGAGGGGGTGGGAGTGTCTGGCCCAGGCTCTCAGAGGCGCGTTAAGAGACTGAGCCAGCTGCCAGACATTCCGGTGCGGATTCCCGCATCTCACGGGACTCGCAGGCAATTCACACTGCTCTCTGCGAACCACTGCAGGTGTCGAAGTAAGGTCAATGACACTCCCAAATTGGTTTGCAGAAGCAGCGCGAACTGTGAAATAGGATTGCATGGGTCTGAGTATGCATGCGATCCGATTCCAGTGCGGACCAAAAAGGGTACTGCACCATTTTGGTCCAAATGCAATGCGATTTCAGCCATACAATCTGTATGCTGAATTCACTTCGCATGTGGTGTGCACAGCTATGCGATGTCTGAGATCGCACAAGTGTGAACCCAGCCTAAACTATTTTATCTCTTTATTAGCACTAAAAAATGAAAGGTGTTCTAATCCTTCTCCACTGTATATCATGTCATGAGATAAAATACCACATGGTTTCATATGTAAAATACCTCACATTTTGATGAAATAGCTCACGCTTTATTTTAGTAGTGATTTTTTTTTTTTAATTGCAAAATAATGTCTGAAAAAAACCTATGTTATTTTATCTCAGATTTTTGAGTAAAATAACTCTTTGTGAATTGAGCCCCCCCCTCACAGGGATTCTAACCTTCCCCCACTAAAATATAAAAATGCAAAAAAGCCTAAAATAATTCTGTGTTGTCTTTGGAGCGGCCGCCAACACCCGATCTGATCCGGTCACCTAAAAAAAAAGACCGATAGGGATCCGTTCCCCATCCGTCTGGCTGATCGGATGACATTTGGATGGAAACGGACAGACGGTCAATTTCCATTTGACAGCCCTATAGAGAACAGCAGGCTGTGTCCACGTCCGCTCTGCATAGTGGAGCGGACATGGACCTTGTATCTGCCTGCTCAGCGGGCATCAGTGGAGAGAATCCCCGCTAAACAGGTGAATCCGCTGGATGGAGTCCGCCCTGTGTGAAAGGGGCCTAAAGGACATGGTATATTGTAACACATTTTCTCATATTCCAACATCATGTTCTTTTGCAGTTTTTGATCCCATGATATGTCAGAGCTGCAAAGGAAGTCAGTGATGGAAGACTTCCCTCTGCTAGGTGTTGTAGTGGGAATGTCTGAATGGGGAGTAGATAGCTATATAATGCCCAACATGTATCACTGTCACCGGGTCCCACTCAGATCAATGTCTAAATGGTGAAGTTCTGTATTTTCCCATTCAGGGTGGGAATGGCCCTCAGTCCAGTCCTCTCATGATGGCAACCCATCTTCTCTAAGGACAACAGAAGCAGACATCCTACCAAGCTGTTGAATAGTATTCTATCAGAATACCACTACCTACCAAGATGGCCGTCGCCACCTTCTACCTGCAGGTTTCTCGCAATACTTACTAGAATACAATAACAATACAAATGTAATACTGTGATTCAGTATATAAGGTGAGTTTACTGCTAAAAAAAAAAAAAATTTAAATTCAAGACTTGCGTGGGTGTAAAAAGATGTCCGCCTCTGCTTCATGTTCTGTCACATTAGGAAACATATTGGAATGCATAGCGGCCATGTTGGAACGCATGGCGCATGCACAGTAAGTTGTTCTCGTCCGAACGTCACTTCTGGTCGCAGAATCTGATCGATGGCGGTATTGTGAAAGAACACCAGTACCCATGACTTCCTGTCTGGTAAAATGTTGTCAGCAGGACAGGACGTGAGGAAAAATCTTTCTATTAAAGTCCTTGATAGCAGCAGAAACCAGATAGGAGTTCTAATTCTTCCCTATTCCACCTGTAAATTACAAACCATGTTTTTCGCTTGATATATACTTTATTATTACCAGTGTTAATTTTGTCGACGAAAACGTTTTCGTCGACTAAATTAACACAATTTTAGTCTACTAAAATACGACTAAAACGAAAACAATTCCGATGACTAAAATACGACTAAAACTAAAATGGCATTTTAGTCTTAAGACTAAAATATGACTAAAACGAAAATAACATTTTAGTCAAAAGACTATAACTAAAACTAAATCGAAATTTGCTGCCAAAATTAACACTGGTGCATGCTCAAACCTTAATACCATAAATAATAACATACCGTATTAGATTTTTCACTCCAGGACCAGCAGTAGTATATAATGAGTTTGGAAATTGTAGAGAAATGCTTAAATAATGCATTACAAATTACAATTGAACTACACCCATTCGATTATAGATGACTAAAATGTAGGACGTTTTAGTTGACTAAAATGTAGGACGTTTTAGTCGACTAAATGTGACTAAAACTAAAACACTTGCAGAAGACTAAAATTGGACTAAAACTAAAATTCCATTTTAGTCCTAAGACTAAGTCTAAAACTAAATTGAAATTTGCTTCCAAAATTAACACTGATTATTACCCTGAAAGCAAATATGAACAGCGTTTACTTTTCCCTAAGCTCCTAATTTACAATTCAAACGTGTGCAGATGACTTTATAGGCCCTGCACATCCCTGGAAGCTACATATTAAAAACACATAATATAATATGATATACTTGGATGTAGATCATGTTTCATTAACAATAGCAATCCAATATTTGTAAGGTTGCTTTAAAAACATATTAGTGCCCTCAGGTGCCCAGCTGTTGCCTGACATGAACTGTTTATTATATTTGGTAACCCACAGATGTCTGTTAATGCACAACTAAAGTCTAATAATAATAGTAAGCGCACTGCATAAGGAAAATTTGTATCCATAGCATTGCAATGAAAAACGGCAAGAGACGCTTACTTTAACCACTTCAGCTCCGGAAGGTTCCCCCCCTTCATGACCATGCCATTTTTTGCGATACAGCACCGTGTTAATTTAACTGACAATTGCACAGTCATGCAAAGCTGTACCAAAATAAAATTGATATCCTTTTTTTCCCCCACAAATAGAGCTTTTGGTGGTATTTGATCACCTCTGCAGTTTTTATTACTTGTGCTTTAAACAAAAAAAGACCGACAATTTTGAAAAAAAAAAAAGCAATAATTGTCACTTTCTGCTATAAAACACATCCAACAAAAAAAATGTAAAAAAATTGAACGTTTTCACCAATTTAGGCCAATATGTATTATGATACATATTTTTGGTAAAAAAAAATCCCAATAAGTGTATACTGATTGGTTTGCGCAAAAGTTATCGCGTCTACAAACTATGGAGTTTTTCGTTGGAACGTTTGTGGTGGACAAATCAGACAGGAAGTGAAACTTTTTTTGGGACCAGTGACACCAATACAGTGATCAGTGATAAAAATATGCACTGTCACTGTACTAATGACACTGGCAGGGAAGGGGGCGATCAAAGAGTTAAATGTGTTACCAACTGTGTGGGGGTGCTCTAACTGTGGGAAGACAGAGATCTATGTTCCTGCTTAGCAGAAACACAGAATCTCTGTGTTCCCTTGTCAGAGAACAGCGGTCTGCCTTGTTTACCATCATTCTGCCTCTCTCTGCAATGATCAGCGGGTCTCGGCAGACAGCAGGTCCGCCTGATTCGCTGACTGGCTTCTGCTGTGTCCAATCACAGTGGGGGCAGGTCACTGGCGGCACGTGCCCCAGATTTGTAAGTGCAGATCGACTTACCTGTACGTGAATCTGCGCACAGGAACCGCCGCCCCACGTACATTTACTGCGAAGCGGCAGTTCCTGTGCGCAGAATCACGTTCAGGTGCGTCATTCTGCACTTCCGGGTCTGGTCGGTTGGCAAGGGCTTTAAAATAACTAGTAATGGTCTATTATAACAGTTAACCCTGTAACATTTATATGCACTTTGTTGATGTCAGCATATATGATAACCTGTCTGTAGTCTTCAGTGGTAAGGCAGTGCTGTCCATAGGGGCCTTAGAAACTTTGACCTTGGAGCAAATACAGCCATGTCTGCTGGTTAAAGGAAACATACCCTGCAATGTGTGCATGGTGCTGCAGTGATTGGAGGGAATGGTAAAAAGTTGGGTGTTCCTAAGGCCACTTCCACACCAGCAGACCAAACGGATCCGTCTGTCTGTTTTTCAGGTGGACCCAATTTGAGCACCCATTGTTCTCTATGGAGTGACTCCCGATATGATCTGGTCCCCTAAAAAAAAAAGACACTCCCTATCCGTCTGGCTGATCGGATGACATTTGGATGGAAACGGACAGGTGGTCGGGTTCCATCTGACAGCCTCACAGAGAATAGCAGGCTGTGTCCATGTCCACTCTGCAAACTGGAGCAAACATGGACCTGTTATCCGCCTGCTCAGCGGGGACCAGCAGAGAGATCCCCCACTGAGCAGGCGGATCCGCTGGACGGAGTCCGCCCCATCTGAAAGGGGCCCCAGAGGACATGATATATTGTAAAACATTTTCACATATTCCAGGATCAGTATCGGACCAGGATCAGGATCAGATCAGACCAGGATCAGGTTCCTTTGCAGTTTTTGGTCACATGATATCTCTAAGCTGCAAGGCAAGTCAGTGATGGAAGACTTCCCTCTGCTAGGTGTTGTGGTGGGAATGTCTGAATGGGAAGTGGATAGCTATATAATGCCCAATATGTACCACTGTCCGCGGGTCCCACTCAGATCAATGTCTAAATGGTGAAGTATTTTCCCATTCGGGGTGGGATTATCCCTCAGTCCAGTCCTCTCATGATGGCAACCCATCTTTTCTAAAGGACAACAGAAGCAGACATCCTACCAAGCCGTAGATATAAGACTCCTCTTCTACTAGCACATGATTCTGGACTCTTGCAAGCTTTTTTTGAACACTGTAGTTAAACTCACACTAGAATTCAAATGAGATTCATGAAAGATGTTTGAAATACAAACATGCTTAGCATTTCGGGTATACAGCAGCAAAGAATTCCACAATACTTTTCAGATGCAACTGGCATAAGAGTGGTTAATGGCAACCACAAAAGAAAGGACAATGAATCATGGGATACCGCCTGCCAATATCCGTTTAATTACCACAAACCCAGCTGGTTCCTCAGCTCACATCCGAAAAATGCAAGAAAATGGGGGAGAGATTCAGAAATAGCATTCAGTTTTATTTTTAAAGTCTTGCTGAATTATTAAGAGCGCTGCAGGAACCCACGGCCCTTCTTCAATCAATATTTCATCCCATCCCAATCCTTGTGCTTTCTTCTCTCTGGTAATGAATTCTAAAATGTAAGGAAGCCATTTTCACACTTAGAGAACATGCGTAGCAAAAGAGATAATCCATGCATAATATGATGGTATGGTATGTATTTATATGGTGATCACAGGTACCGCAAAACAACAATTTACAGTATTTCACGCCTTACTAATCCATAGGCAGACTTATATGAAGGAAAGGTGAACACACTGATCTTCATGCTTTTCCAAAACTGTTAAAAGGCCACAAAAACCTTAACTGTTTTATGGAATCCAGGAGTCTCTGCATGGTGTTCCTTTGCATACCAAGGGTTGTGATGAACCCCTTATGCCCAGTACACACGATACGAAAATCGGACGACATACTGTCCGTTTTTTTTGGTTGCTAGGAACTCTCAATTATATTCGCAAACGGGAGAGGTTACTTACGATACGAATTTTCTAGGACGATGATTCAAAAGCTTCCGGTATGCGTAATCACGCTGAAGCGTGTGAGGGGAAATGATGTCTACTGCTCATGCGCTGTCTACTGCTCACCATTTTTTTCGGACGAATAACATACTGATAATACGATTATCGTATGATGTGTTATAATACGATCAAAATTTTTATGCTTGCACGACCGGATAATATCGGGCGAACTGTCGTGATCGCCTCTCGTAAGCTGTGTACTAACAATCAGATTATCGTCCGATCTTTTCACAAGCGTTATTTTTCGCCCGATTTTCGGATCGTGTGTACGGGCCGTTAGTAATCCACAGCCTTCAAAAACATTATGTTGTATCAAAAAGCACATCTGTGTAGAAAGTAGATACCCCCAGCAAACATCTTTTCGTACAGAACAGCAGTCCTTGGGATAGAATAATCCACCATGGCCATTAAATATTTCCAGATGAACTGCCGGGCATAGGTTTCTGCTTTGGCCTGGTATCACCCACAGACCTCTTCTTTCAATCCTGATAAGAGTCCAGTGTCCTTGACTTTAAAGTGTACCGTTAGGTGATTTTCGTGATTACATTTATTTCTTACAGTTATTTGCCCAATCAATCTGCTGCCTGCAGTGGTGGAAATTACGCTCCTCTGATTTAGTAATCAAAAAAATATTCTAACTATACGCAAAAAAAAAAAAAATTATTATTAGACTACCCTAGAGTGAGAATGAATGTAGAACTAGCTTGAAACTTTACCCAATGTGAGGTTACATTTTGTGAACCTGACATGAAATTTGACAGAGCTATTAACTTTAATCTCATGCTCCAAACAATGGACAAAACAGTGTGTATAGTGGGTATAAAAATTAAGGGAAACTTAATTAATTGTAACAATAATTGTGAAAAGTTTTTATTCATGGGACATCACTAGCATAATATGATTCTTTACTTCAAATATAGTCAAATAATAAAACTGTCCAGATTTTTACCACAGTAGTTTCTCCCCTGCTACTAGCAGGGAGCAGAGCTTAGTTCTGGACATTGGGCCTCAGCTGTTAGTAGGGTTCGGTGTACTATTCTTTTATATTTAATATGGCTATGCAATATACACTATATTACCAAAAGTATTGGAATACCTGCCTTTACACGCACATAAACTTTAATGGCATCCCAGTCTTAGTCCCTAGGGTTCAATGTTGAGTTTGCCCACCCTTTGCTGGCCAGTCAAGTTCCTCCACCCCAAACTTGCTCATCCATATGGACCTTGCTTTGTACATTGATCCAAATCATTTGGTGGAGGGGGGGGGGGTTAATGGTGTGGGGTTGTTTTTAAGGGGTTGGGCTTTGCCCCTTTGTTCCAGTGAAGGGAACTCTTAAGGTGTCAGCATATCAAGACATTTTGGACAATTTCATGCTCCCAACTTTTCAGAATGGCCCCTTCTTGTTCCAGCATGACTGCACACCACTGCACAAAGCAAGGTCCATAAATACATGGATGAGTGAGTTTGAGGTGGAGGAACTTGACTGGCCTGCACAGAGTCCTGACCTCAACCCGATAGAACACCTTTGGTATGAATTAGAGAGGAGACTGCAAGCCAGGCCTTCTTGTCCTACATCAGATCCTGACCTCACAAATGGGCTTCTGGAAGAATGGTCAAACATTCCCATAGACACACTCCTAAACCTTTTGGGCAGCCTCCCCAAAAGAGTTGAAGCTGTTATAGCTTCAAAGGGTGGGCCAACCTAATATTGAACCCTATAGACTAAGACTGGGATGCTTTTAAAAATCATGTGCGTGTACAGGCAGGCATCCTAATACTTTTGGTAATATAGTGTATGTCTTGTTTGTTGATCTGCTTCCCCACATTACTAATGTACTATTTATCTAATTAGCTGCAGCAGTGCTTTCTAGAAGAAGATAAAGTCTTAAAGTGTAAATCCAGGTAAATTCTAACTAAAGGCCCGATCAGAAAATCGTACGAAAAATACTGTTTTCAATGCAATCGTACGATAATCTGATCGTTCGTACACAGCTTTTGAGTGCCAATCACGACAATACATGAAAAATTATCAGATGGGACAAGGACAAAAATGTTTCTCATACAATACCAGAATGTACGATTTTTGTTTAATGAGTGCAGTTGTCATTCGAAAATTCAATACAAATACACTACAACACATTACAACACTTCCGAATGTTTATTCTGTCTGCGAATTTTCGTAACTTTAGTAAACTCTTCATTTTCGATTAGAGACTGGTATGCAAAAAAAAAAAAAAACGGCCAATCATTTATCTGATAATCATATTGTGTGTACCAGTCATTAGGCTAAATCTACCTACACCTCTATTCTGTCTACCCTGTAAAGGAAAAGATGTGTAGATGTGTACCAATTCCGAAACTGCTCTGGTCCGGTCACATTACCGACTTCTAGTGCAGGCCTAAAGCAGAGTTCCACCCTAATCTGCATCCACGGCTGCAATTATTGCCGATCGCCTCCCCATTCATTTTTGAATAGTAACATTTCTTTTTTTTTCTTATTGTACCTTTTTTTGGAGGGTAACTGCTTTACTTCTGTCCATCCTCGCCACAGCAAAGTACGTAATTTCCCCTTTCCCATTGGCTCCTGGGACAGCAGTGTCATCAATCCCAGGAGTCAATGGGCATTACCCTGCTGCTAGCATCTCATATTTTTTAAAAACCGGAAATGACACAATGATAGACGGAGGTAGGCGCCATTTTTGAATGGGGAACTCAGTCTTTTGTTTGTATTGATACTGGGCAACCTGCTATACACATAGTGGACCATGATTCATTCCCACTGCGCATGCACAAGATCGGGAGTTGCATGCAGGGTAGCCAGCTGCACCTAATCCTGGAAGAGACTCCAAGCAGGCTTCAGATGCCCACAATCAGGATGGCTGCTTGCTGGATCTGGAGTGTAAAGTGAGTCAAAATACCTGTATAAATACAGATAGCTTTGTCATATGTAGCACATGCCGATTTTTAAAGCAAAATTGGCGACTATCACTGGGGTTATTTAAAAAGAAAAAAATCTCTGTTTTAAGGGTAGGGGAGGGAGACAGCCACGAGTGGCTGCCCTATAGTTAACCTATGGGTGACAACTTTTCCCAGGCTTTGCAGCCATTCTCACTACCTCTCCACTACACCGAAGCCAACGCTCGCTGATCATGTGATCGGACCCGAGCAGCTTCAGAATAGGTAAGTATAGGCACCTTTTTTATTGGGTAGATAGAATAGTCTTAGAATTGGGGTGGGACTAGATTGAGCCTTAGAATTTGACTAGAATTCCACTTTAACCACTTTACCACCGGAGGATTTTGCTGTCTTCCGTCCAGGCCACTTTTTGCGATTCGGCGCTGTGAGACTTCAACTGACAATTGCGCGGTCGTGCGACGCCGTACCCAAACGAAATTTACGTCCTTTTTTTCCCACAAACAGAGCTTTCTTTTGGTGGTATTTGATCACCTGTGCGATTTTTATTTTTTGCGCTATAAACAAAAAAAGAGCGTTTATTTTGAAAAAATAACAATATTTTTAACATTTTTTTATATGAAATTCCCCCCAAAAAAGATGTAAAAACCAATTTTTTAAAAAATTTTTGGCCAATTTGTTTTCTGCTACCTATGTTTGGTAAAAAAAATCGCAATAAGCGTATTTTGATTGGTTTGCGCAAAAGTTATTGCGTTTACTAACAAAGGGAAAGATTTCTGTCATTTTTGGTGTTTTTTTTTAACGCGTAATGGCGGCGATCTGCGATTATTTTTGTGGGACTGCGACATTGCGGCGGACAGATCGGACCCTTGACTGACATTTTTGACACTTTTGGGGGTACCAGTGACATTACTGCAGTAATCAGTGCTATATATATGCACTGTTACTGTAAAAATGACACTGGCAGGGAAGGGGTTAATTTTATTGGAGAGGGAGGGGTTAATGTATGCCTGGTGCTTACTGACGTGTAGGGGGGGAGGTGACTGAGTGAGTCATGGACAGATCGGATGTCCAGCTATGCCGAACAGTCCGATCTGTCACTCCCTGTCACTATGGAGATCCGTCCGCTTGTGTTTACACAGGCGGGCGGATCTCCACACTAGATCCCCGGCGATCGGGGCAGAGCAGCGGCGATCGCCGCTGCTCCTCCCCTGGCCCGACTCCCGCTGTGAATGAAAACAGCGGGAGCGAGCCTCCGGCGGCGCGCAAGCGCCGCCCAGAAGGGGGAGTGTCTGACGACGTTAATACTACGTCGTCAGACGATAACGAGCCACTCTGCCGCAGTAGTATTACTGTGAGCGGACGTAAAGTGGTTAAGTTGACTTCCGTAAGTAACTTTTCATGACACATATAGATCACTGGAGGCATAATAGGAATATTAGAATAGTAATGTCACCAGAAGTGACAGCGAGTCTTGCACAGTTAAGAGGGATATATAAGATGCAGTATTAGCAAACCTTGTCCTGTTACACTTTAGGGCAAGTCATGTCTCTTCTTTCTCTCAAAATGTTATTATGTCTGTCTGCACTAAGGGCTTGTTCCCACAAGATTTGGTCTCTGAAAAGTGATCTGCTTTAAAGATAGCTTTTCAGAGAGCAATTGGCAGGCGGGGAGGAGGTGCTGTATTGCCTTCTCACCACCCAGTTTAACCCTGTAATCCCTGCACTAGCATGCTGCAACCATGTGCACTTGGAGATGCTTGCAGAATGGTCACATTCACTTAAACAGGTTGAGTTCAGCAGGCAAAAGCAACAAAGGTAAAATTCCCATGTGTACACCCTCAGCCTCTGCAGTTAAAGAGGGAAGCAGTTGGGGGCCATAAATGTGCAGCTCAACTGCTGTTTTTTTCCACCCTAGTGTGAGCCCTTAGTCTGCATGCAGCAGGTCAGTGCTTTTTAAATGTACTGTAGACACAGAAGAGACAATTGGTGTTAAGGCTTTTTTAAGATTGTGCTATGAGTGAGATGGATGGCTTAACCCCATAACTGAAAATGACTTGGGATTCTCTAAGAAAAGCCTGCTTCTTTACCTGCTTCTTTGTGTTCGTTATCATCAGTGGGTACTGGTAGAAGCACCAGAAGCAGAAAAAGATCAGACGAAGCTGTCTGTAAATTCCCAAGGGACTGCATCAATTCAACAGCATTTCCTTAAAGTAGAACTATAGGCAAAACTCTTTTTTTTTTTATTTTGGATAGAGTTAGGGAGGGTTATAACCCCTGTCAGGTTTTTTTTTTGTTATCTGTGTCCCATTGGGGAGACTGCCCTTCAGGACTTTTCAAGTAACATGCTTTAAGGCTTGATAATGTCACACGTGTTAAAGCACAATGAAGGCTTGTTTCGGTGACCTTAGCTTTAAAAATCTTTTATTTTAACTGGACTTTCTTTGCATGTTTGCAGATTTCAACTGCTATCTTAATAAAGGGTATGAACGATTACAAGGCACGGACTGAAATGTAAGCCCCAGAAATAAAAACTGTTATAAGCCTCTATATAACAGCTTTGATGTGGTGACTTTAAAGCAGTAGTATACTGCTTTTTTTCACTTTTAACTATAGGTAAGCCTATAATAAGGCTTACCTGTAGGTATAATTAATATCTCCTAAACCGGCACGGTTTAGGAGATATTTGCAGTGCATGCAGCTGCTCACGCGAGCGGCGCATGCGATCTGAAGGTCCGGCGGACCTTCAACTTCCCTTGCCGGGAGCTTGCCGGAAAATTACTCCCGCGTGCATGTGCGGAAGTGACGTCATCGCGGCTCCGGCCAATCACAGCGCCGGAGCCGCCGAACCCGGAAGAGATGCCGTGGGATCATGTCAGCGCCCGCAGCGGTGTCCAGGGGTCCGTGTCTGGGCTTCGTTCTAAGGTAAGTAATTCATAATGAGCTAGTATGCATTATGCCTTTGTCTTGCAGGTTTTTTATTTTATTTTTTTATTTTAGGTTTACAACCGCTTTAAAAATGGCAAAACCAAAACTCTGTGCTGTCTGGAAACTGCCTGTTCCCAACCTATTATAGCCTACCTAGCCTAAGAAGAGCTCAGATGGACTGATGTGCAGTCCTTCTTAGATCAGGTAGGGTATAACAGAATATTTTTCCTTAGGCGCTTTTTCTAGCTAAAATCTTCTTTCAAAGATATGTTTAAAGGTGGTAAGGATAGGTTTTAAATAAAGTGAGTTCTGTTGGGTAGGGGGCATCAGCAAGTGTTTAAGGTCTATAGTGGGAGACTTAAATGTGCCTTAAAAATACAATACTGTAACACTCTATATTTTTGGAAAATAACTGTTCTGGGTAAGTGATGTGTGAGCTGCATATATCACCTACCAAAAAACTGAAAGGTAGGTCACAGTAGTCCCCCAATATAACTCAATGAATCATGAAAAGGTGCATGAGAAAATGGCTCATCAGGTTCCAGAGAAGGTTCTTTACATTCCATCCTGAATGACGGAACACCATTCCCAGCAGTGCACAAACTGTGTTGCATCCAAAAGTGGCACTGTAGTTTCTGTTCCAAGATCAATCCAAGAGGACTATTGACATGTCAGGCATAAAAGGGAACTCAAGATGAAAGAGAAGACAGCTCATCTGGTTCCAGAGCAGACTTTTTGTTGGCCAACTTGAAGGTTTTATTTGAACACCCTTGCCAGCAGTGCACAAATTTAATGTCCAATGATGACAAAAATAGGGCATTGTTGTACTTTCTGTTCCAAGCCTGTGTGACCTTTAACATGTCAGATGATTGTTCATTTAGTTGTTAATGAAGAAAGACCACTTTATGAAGTATTCTATAGTTACCAGGTATCACATAGCTAAGACATCATAGAGTTTTGTGGAAGGGAATATTTCATGTGTAAATACCCTCAAAGACTGCACACAGCTCTAGGGGTAAGTTTTAAACAAAGTTTAATACAACACCACTGCAAGCTGAATAAAATACAAAAATTATAGTGCATTACTTATTTCCCTTAGGTGAGAAGGGTTTGGTCCTTGTGAGTGTTTTAACAGCACAATAGGAGTGAATATGTAGAAAAATGATCTGCACACCAGTAGTTGCTCCTAAAAAAATCTTCACCTTTATTCAAGAACCACAGTACACAACCACAGATAAGATCAGTTGACGCGTTTCAGCCTATACAGCCTTAGTCATAACAATAGGAGTGACAATCTGGATTTTCAGTGAGGAAGACAGTTTTGAGGCTTTGATTCTTTAACAGTCAACAGCCACAAGGGCGTGTAGTGAATAGCTTTGTACACCCCCTCACATTTAGCTTCAGCAATATGGTGATGAACATGCACATTTGATAAGGTTTAATCAAAATCGTAGACTCCTATCATACTGGGACAACACAGCAAGGATGTGTGGTGAAGTTAGTGGCTGGTCAGGCATCGGCTTGTATCAGAACCAGATACAACCCCGACATTATCTATTGAATAAACCTAACATAAATATTTAGTGAATAAAACCCTGCATCTCCATTTAGTGAATAAACCTCCACAGGGTAGCTTCACAAGCAAACAGCGCTGGTCAGAAAGCCTGAACTCAGGGAAACAATATTTTAAAGGATAAATTCACTTTTTATAACATGTAACATGTTACTGCTGCAGTTGCCCCCAGGAGTTGTACTGTATATTGGTGGGAATATTGAGGACCCTTTGTCCTCAGCGACACCAAAGACCTGGGATCTTCTGCTGCAAGCAATTTATAGGGAATGGGATAATTCATGCTAAAAATTCTCTGCAAGGGCTTCAAGATTTGGGCCATGAAGGAGAGAGACCATTACAGGTATAACATTTTTTGATCTCCGATACGAGGAGAAAATATGCTTCCATTCCAGATCGAACAAAAAATGTGACACTTAGAATAGGTGCTGTGGAAGAACCTCTTAACCACATTTCCAGAAAGTTGCACGATCCCCAATGTGTCATTTATCCTCAGATCACTGAAAGAAGGTGCAACGGTGGTGAGGGTAGCTGTTTCAATTACACTTTTATATTGTTTCTCCAACCATAGTAGATAGGCACATCTGCAGACAGATATCACAAGGAGAACTTCAACTAAATGATTGCAGACTACTTGGGGTCCATGGCTGATGTAGACACTGTTCAAGGTGAGGATGCTATGGACTACTGAGTGTCAAGGCTAGCCCAATGGCCAGAGGTTGCAGAATACAGGTTGTAGCTTCTGCCCTGCCAGTGCGCTGTCTGCAAGGGTCCTTAGCTCAGAAGGAGGTTTGGTGGCAGAGACATGAATGTGCCTGTTCCCTGGCACTGGGGACCAGCTCATGTTCATAAAATTGAACCAATCCTGGATCAGCAATGATTAGTAAACCCCTCCAGCTGATGCTAGCTACTACATTTTGTAAATGCTGCCTAATCTCCATCTTTCATTGCAGCCTAATCAAACTGCTAGTCTCCAGCCACTGTACTATATTGTGTGGCTGTTGTCTCTGAAATAATACCCTGCAATGTGCACCTAATTAACAATGAATAAAACAGCATTATCTTTGGAATGTGAGGTTGTGGTTGTAAAGTGTTTTGTTCACTCTGTTTTGATATTTGATTACATTTTAGGACAATAAAGTGTGGTACTGAGAAAAAGAAGCTTACAAACTATATTAAAACTCTTTTGCCACTGGTCGTTGGTGTGAAGTTGAAGGTTTTAGCTTTATTTTTATGAGTACTACTTTCTTATAGCTTTTAGATCTGCTAGATCTGTTTTGACTGCTACTTGCACTATTCAATTACTACTGGCTAAAAAAACAAAAAAAAAAAGTGTCACAACCAAAAGGTACCTAAAAAAAAGTACAATGAATTAGATTAGGCAGCTGCTTCTGTATTTAGGCCAAGCAGTAATGTAAAAGTTAACAAACATCTATCACAGATACAAAATATGTGATGCCAGAATACAGTGTCAATAATGCTGTCCCTGAGAATCGTACTGATCCATTGGACCACATACAGCATAAAGAAATCTTCCAAGCATGTAATGTAAAGGATTGGTGTATTTCCTTCATCTACCTTGAAGTCCCATACTTAGAAGGACCCTCTTCCTATATAAGGTATTTAAAACATTATTTTTTTACTTTGGTATTGGCTCCCATGCCAGTGCCCAGCTACCTATGCCCTTGGTTTGACAATCCTTTGCCTAATAGTCTTAAAAATTACCAGATTTAGTTTTCAAGCTTCACCCCATAGACTTCAAAGGCGTCAGGTTTAAATTTTCAAATTTCTTACTTTATACTGGGTTCAAGGAACACCCCATGAACCAAACCCAGACACATTCTCTTATCTCCATCTGCTCACAAAAAAACCCAAGTGCACACAAAGCCCTAATTCATTTGTACAATATTCTGCCCAAATTCTGACCATAGTTTTTCCTTTCTATAAACATTTAACACACATATCATAACACTTAAAGCTCACTAGGTTGATCTTTCTTATAGTCCTATTTATATGGCCTAAGATAGATAAAAGGCAGACAAAGACAGATACGGACAACGAACTGAGATTTTCATGTTAGTTAAATCTCTATAATCACAACTTATCCAATAAACTTCTCTGAGGCTGTAACATATATTTGTAGCTCATTGTTTATGAAATAGAAACCCTTCACATCAATAAGATATATGCTTTCATTTAATAGGACAGCAGTGAAAGCCCTGAGACATGGGTTGTCAAATGTTTCTCTTGAATCTTTTACACGTAAGATAATGAAAAATTTAGACTGATCTCGTCTCAGCTAAATGCTTCGCTCCACACTCAGTCCCTAGGACCTCATGCAGCAGTGCACATATAGGGCAGACAGAATATGGCTCTTACAGAGAAGGGGAGACCAACAGAACATATGAAGTTGAAACAGCTAATAAATGGGAAGGAAAAAACGTATTGGGACACCTTTCTTTACACGCACAAGAACTTTAACGGCATCCCAGTCTTAGTCTGTAGGGTTCAAAATTGAGTTAGCCCACCCTTTGCAGCTATAACAGCTTTAACTCTTCTGGGAAGGCTGTCCACAAGGTTTAGGAGAGTGTCTATGGGAATATTTGACCATTCTTCCAGAAGCACATTTGTGAGGTCAGGCACTGATGTTAGACAAGAAGGCCTGGCTCGTAGTCTCTTCTCTAATTCATCCCAAAGGTGTTCTATCAGGTTGAGGTCAGGACTCTGTGTATGTCAGTTATGTTCCTCCACCCCAAACTCGCTCACCCGTATCTTTATGGACCTTGCTTTGTAAAAAAAAAAAAACACTACACAGAGCAGATCAGTATGACATGCTTGTTATTTTGTTTTTTTAAAAAAAGCCTTTATTATCACTTTAAACTTTAAAAAGAAAATCTGGAAGCTGATTGGTTTCCATGCAGAGCTTCACCAGATTTTACACGCTCCGACTTTTGTAAATCACCCCAAAGTGTTATAGTAGATTCAACTAAATAGTGCCAGGATAGTACATTTTCCTGTACCCAGAATGGAAATCTCAGTAACCATGGCAATCTGGCTTCTAATAATTTTTCCAGTGCCACCATAAATGTTGTTAATAAATGTAGTTCTGTCATCAAACACAGTACTCTATACATAATGTTCTAATTAAGCATAATAAATTGTCATTAATACCTTGTTAATTAGGAATATACTGTACTTCTACTGTAAAGTACAGTCCCTCCATAACAACCTAGAGATATATTTATAGAAACTGCTGTCTTGGGTCTAAGCCCCAGTACAATTATAATTTACCTTACTTAAAGTGGAGCTTCACTCTTCCAATCAAAATTGAGTATCTGTAATCCTCACGCTGCTAGCATTAGTAAATAGATAGGAAAGTATATATTTACTTGTTTTAAACTTTTTTTTTTTTACATTTCTTTAGTTACTTCCTGTTTTCTTCCTTAGGCAAATGATCCCAGGAGCCTTCAGGAGGAGAGGAGAGGTTTTCTCAGCTAAGTACACTCTCCTGCATGCATACTTTAGCTAAGGGAAGGAAATGCTACAGGAATCATTTGCCCTTACTCAAAATGGTCACCGCCAGAAATACTAGGGGGGGGGTGTTTTTTAAAGAGATGTCTCACCAATATAAAGCATAGAGACATGGACAGATGGAGGAGTTTGCTTTGAATATTAAAAAGAATTAAATAGCGTTTTTGGTTTGTGACGCTCAGATGCCGTGAAGATCTGCTTTAGGTTTACTTTGAGCATTGAGTAATAAAGCCCCTGCTGAAGTCTCCATTTAATCCCATGGAAAATTTTGTAGCAAAATTAAATTATTATACTTGCATACTAACCACACTATACAAATAGTGGCCATGGATATATAATTAATCTGATCTATCCAAAAGCTGGCCAATAACTAAATCTGTTTGTGTCTAACCTAAATTATCGAGATCTGAAGTTTAATAAATAAGCTCCAAGATTTCTTATATAAACACTGTTTTTACTTCTAGGAACGTTCATCTGGACGTTGCATTATTTTACCAAGACAGGATGACTCACACACAGTAAAGTGTAGACTGACTGCAAGAGAAAAATGGAAACAATAGAAAGGTTGCTTAAAATTATTAATAATGATAATCAAGATAAAAAACAATGAACAATAGATGACAATGTAATCATCAACGCAACAGGATAAAAATGACTAACTCTAAGAACAAAGGAATAATAGGACCAAGCAAATGTATTCTGTGGTATTACATATTTTGCCTTTTCAGGTACATCCATCACCATCACCAATAATTAGAGACAGCTACTATGACATAATTGACACCATTATTCTTATTAAAAAGTAATTTTCATTTCATAAAGGTAGATCTTTCTAACAAAGCCCATACTCGGTGTGTTTGATTGTTCATTTACCAATGAATTGGTCAAGCTTTACCTGATACAGGTAGAGAATACAGAACATATCTCAGAAGCAACCAACAGCTTGCAACTTTTGCAATGGATTTATTTTATCATTTGATAGCACTCACAATGTCATAAAGAAATTCAGAAATTCAAACCCAAACCTTCCTTTTATACCACCCCCCCTCCCCCCCAAGGAAAATCCTGCCAGACTGTTCCAGATCTTAGACATTACTCTACAGTCTTCTGTCACCCTACTTTGTCCTGTGTTTAGCCTAAAGTGGTTATAAAGCCAAGGTTTTTTTTTGTTCACCCTAATGCATTCCCTGCATTAGGTTAAACAAATGTCCAACTACTTGTATAGCCCACTCACTTTCCTAAATACTTACCTATCGCAATCCAGTGCTGTGCCCATCTGTAGTGGTGCTGGCTCTGTTCCTCTCATCACAGGACACAGAGGCAGCATTGGGAGCCATTGGCTCCTGCTGCTGTCCTTCAAATCCTGTGTGGAGGGAAGCAGGAGAAGCGGGGTTGAGCTGTGCTGAGTGTGTCTATGGACACACATAGCCTGGCTCGGAAGCCAGCATGCACGTCTACCCCCAAAACAAGCTGTTTGTTATGGGGGCAGACACAGAAGAGGAGAAGTGGACAGCACCAGTAAGGGACTCCAGAAGATGAAGTTTGGGGCCACTCTATGCAATACAGAGTAGGTAAGTATACCATGTTTATTATTTAAAAATAAATACATTAACCTTAAAAAACACTTTATTTGTCCTCGCGCTTTTGCGTGTGCAGTATCAGAACATTGAACCTGCAGGAACTTAGATTAAAATGGCTCTACTTGAGCTGTTTGGATTCATGCAAAGAAGGATTCTAGGACAATATCCCCCGTACAATATCCCCCCTGGACAACATCCCCCCGGACAATATCCTCCCTGGACAACATCCCCCCGGACAATATCCTCCCTGGACAATATCCCCCCCGGACAATATCCCCCCCTCTAATCCTATGTCCAGGGGGAGGTTTTCCGGGGGGATATTGTCCCAGGGGATATTGCCCGGGAGACGTTGTCCCGGGGAGATATTATCCGGGGGGGATATTGTCCGGGGGGATATTGTCCTGATACCGCAAAGAAGGATGAGCAAATTCAGACCAGAAAGTGACCATTCAGTGCATGGATCGGGCATCTATCGTACAATAGTGGCAAAATATCTGATTAGCTACAACCAAATGCTTGCAGCTTTGGACAGGAAATTATGGGAAAGGCTGCACTGCAGAGGAGGCTTGTTTGGAGAAAACAGCTGTGTGATACTTCATTCCACCTAGACTGGCTAAAGTGGTGGTGTACTTATATTAAATTAAATTTTGTCAATCTGGGTCACTAAGCACCAACCATCTTGAGCTGAAGTACTGTGCTCTAGTACTGGTGTCTCTGCATATGTCATGGTGACCTGTGAGGCATTCATTTGTAAGGGGTTGGTGGTGATCATGAACGTAAGGGGCACCGATTTAAAAGCAGGATTAGAGGTCATAAATGTGGAATGGTCTTTAAGAGATAATGAATATGGAGAAAATCATTTGTAAGAAGGCAGGAAGATCATACATGACAGGAAGGTGTTTCATGTGTTATGAGTTGGGGGGAATCATGACTTTGGGACATTAGATTGAATAGACCGTTAAAATACGTCAATATTCACTGACTTGATTAATCCTTTCGTGAACTGCACCGCCATCAGCCTATGACTATTGAAAGTGGTGGGTTCTTATGATGATAAAACAGATGGTGCTGATATCAAAATCCAGTGAAGTTTAAATAGCCAACAGGACTCCAAGAAATGTAATTTTAACCACTGATTATTAAAGTGTCATGTCGCATAATTAAGACATGAATGGCATTACATGGCGCTTTCACAAAAAATAATGTAAATAGTCTCTTGGAATGCTGGCAACTTTCTATGCTTTATTAGGCAATCATTGACAGTAATTTCAGCAGTTTCTAGCAGTCTCCTGGAACAAAGGAGCAGTGGTTTGTAAAAAGGCAGGAGTAAAATAAAATGAGGTAAAGGTGTCAACATAGGAAATTCCTGGAACACATTTCAAGATACTATACCATTTTCTGTACCGTGTCAAATATAATTATCATTTATTTCCATAAAAGTGTTGAAGCAGATGTTCCTTGACTTGAGGTAAGCATCCTGATGGTTCCTGAATATTATGATTGTTGTCTTAACATTGTATTATGTTGTTTATGCTGTTTTACTGCTTGGACATTTAACAATTTCAAGAAGTTTAGGGGCAGCACACCCTTACACTGTCATAGAGGTTACTTTGTTGTCGAACGCATGTATTAATTAGAATGTGCTGCTTGCCTGAAGACCATGATGACTTTGATACAAAATATCTAAGGCACTTTGATGGAGGAACAATCACAGCCAGCTAAGAAGCTGGTAACGATTGTCGCTACATGTAACATTGATTTCCACTGTTGGATTATGTACGGTACTCCAGCTACATTATCTTTGATAGGTTTCCCTTATAATTTCCTGATTTCCCATTTAACTGGATTTGCCCTTGTAATTTGGTGTTTTTACTTTACAATTTTTAACCATTAAGTGAAAAATACTTAAAAGATAAATGCCATTATAAAAATCGTAAAAGAATAAAAATACAGAATCAAAATAAAATGCCTTTCTCTATATATCTGACTTAAATCTTTTCTATTACGCAAGTCTACAAAATAGGGGGCGGATTTACTTAAGGCAAATAGACTGTACACTGCAAGTGCAGTTGATCCAGAGCTTTGTAAATGAGGTAAAGCTTCACTTTGCAAAGAATCCCAATCACATGCAATGGAAATAAAAAAATAAAAAACATTTTTGCTTGTGCATGATTGGATGATGGAGGTTAGCAGCACTTCCCCTCATTTACTAAGCACTTTAGCAACTGCACTTGCAAATTACACAGTCTATTACCTTTACTAAATCAACCCCACAGTGTTCATCTAACAACAACTGCATGTGCGTGCCTTTTTCATTTCACGTTGTTCATTGACTTTTTCACAGAAAGATCATTGTTGTTTCTCACAGTATCGATGTAGTATAAAACGAAGTGAGCTTCTAGTATGACGGCATCCTGGAAATGAGAGTGGCTGGAGTCTGGTATTTAAATCAATTATTCAGATGGTCCAATTAGATCAAGTGCAGATTTGACTTGCTCTATTGAAAAAAAAAAATCCAAAAAATCTTTTGATACAGTTTTTTTTTATAATAGTGCAGTATGGAGAACTTAAACTGTAAGCATAAGATTATAAAATATTACAGTCTTATATTAAAGAGGTTGTAAGGGCTCAAGATGTTTTCCCTTCTGTGTGCAGCAGCCAACCCCCCCCCCCCCCAGCCTTATACTTACCTGAGCCCCATCTCGATTTAGCGGTGTGCACGAGAGCAGCGGCTCTCCAGGGTTTCGTCCTCCTCATTGACTGAGCATTGGCTTCCGCTAATCACAGCCAGTGAGTTAATGAGGAGATAGTCAAGCCGTGCTTCATGTGTGACTAGACACAATGTATATGTGCAGTATTTACTATATATATATATATATATATATATATATATATATATATATATATATATATACACAATATGTATGTACAACTTTGATCAGAAAGGAGCAAATCAGCAAACCCCTTAAAAAAGGGTGGGGGGGGGAAATCACATATATGACACAGTCTGTCACTAGCAGCGCTGTTCGTTGTCACCCTGTGGACATTTTAGTATTAAATGGACTTTAACCACTTCCCGCAAACCGACGTTTCTGTACGTTGGCTTGCAGCAGTGGTTGTGGCGGGATGATATGCAGCTGCATGCAGGGCCGGCGCTACCTATAGACAAGGTAGGCGCCGGCCTAGAGCGCACTTCAGTAGGGGGCGCTCAGTGGTGTTATAGGGGAGGGCTGCGGGCATAGCTCCCAACCGCCGGCCGTTCCATCACTTGGCTCCATCTAATTCCCTGACAGGGACAGGCTGGCTGTGCATTCTCCCTGCAGCTCCCTGTCAGCGCTGATGACTCCGCCTCCCCCCACTGGCACTCTATGGTCCAGGGCAGACTGACCAATCGGGTGCTGCCCTGGATGAGCATTGAGTAGGTGGAAGTAGGTTTGGGGTGCGGGGAGCGGGACAGCACCCGGCTCCAAGAGGCAGCGGCGGAGACGGAGAGGAAAAGCAGCGAGGGCGGGACCTCCTAGGACCGATGGACAGGCTGCCGGGGGCCGAAGAACGAGGATGGGTGGGAAGTGCAGGCAGCCGGGGACAGCTGCATCTGCCTGCAAAAAGGATCCCCTGGAAGAAGCAGCTCCACAACCTGTCCTTACCCAGCTACGAGAATGTAACCTGCCCACTGCTGGTATGGAAGATACTGTACTGTCTGTGTCACATACACCTTCCTACAGACAGGGGCTGCAGACAGTGCAGAGGTCTCTCTCACTTCCCTCCTCCACATTCACCGCCTCTCTTCCTCCCTCCTCTCCATCCACCCCCTCTCCTCCTCCCTCCTCCTCTCCATCCACCCCCCTCCTCTCCATCACCCTCCTCTCCATCCACCCCCTCCTCCTCTCCATCCACTCCCCCCCCTCCCCATCCACCCCCTCCCCGCCCCCCTCCTCTCCATCCACCCCTCTCTCCTCCCCCCTCCTCTCCATCCACCCCCCTCTCCATCCACCCCCCTCTCCTCCCCCCTCTTCTCCATCCACCCCTCTCCTCCCCCCCTCCTTTTCATCCCCCTCTCATCCCCCCTCCTTTACATCCACCCCTCCTCCTCCTCTCCCCCTCCTCTACATCCACCCCCTCTTCTCTCCATCCACCCCCTCCTCCATACACTTCCTTCTCCCCCCCTCCTCTCCATCCCCCCCCCCTACTCTCCATCCACCCCCTCTCCTCCCCCCCTCCTTTCCATCCCCCTCTCATCCCCCCTCCTTTACATCCACCCCTCCTCCTCCTCTCCCCCTCCTCTACATCCACCCCCCTCTCCTCTCCATCCACCCCCTCCTCCATACACTTCCTTCTCCCCCCCCCTCTCCTCTCCATCCACCCCCTCCTCTCCATCCACCCACCTCCTCTTCATCCACCCTCCTCTCCATACACCCCCTCCTCTCCATCCACCCCCTCTCCTTCCACCTCCTCTCCATCCACCCCCCTCCTCTCCATCCCTCCTCTCCATACACCCCCCTATCCTCCCCCCTTCCTCTCCATGCACCCCTCCTCTCCTTCTCTCCACCTCTTCTCTCCCCCTTCTCTCCTCCTCTCTCCATCCACCCCCTCTCCTCCCCCTTCTTCTCGATACACCCCCCTCCTCTCCACCCCCCCTCCCCTCCTCTCATTCTGTCCACCTCTTCTCCCCCCTTCTCCCCCCCTCTCCACCCAGCCCCCTCTCTTCCCCCTCTTCCTCTCCACCCCTCCTCCTCTCCTTCTCTCCTCCCTCCTCTCCTTCCTCCCCCCCTCCTCTCCTCCCCCCTTCCTCTCCATACACCCCCTCCTCTCCACCTCTTCTCTCCCCCCTCTCCTCCCCCCTCCTCTCCATCCACCTCCCCCCCTTACTTTCCATACACCCCCTCCTCTCCTCCACTCCTTCCTCTCCATACACCTCCACCCCCCTCTCCTCCCCCCTTCCTCTCCATACACCCCTTCCTCTCCACCCCCCTTCTCTCCTCCTTCTCTCCTCCTACTCTCCATTCCCCCTCTCCTCTCCCCCCTCCTCATTACCTAGCGCACACCCCTTAACCCTGCACGCAGTATGTAGCACACTCCTCAACCCTGCACTCAGTACCTGGTGCACCCACAACCATGCACTATCTAAAAAGTGCACCCCGCAACCCTGCACGCAGTACCCAGCGCAATCCCCTCAACCCAGCACTCAGTACCTAGCACACCTCTCAACCCTGCATGCAGTACCTAGTGCACCCCTCAACCCTGCAATCAGTACGAAGAGCACCCTGCAACCCTGCACGCAGTATGTAGTGCATCCTTCAACCCTGCACGCAGTACATAGCGCATCCTGCAACCCTGCACTCTTTATGTAGCGCACCCCGCAACCCTGCACTCCCCTGCATTCTGTGCATTACACACTCCTGACCCCTGCCACCTATACCATATACATGGGCAGGGGAAAGGGGGTGCAGTCAAAGGCAGAGCCAGGGGGGGGGGCGGCAAAATTAGGGTGTCAAAAATCCTTGCACCGGCCCTGGCTGCAGGCATCACCCCGGTACCATTTTTTAGAGCCGGCGGTTGGCTTTCTGATGATAACAACCGATGTGGCTCAGCTGTTATCATAAGGAGCACCTTCCGCCGCTCTGCCCTGGTCTCCCGTCCCACCGGGAGGCCCGAGCGACCAGCCAAAACGTCCGCCGGCTGGTCAGAGACCGAAACGAAGCCGGATTCAGCATAGATCAGGTCTCTAATGAAGTAACCCGGAAGCAACGTCACTTCCAGTTCACTCGGCTGCCAATGGCGCAGATTTAAAAAAAAAAAAAGTCAGTATTAAAAAAACGCAGATTTTGGCGTTTTGAATACTTTTAAGTGCAAAGGAGGGATTTGAGGTCTTTAAGAATCCAGATCCCTTCACAAAGAGTCCCTGTTACTGCCTATTACTGTCATAAGGGATGTTTACTATTATTGTGACAGCAGCAAAAGTGATCTTTTTTTTTTTTTTTAAAGAAACAGTGAAAAAAATTAAAAAAATAAAATAAACAGGAATTTTTTTTTCTTTTTTAAAAGCACACCCGTCCCCGTGTGCTCGCACACCAAAGTAAACCCAAACATAAGTCGCGGCCGCAAATTTAAATGGTGTTCAAACCGTAACATGTTAGGTATCTATTTACTCATCATGACATCATCTTTCACAATATACAAAACAACTGGGCTAACTTTACTGTTTAGTTTTTTTTTTTAATTTAGTGAAGTGTATTATTTCGCAGAAACTTGCGTTTGAAAGACTGCTGCGCAAATACTGTGTGACATAAAATATTACAACAACCGCCATTTTATTCTCCAGAGACTTTGCTAAAAAAAAAATATGGATGCCATTAAAGTTCATGTGTGTGAAAAAGGCAGGCGTCCCAATACTTTTGCTTATATATACATACAATATATATATATATATATATATATATATATATATATATATACAATATATAAGGTTCTAAGTAATTTTCTAGCAAAAAATACTGATTTTAACTTGTAAACAACATGTGTCAGAAATAGGCTTTGTCTTTGGTTAAAGCGGTTGTATACTGCCTAAAAAAAAAAAAAAAACCCTGCAAGACAAAGGCATAATGAGCTAGTATGCATCGCTCATTATGAAATACTTACCTTAAAACAAAGCCCCGACATGGACCCCTGGACACCGCTGTGGGAGCTGACATGCTCCCTCGGCGTCTCTTCAGGGTTCGGCGGCTCTGGTGCTGTAAGTGGCCGGAGACGTGATGACGTCACTCCCGCGCAAGTGCCTGGCGAGGAACTCTGAAGGCCCGCCGGTTGATTCCCCCATGTCCATAAATTTGCTATAATTAGCCTGTCCCTATTTACCAAAGAAAAATACAACTTCCCTTTCTGAGTCATGCAGTGTCCAATGAATGCATTGCCATCCACACTGCATTGTATCACAAATGTGGGAGTGCTAATATAATAAAAAAAAAACATCTTCCAGTTTCATGGTGACCTCTGTGTGTCTGAAAATGTTCTGCCTGTTTATGGATGATCTACAACGTAACTACTGCACCGGCATATCACTAGACTGAAACCCAGGGATTGTAGAATATGTCGTTTCTTCACAGGAAGTGTCAGTTCTCACGCTACAGACAAAGGTCATACATTAACCTGTCCAGTGTCATGCCATGTGTGTGAACACAAACAGAAACTTCTGACACAGCAATGTAAATATGTATTTTACTATGGACTGTGTGTACAGAGCAACAAATGGAACCATGAAACTGCATGTACATCTTCTGCAGGTGAAAAACGTGAGGTGCAGGTAGGGTGGTTTTTAATGCCTTTAAACAATTAGAGCAACAGTTTTTACTTATCTTTTAAACATATGTAACTTACACTTTTGCTGGATAGCGTGGAGGTGAAAAAGTAACTTTATTACATTTTGCATTTAAAAAACAAAAACTTCTGTATTATGTTAGTCTGTCATTTTCTTTTTATTTTACCCATAGTTTGACTTAAAGTATACTTTTTAGGTTTGGGTAAAGTGAAGGTGAAATAGAGCTCTAATCAGGTATTGCTGTCTGTGCCTCAGTTAGGGAGATTCACCCTCTCTATTTGTTATGTTTATCATTATCTGTCAAAAGTGAACGAACATCTCTGTGGAGTTTGCCCTTTGGAAATGTAGTGGACAAAAATGCATAGTTTGAACAGCAGTAGCTAGATACGCTAAGTTTACTGCGTTTCAATTTGCTCTTTTTAACCACTTGCTGACTGCCTAACATACATGTACTGTGGCAAGTCGGCTCTATTGCGCGAAATCACGTATCTGTATGTCATTTCGTGCAATAGCCACTGGGGGGTGCACGCGCGCGCCACTGGAGGTGTGTTCACACGCCGACTAGACAGAGGGGGACCTAATGTCCGCTGGCCACCTGTAATAGTTCCCAAGACTATGTAAACAAGGCAGATCACCGTTCTGACAGGGAAGAAGCTAGAGATCTTGTGTTCCTGCTAAGCAACCACCACACAGGCCATAGGGACACATTTAACCCTTTGATTGCCCCTGTTTTTAACCTGTTCCCTGCCAGTGTCATTAGTAAAGGAACAGTGCATATTTTCAGCACTGATCAAAGTAATAATGTCACTGGTCCCAAAAAAGTGTCAAAAAGTGTCAGATTTGTCCGCTGCAATGTCGCAGTCCCGCTAAAAATCGCTGATTGCTGCCATTACTAGAAAAAAAATATATAAAAATGCCATATAAATATCACGTTTGTAAACACAATGACTTGTGCATAAACCAATCAATGGGATTTTTTTTTTTACCAAAAATATGTAGAAGAATACATACTGGCCTAAATTAATGAAGAAATTTGATTTTTTACATTTTCTTTTTGGATGTGTTTTATAGCAGAATGTAAAAAAATATAGTTTTTTTTTTTTCTTCAAAATTGTCGCTCTTTTTTGTTTGTAGCGCAAAAAATAAAACCCGCACAGGTGATCCAATACGACAAAAAGAAAGCTCTATTTGTGGGAAAAAAAGGACATCCATTTTAAAATAACGCAGTTCTGCATCACAAACAATGGCCTAGTCATTAAGGGGGTAAAACCTTCCAGGGCCGAAGTCGTTAAATTACTTTTTTTTTAACTTTGGTATTGTTGCTATTGGTGATTGCATACTAGTTAGGGTCCTTTCACACATGCTTCCCGCCCCGCGGACTACATTTTGCTCAGCGGGGATCGATCCGCTGATCCCCGGTGAGTAGGCGGATGACAAGTCTGTCTCCGCTTACTTTGCAGAAACAGACCTGTCAGATCCCTGCTCTCCTCTATGGGAAATAGGATGAAAATGAACAACCTGTCTGTCTTCATTGATCCTATCCGATCCTCCAGACGGATGGAAAATAGGGTTTCCATCCGTCTGGATTTCAGAGACAGGATTGGATTGGATAGCAGCGGGGGTCAGCGGAGATGTCACCACTGACATCCGCTGCCCCACAAGGGTGCATGGAGCATCCGATCAGGTCCGCCTGAAAAACTGACAGGCGGACCTGATCGGAAAGCCCGTGTGAAAGGGACCTTACTGGAGTAATTGGGTATTGTGCATTGCTGACTGTTGAGTACTGGATGTTTTCAATTAGCATATGTAAGAGAGGTGAGCTATTATCCTAATTGGTTCCTAATTAGTTGTGTATTTAAGGGGAGTAGCAACTCTGTAGAGTTTGCTCTTTGGGAGTGCATCAGGACAAAAGTGCAGAGTTTGAACAGTAGTTGTTTAAAAACATCAGGAGTTTAGAAATAACCAACTATCTTTAATTATTACCTGTGTTTTGAGTTTAAATATATATTTTTAAAATGTCTGGTTTAGTTCAGTGTAATACTTGCTTGCCATTTGTTTTAAATAGTACTTTTTGGAATCTAGGTTGCTTTCCCATCTGTATACAAATTTCTAATCTACGTGGTGGCATTGCTTGTCTAAATTCCTTGGTTTGTGCTAGTGATCGACCGATTATCGGCAGGGCCGATATGTACTTTCGCCGATATATCGGAATTGGCCTATTGAGTTACCGATATTGCCGATATCTCGGGAAAGTGCTGTACCGGAGTGGTGACCCGCTCCCGCGCGGTCACGGACTCTCCCGCACGCATGCCCCGCAGACCCGATGTCAAATACCACCAAAAGAAAGCTCTGTTTGTGGGAAAAAAAGGACGTCAAATTCGTTTAGGTAATTGTCCGTTAAAGTCACGCAGTGCCGAATCACAAAATAGGCCCTGGTCAGGAAGGGGGTAAAATCTTCCGGTGCTTAAGTGGTTAAGGGGGTGTGGCAGGTGACGTGTCTTATGCCTACAAACTTTTGCTAATAGGTGTCCTTCGTTCCCATCTCAAAAAGTTGGGAGGTATGCGTATATATACGTTGTCCACGGCTCTCCCGGGTAGGGGGTGCGCATGACTCGATGTCTGCTGGCACCCACCGATCAGTGAGCAGAGAGGCAGAAGGGCAGTCTGCCTATGTAAACAAGGCAGATCGCCGTTCTGACGGGAGGAAAGGCATGGATCCTGTGACTCTGCAAAGATGTAAATCAAAGTCAATGAGCCAATGAGGAGAGAGGGGGTGGAGCCGAGCCAAAGCTTTGTGTCTGAATGAAAACACAGAGCAGCAGCTCAGCTCTGGTGCCCCCATAGCAAGCTACTTGCTGTGGGGGCACTCGGCAGGAGGGAGGGGTCAAGAGCGCTGGCGAGGGACCCGAGAAGAGGAGGATCTGGGCTGGTCTGGTCTGTGAAAAACCAACTGCACAGAGGAGGTAGGTATGACATGTTTGTTATTTTTAAACCAAAAAAAACTAGACTTTTGTGTAACTCTACTTAGTACGTTTGAATAAAGGCTTTGGGGGATTATATAATTCACCTTTACTGCCAGAAACACTGAGTGCCTAGAGATTGAGTGACTCCCAGGCATGCATGGCTGCAGTGGACCCAGGCGAAAAGTGAATCTGAAGATACCAGGAACCTGTTATTCCAGTGCATCTTATATAACCCATGTGAGTGTCAAAAGAAAAAGGTCCATGAACAGTGGCGGCTGGTGCTCGGTAATTTGGGGGGGAGGGAAGGGCGGAAAACCAATGCACCCCTCCCCCTCGGTCGGGCGGTCAGTCAGTCAGTCAGTCGGCAGGCAAAACATTCACTCCCCCCCCCCCCCCCCCCGAACGGTCTGCCTCCTTACCTCCTCCTTCCTCCTGTCCGAGCCAGGGAGTGCTGGATGGCTGAGCCTCCAGCGGCCTCCAGCGGCCGTGTGTCTTCTGCCTCTTCCTGGACACTGGACAGTAAGATTGCTTTTCCTTTTGGCCAATCGGGAAAGGGGTCTCACAACCCTCTTCCTGATTGGCTGGGAGGAGAGTCAGTGGGGCAATAGCGAATATTTATTCGCTATTGCCATACAACTGGGTGGGCTCAGGGCGCAGTGCTCTGCACCCCGAGCCCATCCTTTTTTGAAGCCTATTGGAGCCTCTGGCTCCAATCACGTGCTTCAAAAAAAGAAAAATCCCCTATTGGAATCCATGCGTCCGGCGCCCTGCATGTAGATTAGGGGTCCGGACGCATGGATGGGAGGGGGCCACGCCTCTGAACCCGCAATGGACGGGCCGCCACTGTCCGTGAATAAAAACAATTTGTGGAGGGTTCTGATTCCACAACATTATTATACAGTGCTGCTAATCCACTGTTTTTAAAATCTTCTCACCGAAATCTACTCTAATCCTTTCCCAGTTGCCTACACTGTGATGGGAATGACTCATGGACTTCAATGGATGTGACACTGTGCAGCTAATGGGAACCTGTGCAAGACATGAACTGTGCTTGTAGCTAAACAATGAAAGGGTTCGAAACACAAAATTTGTATTATACATCAGCCTCTTACCCGTCACATAAAATGCCTAAACAACACTGTTTTGCTATACCTTTTGAATAAACTGTAGTAATAAAGGATTTCACTCAGTGCTGTTGATAAGGTTTAATTGTTCCTCAGTAGTTGCAACATTAATTGCTTATTAATACTTATTAATTAGTGCCATGTATACGAGTTTCATGCCAGGTAGGAAAGCCTGTCTTTTTCCATAGTGCTTTATAGAAAACGCAGCTATTATGGTATCAAAGAAAAAGCAATATCGATTCTATTCCTATTTTCGAAGACTTTTCCAAAGATTATTTATTTTGTAAATTATTTATTCATCTCTAATTGTCTTTTGGTGCATTTAGACCCAATCACATCATGCAGTGCTTTTTGCACTGCATGATGTGATTGGGTCTAAATGCACTTTTACCGCACGCTATTTTTTCTTAAGGATGTAGATATAAAAGTAAGAAGAAAGGTTAGTATTCTATATACTGTGTTTACAATTTAAACTAGGCAATAAATAAATTACAATGAAACGAAGCCAGATATCCTTACCTTACCCCATCACCCAGAAGGCCAGTACTTTATTGTACTTCAAAGTGTTACTAAGCCCATAACAGTAAAATCAGTCTGTATATGCCGTAAAGCATGCTTGTTACAGTATACTAACCTAAGGGTGAATCCTCTGCATTGTGTAAAAAGGCTGTTTAATACTGTTTTCTCTGATCCTCCCCTTCCTCTACAGTCCCCAATCATCTCCTGATAGGACAGAGCCTTAGGGCCACTCTGCACATGCTCAGTTTGGTGTGTATTGCTAAAGAGCTTTTTTTTTTTTACTTGGGAGAGTGCATGTGATCAGCACAGGGCCAATCAGCACTGTCCAGACAGAGGGTCAGGGGTCCTGCAGCCTCATAGGGCAATCAAGGGAGAATGAAAACTCTTTCTACAAGCTTTAACAAGTGCTCTGCTGGACACTGATAAAAGTCACAAGATCGCTCTAACTGCTGAGGATAAAAGGTATTTAGCAGTTTATATTTACTGCAATTATTACATTTCCATGTTCTGTGTACTGTGGGAGACCAGATATAGAGAATGCAGGGTCCTGGGTTTAGTAACATTTTAAGGACAATGCATAACTTAATGTGCATGTTGTCTTATTTTGACTATAATATACTGTATCTGCTTTAACCAAAAAGCAATTAAGCAATAATCAGCATAAACATTATGATAAACTAGAGGTCAGTAAATGATGCTAGCACTGCTGGCATCCACTGAAATGACTCTGTCCTCTTGTTCCTTTTTCCAGTCTCCGTAGGGCACGCTGTGGCCACATTGTCTGGACTAGACATGTGCAATTAGTTTCAGTCCGAATACAATTTGGTTTATAACAATTTGGTTATTCGGAGATTAGGATGTAACCGAATCTCCGAATAAAATAGTAGCGAACAGTAACTAATTTCATTGAAATGCCTTGCAATTCATTGAAATTCGTTAAAATTCATTATGTTTATTTGTTTTCTAATAAATTCCAAATTTTCAGAATGATAAGACTTCGGATCGGAAAATGATCGACCAATTCAAAATCTGTGTGAAAAATAGCAGGTTAAGCAGCGGGCCAGGAAACCGGCCGCCGCGTCCTTAACAACCGATGAGTCGTCAGCTAGACATGTACAATTTGTTTCGGTCCAAATGTAAATTAGGACTAACTTTTGGTTATTCGGAGATTCGGATGTATCCGAATCTCCAAATGACATAGTAATGAATATTCAGATGTATCCGAATCTCAGAATGAAATAGTAACGACTAGTAACAAATTTCATTGAAATCCGTTAAAATTTGTTTTGTTTATTAAGATCAGAATTTGGATCGGTCAAAAAACGGTTGACCGATTTGAATTCTGTGTGAAGAAATAGCTAGAGAAACCGGCCACCTACATCCTTAATAACCATGAGTCATCATCTGTCAGCGGGCTTCTCAAAAAAAAAAAAAAAAGGCATGAGGTCCCCCCCAAAATTAATACCAGACCCTTATCCAAGCATGGAGCCTGGCAGGTCAGGAAAGGGGAGGGGGGGGAGCGAGCGAGCGCCCCCCCCCCTCCTAAACCATACCAGGCCACATACCCTCAATATGGGGGGGCAGGTGCTTTGGGGCAGCTGGGGCTCTGCGCCTCCCTCTCCAAAGCACCTTGCCCCCATGCTGATGCGGACAAGGGCTTCTTCCTGACAACCCTGGGATGTGGTTGTCGGGGTCTGCGGGCAGGGGCTTATCAGAATCTGGAAGCCCCTTCTAACAAGATCCTCCAGATCCTGCCTCCCCCCCCCCCCCATGTGAATAGATATCGGGTATATGGTACCCCTACCTATTCACCAAAAAAGTGTCCAAAAAGAATCACAGAAAACTGTTTTTGACAAGTCCTTTATTAAAAAATAAAAAAATAGTGTCCCTCGATGTAAATTAATCGTCAATCACGACGCCCGCCGGACCCATAAAAATAGAAAAAAAATGCTTTCGCCTCTTGGGAGGCCTCCCGCCGTCTGTCTCCTCTCCGCTTTGACAGTTCTTCTATAGGCAAGGGGCTGGGCCACTTGGCTACGTCAACCGGTGCCACCGCATCCTTTTGACGTCACGTGACATCAGAAGGGGCGGTGCCACCGGGTGACGTAGCCAGGTGGCCCTGCCCCTTGCCTATATAAGAACTGTCAAAGCAGGGAGGAGGCAGAAGGTGGGAGGCCTCCCAAGAGGCGAAAGCATTTTTTTCTATTTTTTGGGTCCGGCGGGCGTCGTGATTGACGATTAATTTACATCGAGGGACACTATTTTTTTATTTTTTAATAAAGGACTTGGCAAAAACTGTTTCCTATGGTTCTTAATTTTTGACACTTTTGGGTGAATGGGTAGGGGTACGATGTACCTGATATCCATTCACAAGGGGGGGGCAGGATCTGGGGGCCCCCTTGTTAAAGGGGGCTTTCAGATTTTGATAAGCCCCCCACCCGCAGACCCCAGCAACCAAAGCCCATGGTTGTCAAGAAGAGGCCCTTGTCCCCATTAACATGGGAACAAGAAGCTCTGGGGTAGGGGCGCAGAGAGCAAATCTGTCAGGGGTGGCGCTCAGTGGTGTTACTACGGGCAGAGGCTTGCTAATTTCTGAGTGCGGTTGCCGCGGATCCCCCTCCTGCTTGCTCTCCCCACTGGCAAGGAAGAACTGTGCTGCCTCTTCCTCCGCCCCACCCCCCCAAAGCCGCCGCTGTCAGAAGAGGGCTCTGTTTCCTGACCATTCTCCTTCCTTCTGTCATCAGCGGGGGGCAGAATGGAGAGGATCGGAGTAGCTGTGTCTTACACTGTGGCAGCGCTGCATGATTACAAAAAGCCAAGTTTTTCTGCTTACCCGGCGCAGATGCTGTCATACGAAGTCCCACCTCCTGTACCGACTCCTACCTATGATAGACAGAACAATGGTGACGTCTATCATAGGAGCCGGTCCAGGAGGCACACACACTGGTCACTCTGCATTAATTAGGGCACACACACTGGTCACTCTGCATTAATGGGGGCACGCACACTGATCACTCTGCATTAATGGGGGCACACTGGTCACTCTGCATTAATAAAGGCACACACACTGGTCACTCTGAATTAATGGGGGCACGCACACTGGTCACTCTGCATTAATGGGGGCATGCACACTGGTCACTCTGCATTAATGGGGGCACGCACACTGGTCACTCTGCATTAATGGGGGCACACTGGTCACTCCGCATTAATGGGGGCACACTGGTCACTCCGCATTAATGGGGGCACACACACTGGTCACTGCATTAATGGGGGCACACACACTGGTCACTCTGCATTAATGGGGGCACACACACTGGTCACTCTGCATTAATGGGGGCACACACACTGATGAGGCCGAGATGGTGGCGGGAGACGAGGTGGGTGCCAGCACTCTGTGTCCTCCGGGTCGGCTTCGTATGGAACCAGCTTGGACCGCAGCGTTGAGGGGCCATGACGTCACCAGAAGGTGGAAGAGGAACACGAAGCGTTTCAGAGCATGCACAATGGCCGTTTTCTTTTATCTATGTGAGCGTTTGTCCAGTTTTATTGTCCATTAAATACAACTGCACATAGAGGCGCTCTTCTTGGTTCTCTTTTTACTCAAACCTACAGAGTTAAATTCACTCTACTGAAGAGCCTGCCCTTGTTGCATATCACCCACCAGTCCATTTGGACTTCATTCATCCCCTATCTATGGACTTTTTTTATGGACTATGTTTATCCTTTCATGTTTTTAATTGTCGTCCTAATCTGTTATTTATCTTGAGTGCAAACATTAACCCTTTTACCTGTACTAGATCTATGGATGACCTTAATGCATTACCTCTACTTCGGAAAAGAAAGGGAATAATTTAGGGGGGGGGGGGGCTGTAACAGGACTGCTAAAGATTTCAGACACATTTCGGATTTAAAGCAGGCACTATTAGGCTTATGCAATTATAGTCACTCAAAATATCATACATTTTTAGCCTTATTTATAAAACATTTATATTTCCCCCTTATTTAGCTCAATTTACTTTGTTTGGGGGTGACTCTGGGACCTAGGAGTTGTAGTTGAAAGGTCAACTAACATTTACTGCTTTGCCAGCTGCTTGACATCATGCCAAAACCCATGCTGTCTCCTGAGTGTACATCACAGTATAATTTAACAGAACCCTGTAGATAAGAGGAATGTGAACAACAGGGTTCTGTGTTTAACGTGGTTATGGTTACTTAGAACCTTCAAGACAGCCGGTGTTATCAGCATGAGTTCAGGCAGCGGACATGGTGGATTTCAGAGGGCTTCTCATCTGGAGTTAAAAGTCATCGTAAGACTATTTGGTAAAATTCAGACTTTATTTTGCTACCAATTTTCTTGCTTTATCCAAGACAAACACATTAAATCGGTTGTAACCTTAAAAGGGGAAAAAAAAGCTTTTGTTCCTTTAGTTCATGATCTATAGCATAGAGCTTGTGCCATGTAATTTGTCCCTTTTTATGCTGTAAAATACCTTCTTGATCCTGCCTGTTACTGTTTCCCCCTTTGTGTGCTGACCGTGGTAATTATGGCTGCTGATCCATGATACCGTGGTCAGTTTACATGCCTCCGTTATCCTGCTCTCTTCTGTAAGCCTCTCCCTCTCCCCCTCCTTCCCTGCCTGTCAGTTCAGAAGCCTTTGTGTAAGAGCCAATCTTCTCCCCACCCCTCCCCTCCTGCTGCTATTTCCTGTGGCTTGATTTATAAATAACTGCCATACCTTCTGTTTTTATCAAGATCAAAAGTACTGTGTATCTGTTTTTTTAAAATACTAATCCTAAATACTTTCTCTCACAGCACCGATGTGCGATCACGTGACCTTCCTCTGCTGGCCAGCTGACGTCAGAGGGGTATCTCAGCCCCTCCCTCTGCATTCCTTAGATCAGGGAAGGAGAGTAGAGGAGGAAACATGACCACACGTCGGTGCTGTGAGAGAAGGTATTTAGGATTAGAATTTAAAAAAAACAGACACACAGTGCTTTAGATCTTGATAAAACAGAGAGGATGTCAGGTATTTATTATTCTGACTTTACAACCACTTTAAAGTGGAACTTTAGTCAGAAAATTAAGTCCTGCTATATAACTTCAGGTTGGCCCCTCTTGCAGGTATAGCTATGTAAAACATTAAAGTGTTACTAAACCCAGATGACCCTGCATTCACTATATCAAGTCTCCCACAGTACACAGAACATGGAAATTACATTATTTTAGTAAAAATAAACTGCTAAATACCTTTTCTCATCAGCAGTTAGAGCAGTCTTGTGACTTGTATCACTGTCTAGGCAAAGCTTGTTGGAGGAGTTTTCATTTTCCCCTGACCATCTATCTGGTCAGTGCTGATTGGCCCTGTGCTGATCACATGCACTCTCTCAAGAAAAAAAAAAAATATCTAGCAATACACCTCAAACTGAGCATGTGCAGCCTGTCCTCTAATGCTCTGTTCTACCAGGAAATAGTCTGGAGTCAGTGGAAGAAGAGGAGGAACAGAGAAGACAGGATCAATGCAGAGAATTGAGAACCCCTTAGGTTCCAGAGTGAGTATAACAAGCAAGCTTTACTGCAGACACAAGACTACATTTACTGTTGTGGGTTTAGTAACACTTTAAAAATAGGTGTCTGTAATGTTTAAAATTCAGTAATACACTGTCTCACCCTTCTTTGCACATGCTCAGTTGCGCTCTATTTTTAGGCACTGCTGAGTTTGTAGGGGGCCGATCTGCTGACAGCTTTAAAGCAGAATTAAACCCTCCTATCCTTTACAGCCAAGGAAGCTGCCTTTGTTTGATCTGAAACTGTTATAGTGCTGCACATGTGATTAGTTATAACTCAAGCCATTTGATGGTTTGACAGTTTCGTTGAGGACACAAGCAAATTTGATGGCAATTCTGGAATTCCAGGAATGTACTTCTTTGAAACCGTTAAATCAATTGGTTTAGTTATGGTTTATGATTTACTGCTGTTCAGGGGCTCTGGGCTTCGACAAAATGGCAGCCTCTAGCAAGAAGAAACAAACAATGCTGGAGGTAATTTACAGCACTAATTTTGGTAGCATAATTATTAAAGCAGGGTTCCGCCCCCCTCCTCAAAAATTTAAAGTCAGCAGGCACACATACTGTAGCTGCTGACTTTTAATATTAGAACACTTACCTGTTTTGGAATCCAGTGATGTTGGCACAGCAGCTGATGTCTCCATCGGCTGTCGGGCGCTGCCGCTATCAATGCCGGTAAGGGAACCTTGCGGCTTCACGGCCGGGTTACTGCCCATGCGCGAAGCACACTTGGTAATTGGCCTGGAAGCTGAGGGAGGAGGAGGGGGCTGAACCTCTGATGTACCTCGCTGTGGCGAAGTCCGACGGAAGTGAGGACAGGGTACCTGTCAAAAAGAGGTACTTGCTTCCCTCCTCCCCCCTGAAAGGTGCCAAATGTGGCACCGGAGGGGGGGGGGGAAGATAAGTGGAAGTTTCACTCTTGAGTAGAACTCTGATTTAATGTGGAATGTATGTTCCTTGCTAAAGAACATAATATTTTATCAAGTTGTTATGGGTAAAGTTCTGCCTTACCTTATTTTATTAATAAAAATTAAGACTTACACCACCAATAGGAATGAGATGATCACTGCCTCAACCAGTATAGGAAGTCTGCAACCTAAGCAGACACTTCCAAGTCAGGATTAACTTTGGTTTCTAATACGAATGCATGTTGAGGAATTGAGCATTCTATATTTTGAGACTTGCCCTTCCTAATGATCACCTCTCATGCTAGAATTAAATTGATTGAGTGGCTATTCTTTTCTCTTACTACATGTTTGACCAGCATGACTTGACTATTGTAATTGGATTTTTCTCTGTAGGCTGTATTTACGGACATATTGCAGGTCCATTCTAACATAGTGTTTGGTGCAGTTTTCACTGTTTGCCTGGGTTAAGATTGCCTGAGCCATTAGTTTAAATAAAACCTATCCCATTTGAATATTTGATTGCTTCTTAACACCGTGGGAGCCTTATTGCAATCATTTCTTCCCAGCAGGTTTCATAATCTGAGCAGCCATGTGTCACTAAGATCTGATGACAGTCTGAAAGATTTTAACATGGTTATGTAATTAGGGAAGCCGAAAAAAAAAAAAATAAAGAAAGCTACAGTAATACAAATTATAACCCACATAAATCCAGCTAAAGAAAAGTGAGCAAAAAAAAAAACAACAACACAAATACCAGTGTCTAACCCAACAAAATACTGGTGAATAAAGTCACAGTTAACACACTTATCAATGTAATTTTTCAGGGGTTCAATAACTGATTATTGCAAATCTATTTGTGGACTGTTTTGTGGATAGAAGCTATAATAATGTGATTAGAAGCAATGTTAGAGAAACAACAGAGAAAGGTGCTACTACCCCAGATTAATGAGAATCCTCTGAGCTATCGGGTGCAGGATGTGCAGTTGCTCAGCTGCCAATATAAGGAATGGATGAAAGACACTCCGCAACTCCATATGTGCTCTTAAATCAGTCCACGATTATTATAGCTCCATAAGAGATGAGTGTGTACAGCAGATGTTAACGCGTTTCGGCCATAATGGCCTTGCTCACAGTTCCATTCAACTGCCGCTCATGTACTGCAGAATCTTGCCAACAATGCAACCAATTCCGGTGTGCCTAGTGTCCTCTGGGCAGAATATGGGGGAGTGGCTGTAATTATCGCAAGCAAGGAACCACAGCTGATGAGACAGACCAACATGCATGATGATCTTTTGTGACTAGTTATCTACTATAATCCCTTGAGAAGCAGATAAACCTTCTTTTCGGAGGATCGCATTAGGAAGGGTGGAGCTGATTTATGAAAACTAAAATACAATAGAGGGACACAACACTCAAACGGTTGTTTTGCCTAAATGACGTAACCTTCAGTTAGGCTAGGTTCACATTGATGCAGCTCTGCGAGCCAGGTTCTGCACAGGCTTGGCAGCCAATTTACTTGAATAGGCTGCCATGCTTGCTGAAACGAAGGGAAAAGGTCCCTGCACCATTTCTGGAATCGCAGCCAGCAGTGCGGGTGCAAATTCCAATGTGCGCAGTGTGCCATTAGGATTAATGGCAGCTACGTGCATCTAGTGCATTTTTCTGTGCGGGTGGTTGCAGCTGTAGAAACAAGTGCAGACCCGCAGTGGGAACCACCCGTATGGATGTGAACCTAACCTTAGAGAACAACATCTTTATTTTTCTTTAATGTATTATTCGGAAACTCCACCATACCTCCACCCACATGCTTGGATCGTAGAGCTGCAAGATTCTGGATATAATGAGAAATCATTCTTAGAATAAAGATCACAAATCTCAGTGTAACATCACCTTTAACATTATACAAAAAATTGTGCTAACTTTACTGTTTAGTTTTTGAAGTGTATTTTTTCCTAAAAAATTGCTTTTGGAAAGACTGTTGCACGAATACAATGTGACTTACAATATTGTAACGATCACCATTTTATTCTCTAGGGTCTCTGCTAAAAAAAATATATAATATTTGGGAGTTCTAAGTAATTTTCTAGCAAAAAAATACTGATTTTAACTTGTAAGCAACAAATGTCAAAAAAAGGCTTGGTCTTTAAGTGGTTAAACTGCCCTCATTTACAGACCGAAGTTCATCCCTTTGATCTAAAAGAACCAAATGATACAATGCTTCTATTTATCTCAGCAATGTTGAGATAAACTTTTCTGGCTTTTTATTTATTTATTTTTTTGACAGCTGTCAGCTGTGAGCAGAGAACGGCTCTGCACTGAATGGTGGAAGTCCCAGATTAAGATCATGAGGGGGGTTGAATCGAGATTGCGATTTTGTAAAGATTAATCATGCAGCTCTACTGGATCGTCACCTGGCTTAGCCTCTAATCGAGCCGCTGAGAGCCTGATCCAGCTGCTACTACCCCCTTCACATCCCAGCGCTCTAGTGAGTGCTGGAGGGGCAGAGCAGACAGCGGTGACTGACAGTCACTAGCTCTCTGCTTAGGGAACTCTGAGAACTGAGCGATCACCAGCGTTTAATCACTCAGTTCTCAGCCTTAGAGTCGGTGGGGGATAGATGCAGCATCATGCCGATGCTGCATCCACCTAGGTAAATACAATTTAAAAAAATAATAATAATTTCCCATACTTCTCTTTTAAGTCCCTCTGCTAAATCTCCCATTTGACCTGCCAGTGTAAAAATCCATCAATGCCTCCTTGTGGTCTCTTACCCTGTCATCAGACAATGTACATTCAAAGAATTCTACCAGCTGCTGAATAGTTTTCTAAGAGATCACCCCATGAGTGACCACCCTCATGCTGGGAAAGAGATCTGGGGGCATTTGAGGAAGACCAATGGGAAGAGACCCTACAGGCAGTCCAACAGTGCTCTTTGAATGTTGCTCAACGCCTCTCCCAACTTTATTTGCTGCTTAGGGTACACTACACTCCAGCTAGACTGTACCGTATGGGTAGAAGGGACAGCTCTATTTGTACACGATGCAACAGGGACCATGGTGACCTAATACACCTAATGTGGAGGTGCCCAAAGTTACATATCTGCTCAAAGGGAGTTATCCATACATTGAATTAGGTCTTTAGGGTCCAGTTGTCTGAGGATCCAAAACAATGCTTGTTGGACAATTTGGATGATCTTCCAGTGATAGATATTTCAAAGCAAGCAATAGCTAGGGCACTTTTTCAGGTTCGTAAGCTTATCTTGAGACACTGGCTATCCACTGACCCTCCTACAGTCAAGGAATGGGTGTCTCAAATGGGAGATACTTTAAGATTGGCGAAATATATATTTCAGCATAGGGGGAGCTATGACAAATTTGATAAACGTTGGGCTCCGTGGCTGGCCACACCGGGTCTCGCCCCGGTGGATCTAGTCATGGACTGCATATTGATTGGGGGACACCATTGTGATCTAGGCATGGGTGATTGACTAAATTGGCAAGCATGGGTTTCTAAATGCTTTGATAAGTGATCACATAGATTTGCTGATGTTCTTACATAACTTTGATTGTAACCCTGATGAATATGTGTTATGATCATACGTATGGTCTGGAATTTGTATTGTCTGTGCACAAGGTTTAATAAAGTTCTTTGATATAAAAAAAGAATTCTACTAGAACCCTACAATGAAGAATGAGTTATCACAAAATAAGGAAACAGTGAGGGAATGTTTCCTCCTGCCTACAGCAGACTGATGATATCATCTTTCTCATTATGCTCCTTTCAAGCAGACTACTATGAGAGACTGTACCTAGTCACGATCACTTGATTGAAGCTCAGGAACTGCTTTTTTAAGGGTGCCGTTTAATTATTATCTTCTGTTGGTGTACACTGTGATAGATCAGGAATTTAGTCATGCAGACTGGTAAACTTGCCGATAGGTCCGCTTTAACAGGAGTTCCAGCAATCTGTTGTGACAGATTACTTGTCCAATAAAACAGTGGTTGAACATATGGGGTACCATGGTCTAATTACCAACTATACTAATAATATGTCTCTGGACATATTGGTGTCTTTGAAGAACACAATATAACACTGCAGTCTGAGCACATTTTTGCTGTACAAATCACCAACTGAAAACACATATTAGAATAGTATGCCAAGCAAAAAAAAAAAAAAAAAAAAAACCTTTCATATATATATATAAACACATATACTGCACAGAACTAAAATTAAAAAAAGGCGCTAGCCCAATGTTTTTGACGAAAAAGCTTAGATTACCGTATAACATATGCACAATATGTGAAAAATAATAAATCACCCATGCATTAGAAACTACATACAGTAAATAGTAAATATACACTCACCAGCCAATTTATTAGGTACACTTTGCTAGTACTGGGTTGGACCCCCTTGTGCCTTCAGAACTGCCTTAATTCTTCATGACATACAGTGCCTTGCGAAAGTATTCGGCCCCCTTGAACTTTGCAACCTTTTGCCACATTTCAGGCTTCAATTTTTTGTGAAGGATCAACAAGTGGGACACAGTCATGAAGTGGAACGAAATTTATTGGATATTTCACACTTTGTTTACAAATAAAAAACTGAAAAATTGGGCGTGCAAAATTATTCAGCCCCTTTACTTTCAGTGCAGCAAACTCTCTCCAGAAGTTCAGTGAGGATCTCTGAATGATCCAATGTTGACCTAAATGACTAATGATGATAAATAGAATCCACCTGTGTGTAATCAAGTCTCTGTATAAATGCACCTGCACTGTGATAGTCTCAGAGGTCCGTTTAAAGCGCAGAGAGCATCATGAAGAACAAGGAACACACCAGGCAGGTCCGATATTGTGTTGTGGAGAAGTTTAAAGCCGGATTTGGATACAAAAAGATTTCCCAAGCTTTAAACATCCCAAGGAGCACTGTGCAAGCGATAATATTGAAATGGAAGGAGTATCAGACCACTGCAAATCTACGAAGACCTGGCCGTCCCTCTAAACTTTCAGCTCATACAAGGAGAAGACTGATCAGAGATGCAGCCAAGAGGGCCATGATCACTCTGGATGAACTGCAGAGATCTACAGCTGAGGTGGGAGACTCTGTCCATAGGACAACAATCAGTCGTATACTGCACAAATCTGGCCTTTATGGAAGAGTGGCAAGAAGAAAGCCATTTCTTAAAGATATCCATAAAAAGTGTTGTTTAACCACCTCAATACTGGGCACTTAAACCCCCTTCCTTCCCAGACCAATTTTCAGCTTTTAGCGCTGTTGCAATTTGAATGACAATTGCGCGGTCATGCAACACTGTACCTAAACCAAATTTATGTCATTTTTTCCCCACAAATAGAGCTTTCTTTTGGTGGTATTTGATCACCGTCAGGTTTTTTCTTTTTTGGTGCACAAATAAAAAAAGACTGAAAAATTTGAAAAAAAAAAGTTTCTTGTTTAGGTTATAAAATTTTGTAAATAGATATGTTTTTTCCTGCACTGATGAGCACTGATGATGCCGCACTGACAGGCACTGATGAGGAGACACTGATGGGGTGGCACTGATGGGGTGGCACTGATATGCAGCACTGATGGGCACTGATAGGTAGCACTGATATGCAGCACTGATGGGCACCGATATGTGGCACTGATAGATAGCACTGATATGCAGCATTGGTGGGCACTGATAGGCAGCGCTGATGGGCACTGATAGGCAGCACTGATGGGCACTGATTGGCGGCACTGATGGGCACTGATAGTGGCACTGTTGGGCGGCAATGATCGTCACTGATCGGCACTGATGGGTGGCACTGATCGGCACTGATGGGGGGCACTGATGGGCACTGATAGGCAGCACTGGTGGGCAATAATGGGCACTGGTCGGCGGCACTGATAGATGGCAATAATGGCACTGGTGGGCAGCACTGATAGATGCCATTGATGGGCAACACTGATAGGGGGGGCACTGCTTGCCATCCCTGGTGGCCATAGTGGGCATCCCTGGTGGTCATGGGTGGGCATCCCTGGTGGCTTAGTGGCACCCCTCCCCCCCCAGGGCTGCACTGGTAATCAATGTTCTGATTACCAGCACAGACCCCCCCTGTGATCAGTGAGTAATTAGAAATACTCACTGATCACCCCCGCAGCAGCACCGATCCTCTGATCTTCTCCTCACTGACAGGATCTGTCAGGAGGAGAAGAGATCGAAGCCGTTACAACGTCTCTATTTACATTACATGACGGCTGTGATTGGACACAGCCGTCATGTGATCAGGAGGGCCAATCACAGGGCCTTCCTGCCGAATGATGTTGCCGTGTGTCCGAGGGACACAGGCACATCGAGATCGCGCCGCTGCGCGTGCCCGCGGCGGCGCGATCTCTCTCCTTCTGAAGGACGTTCCGGAACGTCCATTCAGAAGAACTAGACTCCCGCCCGGCCGTATATGTACTATGGCCCGGGTGGGAGGTAGTTAAAGTTTGCCACAAGCCACCTGGGGGACACACCAAACATGTGGAAGAAGGTGCTCTGGTCAGATGAAATCAAAATCTAACTTTTTGGCAACAATGCAAAACGTTATGTTTGGTGTAAAAGCAACACAGCTCATCACCCTGCCAGCAACAACCATGCCACGTTAAAAGTCATTTAAATCCCCTTTCTTCCCCATTCTGATGCTCGGTTTGAACTTCAACAAGTTGTCTTCACCACGTCTAGATGCCGAAATGCATTGAGTTGATGCCATGTGATTGGGTGATTAGCAACTT